>NW_010972664.1:5350302-5853362 GCF_000737465.1 Haliaeetus leucocephalus
CTCCACGGTGGGGGGGGGGGGGGGGAAGCAGCGTGCACGTAAAGCCATGAAAGCAACTGTTGAAGTTTCCTTTTCAGTCTTGTCACCTAGAGGAGAAAATGATTCCCTTTATTTTGCTGAACAGACAGGAGGCAAACAGCACATGCCATTGCTGACTGAACTGCAAAATCAAAATTGACAAATCCTGGAGGAGGAAGCTACTATTATAAAGCCAGGCACGACTGCTAATGCTACCTTGACTTCCTCAGCTCATACCTGCTGCTGCTGCTACTCAACAGCCCCTGAGGCCCAACTGACATTACTCTGGATTCTAAAATAAGCCAAGAAAGGGAAAGATAATTTTGTCAAAAAAATCCCAAACAACCCTCCCCGCCCAAACCAAAACCCCTACAACAAACCAAAAAAAACCCCAAAACAAACAGAAAAAAGAGACTGATACAGAAGATTAGCCACCATCATAGGTTTCATGCTGTTATAAAGCAGCATAGGAAGGGGACTGTGCTAAAACTCAGAATGCTTCTTGAAAATAGCAACAGTACTATTCGTGACAGTTAAATGAAGAAAGAAAGATGTGACAGAAAGTTAAGGTCAGAGCTGAAAAAAACAAATTAAATATAACAGTGGTCCCTGATATTTTCCCTTTTTATTTTGTCATAAAAATAATAATTATTATTATTATTGAAAGAAATTGTCTTATTCTCTGTACAGAAATAAAACAAAACCTTCAAACTTAAATCCTTTTCCGATTCCCCTTAAAGCACAGCAACAATGCCACTAATTCCAAAGGGCACTTTGTGGACTTATTCTGTGGCTTTATATATGTATGTACACATATATACATATACACACACACCCATCCACACACATATGAGTGCATGTGCATGGGTGCACATACACATATAGCAAAAGAATCTAGTAATTACAGCAGTCCCCATTTCAGAACAGAACGACTGCTTTAAGAAATCTGGACGTTTTAAGAAAAAAAAAGAAGAAATGGTATATATCATAATTCATGCCTTTAACACTTATCCTCCAGTCACAGACTGGTTTGATTTGGGGAAGAGCAAACACTTCTCCAAAGTTTAAGAGTATGTTTATAGAAGTATCCTAAATTTCTTACGCTCTACCTGGGTTGGCTTTAGATTAAAAATCCAAGCTGGCCTTCTAACTATAACTTGCAATATATCACTGTGAAAGAGAAGCATGAAAAGCACAGCCATGCAAGTTAAGATTGGCATGTTTAGACTTCTTCTTGCTCTCAAGGGTTTGAGGAACAGACCTGAAGCATTAATATTCTGTCTGTGAATTTGCAAAACTCAGTTTTTGCTGAATTCACAGAATTAAGCCGGTAACTTTAAAGCAGAGTCCAAAGCTGAAAATTTTCAGATAGCTTCAAGTCCAAGTCAATATTCACCAGTAGAGGAGGTACTACTCAGTTCACTGAAGCTCAAACTGAACTGCATTTTTACAGTTCACAAATTGAGAAGAGAAGATAAAGTTTTACAAAACATAACATTCAAACTCTACAAATACGACACTTGGAAGAGAAATGTTAAAGATGTCATAGAATCAAACTATTAGAGCAAAACACATATTAAAGTAAAAATTATCTGCCATTTCAGAGAAGGAGTTGAGCCTAGGCGCAAAGTTAAGTACCTACTTCAGGCTATTGCCTTCTATCTATCAATGCTGAGGTATGTGTCTCATACGCTTTCGCATAAGGGAAATATATTTCCTAAATCTTGTGAGAGATGGAACAGAGGGGACACCAAATGTCAAATCATACAATAACTGTATAATGGAGAAGGGATCCATAGTACAGGCTGTGGCTGGGAAATGCGTCTTTCATCAGGTGGTGTCTTTCCAGCAGAAAGCATAATCTCAAGGTATTTCCAATGCTTTGGATTCTTCCCTCACTCCACACCTCACCAAGCCAGTTGTTGTGGATTTGTATTTCATCTTCCAAATTAAAGGGAACTTAGTAAGCACAGAGCAATTTTATTGTTTATCTCCCTTTCTAATTATTCTCATGATGTCACAGGTAGTTAGCAAAGTGTTAAAGGAGTGGCTCATGTACCTGTGTCATTACGCATGACTTAACTGAGGTACATTTATACATTTTCTTTCCTAGGCTTACCATAACAACATAAGATAATTATTTTATAACAAGAATACTGCTTCTAGATTGCTTTTATCTTGAGATGTTTACTCAGGGAAAATTTTTCCTGGGTAAAATTCAACACTGTCTATCGTCTACTTGGTTAAATTAAGAAAGGATGAACAACACCCAGAAAACCCTCTGCCTTTAAAATAGCACAAAAGTACTAAGACCTCATTTTTGCCCAGATATTCCTGGCTTGCAAAAACTGGAGAAAAAAAATGGATCTGTGACATGAAAATCGGTTGCTGTAAGTGAACTGCAAGAAGTTTATTTGGAGTTCTTAGTTGTCTCCAGTCTCTAAACCCTTCTACGTACTAGAACTTTATTTGGTAACAGAGAATGGATTTTTGGAGTCTTTTGTTTATGTTTCCCATTTGGAATAAAGCTGTATAGCTAGATAACTCTGGGTCTTCCTGGACTTTCTTTTTTTAGGTGTGCTTTGAAATGGGGAGCCAAAGGGTTTTACACTTTGTTTCTGGATTTGGGTATTTTTCAGAGGAAAGTGCCTGCTTTCCACCAGCAGCCTGTCTCAGTACTACTTCTATCAACTAAAAATTTGATGAGTTATAGAAATTTAAAGTATTAATAAGATAGCAGTTGGGGTCTTGGAAGGTTACAAAAATGTAGGGATGAAAAAGCAGAAGATATACTGGAGTCCTTTCTGGCTTCATTCTTTTCCTTGACTGAGAGTCAATTTTTGAACAGGAAAAAAAGGACTGAAAGGTGAGAATGCAGAATTTGTTATGGCAGGAAAATAGGGTGTTATGTATAATTTTTATGCCATTATTCTGTGATTAGCGTAGGTGGGGTTGTAGCTTTTATTCCTATTATCAATTTATTCACCTAGAAGTTAGGATAGAAAATGATACTGCATATCTACTGTTTACCATAGTTTTCTGTTCATGACATTTCATATAAATTACATTATTTTTTTCTTTATTGATATTCACTTTGGCTGTAGTAATGCCTTACTATATTAAAAAGCAAACCCAGACTCACAAAGGCAAATAAGAAGGCTCCTGATGATCATAATTAAACAAGTTAATTCCTTCCAGAATTCACTCAGACTGTCTTTGAAGTCCAGCAATACCTGATTGCCATTTTCATTTACTGTAAAAAAAGCCTAATACTTTCTGTGAAGTAAAAGTAGTTATTCCCACTAGGAGAAATATTGCTTGGCTATACTCAAAGGAAGTCTTCTTTCCAACAGCCAGCCCCACAATCTACAGAAGCATATTAGTCCTCATAAAAAGTCATTAACATTTATAGATAAAGTCTAAAGAGACAAACCAACGTGCACATATAATAAAAGAAAAAGAATAGATCTTTGTATCTCTACATAAATATCTTTTTCATGCCAATGCAAGTTTGCAGAAGAGAATAAGAATATTCAACAAATGAGTGACAAGGACAAAAAAATGTTCAGAATGGTACATGACTTCAGGAGGACCAAAAGACTAATTTCTTCCTTAATCTATAACCAATTTTGAAAAACAGAAGGTATTTATTTATTTATTGCCAGAATTAAGACCCCGATTCTCAAAGTTACACATGTTCCGATTCCCAAATCAATAAGTATGCTTCTAAATCAAAGACAAGCAGGTGCCTGGATGGGAACTAAACAATTAAAATACTTGTCAGGACCTGGCCATAACATGCTTTCTGATTATTATCCAGAGGTCTCTGTGGGGCCAGGCCTGGTGTACCCTCCCCACTGCACCTGGACAGGGTTTGGCTACTGGGGCAGGGCTGGCCTGGCCTCAGCTCAACGCCACACTGGCAGAGCAGGGAAACTGCATGGTGATGAGTGGAGGAAGACATTTATAGAAAGGGCTGTGAGAAGCTGGGACCCGTCCCCTTGCTCTGAGAAGTACTTTTCAGCCCTGACCATTGTCGCCAGGCTGGTCCTGGGCCCCACTGAACCAGGCACCACCCAACCCATGCCATCGCAGGGGCTACCTTCCCAGCTGGACCTGGGACCTGTGGCAGCACCTGGGGATGGCTGGGCTGTGGCTGACCCCAGTCACTGTCCCCAGCCCAGCACGGCTGTCTTTGCTTGTGGCTGTGGAATGGGTCTGGCCAGGGAGGGAGGGCACTGCACTACCTCATGGCCCTCCAGACCACACCAGGCCACCCCCAGACAGGTTGCACACTGGAAGGTGGGTCTGGAGGAGAGTTCTGGTGTCAGGAGCCAGGCCCTTCTCATGCAGGTCCAGACCTGAACAAAAGCCAAGACTTAAACCATGCTGAACGGGATTTGTCCTTATCTATGCTGACAGTTGGTTGTGGTGAGGACCACAGTTGACAATACAAGATGGCTAACCACATTTTGATTTGGAAGGAAGCCCAGTAGAGTGAAGACTGATGTAATAGCAGTGAATAGCATTAAACACAGCAGAGAGGTCTATCTGAATAAGTATGGATGTGATTGACTTTCTTGTCTAAGGACAGAGGAGAGTAATTCAGCAAAGCAACAAGTTTTGCTTCGGTATTGTGCTCTAGCCTGAAGGGCCCTAGGATACCAGCAAATGATGGCTGGTCATGGCGGCTGCCTCAATGGCTTCTAACCATAAAATACAGTAAGTAAACTAGAGCAACAGTGAGGAAAGAAAACACACCGAGGCACTTGCCTTCCCAAGGAATGAATTGAGAATAAAGAAAGGAAAGAGTTAGATTCCAGTTTATATTTTCAGTCAAGTGTTTTCTTTGTTTGCCTTCAATAAACCCTTTCTTGCTAGATTTGAGTGCTCAGGAAAGTGCGGTCAGACGATCCAAGGAAACTGAAGTTTTTTGTGTACACACCCTGGGATACAAAATTATTGCCGGGTGGGTGAACTGCTGCGGTACTGGCCCATTAAGGAGAAGATTAAGAATCTGAAATCAAAGAGAATATTTCATGGTTCTGTATGTGCCTTCTACTACTTTTCCATAGTTGTTAGCACTTTAAAAAGATGAGAGCAAGTTTAATGTAATTTTTCCAGCATATGGCTACCAGCACAGCAGTTATTTTTAAATTTACCTTAATGTCTGTGCCAAATTTGTTTCAGTGATGACATACTATCATACCTATGCTATGTCATTACTGGGACTATCTAGAGTGGTGAGGCTGCCAGTCACATCTATTTCTGGGCCTGGAGAGGGGCTGTGGGTAAGTATACATTAAGGAGTGGAGTGATGCCAACAAAATTCACTTTACCTGTGACATAAGCCAGATTCAAGACCAGTTCTGTATGTAATCTTTAGAGAATTGGTTCCTTCCTGATAAAATTATGATGCTATATAACAAATCGTATTCATTTGTGCTTCAAAACAGCTTGAAGCTCTATGTTTCAGTTATATAATATTTTTGAACTCTGCTATGTGTGGGATTAAATTTATATTCTGTAGTAGAAATTAATTAAAAATAATTTTAAAGAACATATTTTGGAGGTTTTCTGAATACAGTAATCAGTCCTTTAAGAGGACAGGCTTGATATACCAGCCACATTTGAAATCTGTGGCTAATGTAAACCATCACCATTTAGAAATGACTAGTGATCTACTTATATGTAGACAGCTAATCAGCAGTTTGCAAAGTACAAATGCCCTTCTTAAGTTGCTTTTTTTTTTTTCCTTTTCTGCCCAACATATCCATTTTTGCTACAGTAATTCATTTCTACTGTAAAGGACCACTGGATACTGCTTTAGGTGAACAACTCAATTCACCTAGGCTGACTTAGAGCAGGCCATCCGTGACAGCACTAATAAATTGTGCATGAAATTGATTTAATCTATATATGAGACATAATTTGTCCTGCAGAATGTTGTGTGTGCAGTTCACTCATGTTTTTATTTCATTTGCTATTCTGTGGCCTGCTTTGCTGTATATTTACTACAATAATTCCAATTTTCTCAAGAGAAAAAAACTGACTCAATTTCTTCTGAGATTGTTTTTCTGTTCATTTTTATTTTTACCTAGGACAAGACAAATATCTGAACTGAGATGTCCTTTGTGTTCCTTTCCATCTCAACCACCCTCAGCCCTGAAGTCCTCCACTTACAATTTTGCTCCATCCACAGAGCATACCCAGTATGACTCTCTCTTGGTCTCAAATAAAATTCATCATTGTCAATAAGAAGATCCCTATCAACTTTAGTTGATGCTAGTTCTGGACTTCTCTGCCACTGTATACTTGGTATGGAACTAAGTCCTCACACAAATAACATGAGACAAAAATATCCTGTTGCGAGGAGAATATTGCATTTTCAGCATTCATGTGTTCCAATAATGTGAACTGATAAAATATGAACCTTGTGTGATGCATACATTTTGTGTTTACCTCCTTGACAACAATTCTTGTGCTCTACTGCTGCTCTCAATGGTAGGTATAAAGGAAATTCTCCTGCTACCAGGTGTGTAATATCTGTCTTTGTAAATGGGTCACTGATATTAGATTAATTTCACAAAGTGGTTGTTAGTTTGAACATGATATTAAATTTAATCTAAGGATTTTATACTCTGCTAATCCTGAAATTTAAAAAAAAAAAATAAAAAGTACACACACACACACACACACACACACACACACACACATATATATATATATATATATATATATATAAAAATATTCTTAAAAATTTGGATAACTTACTTCTCCTACCGTGGAAGGAATCCACATAATTGACTGAAAAAACTGTAAACCAATCTAATATTACAAGATGGAAGTCAGAAAATAGATGAAATCAGAAGTTCAAGAAAATTCAAAACAAACATTAAAAAATCTTATACTTGGCTTAACACCATACAGATAACATACTAATAAAGGAAAAATAACTTCCACCATAGGAAATTATGAATAAAATTTCAAAGTCTTTGTTACACGGGAAGCCAGACTAGCTGATTACAACTCCAGACCATTCTTTCAAATGCTTTTTTTAAGAGCACAACAAAATTTCAGGGGGGTATATTTCCTTTTGAAGCCCAATTTTTAAAACATTAACTCTAAGCCTTGTGTAACATGAACTTCAAAACAACACAGCTGTTTCAACATGTTCATGGCAGATCATATTCTAAAGCCTCATAGTTCCTCACAGCTCTTATTTGCAGGCAATTTCGTTGCTTCTGGAAAAGGCAAAACCATATATTAAGGAATATAGGAAAACTGGCACAACTGCTACCCTGCCTATTTTATATATGAAGGCATATAGACAGATTTAATTCAATTCCCAGTTCAGCTGCATTCAGTGTACTTGAGATTAGTTTTGGTGAAGCCACTAATAGATAAATAAGGGATAACTATTTGGATGTTTTGTAATTACAAGTCTGGCTCAAATCTACTTTGAGATTTAGTCAAAGTATGTATATTAAGACAAAATATATATCTAAAAATGAAAACTTGTGATTGATTCCTGATACAGTTTTTAACTTTAAGAAAAACTTCTGTAAATGTACTATTTTACTGAGAATCATTTGCTTAAACAATCACACTAAAGTCTTCTAGTATTTGTTCTTTCACATTGGACCTCTCTGGTGAAGTGATAAACTTGAGGCTTGAAAATACCTTTTTACTTGTACTTGCATTGTTGCCAGTCCATGTTTCATAAGAGCTATCCATATTCCAATCAGTCATACCTTTCTGACACTTCATCAGGCTTCCTGGAATTTCTTCCGATAGCTTTTAATTCTTCTTCCATGAGGCAAGAAACATGATGTGGGGAAGCCATGACCTAGCAGTCATCACTCAGATCAATGATAATTTAACTATCCTCTCTCTAGAGTAATCAAAGGTTGTTTTTTAATCTTCTAAAATATACCAATTCTGTTTCTTTCTCTCTCTTTTAACTGTTTTTTTAAAATGCTGTTTTTCTTCTGCAAATATCTTCAGAAAATCTATGTCTTCTTCCAACAAGTTTTTGTCTGAAAACTTGGGTTTATAGGAATAACAGCAATTTCTCTGCTTGTTAATCAAAGGAATTAAATAATTCTTTTTATTCATAGCACTTTCCATTCTCCTTTCATTTTTAATTTGTTTTTTTCCTCTACTTCATTTTTCTTATGCTTATATAGCAACTTCACTGTTTTCTACTATTTGCTACATGAAGTTACAGTACACTTTCTTTATATTTTCCTACAGTAGGACTTTATTGTTGCTGGGGTTTGGATTCCCCTTTTTTTGGTTGTTATTTATGTGTGTATACACATGCGCACACACACACACGTATATATACATATACATATCTGTACTAAAAATAAGAATGCTGAACCTTTAGTTTAATGAGTAAGCCTTGCTTTCCCTGCTATTTGTTTCTGGTTCAGTAGATAAGATACAGATATAGTTACTTTTTGGGGGGTTTCAAATAAAAATTCACTTAGCAGTCCAGTTCTGATTTGGTTCCAGTTCAATTCCAGGCCCCCACAAATTATGATTCACTTCTGTGGTGGGTTGACCCTGGCTGGATGCCAAGTGCCCACCAAAGCCACTCTGTCACTCCCCTCCTCAGCTGGACACAGGAGAGAAAATATAACAAAAGGCTCATGGGTTGAGATAAGGACAGGGAGAGATCACTCAGCAATCACCGTCATGGGCAAAACAGACTCGACTTGGGGAAAATTAACTTAATTTATTACTAATCAAATCAGAGTAGGGTAATGAGAAAACCCCCAAATCTTAAAGCACCTTCCCCCCCATGCCTCCCTTCTTCCCAGGCTTAACCTCACTCCTGAATTCTCTACCTCCTCCCCAACAGTGGCACAGGGGGACAGGGAATGGGGGTTGCGATCAGTTCATCACACGTTGTCTCTACTGCTCCTTCCTCCTCAGGTGGAGGACTCTTCACACTCTTCCCTTGCTCCAGCGTGGGGTCCCTCCCACAGGAGACAGTCCTTCATGAACTTCTCCAACGTGAGTCCTTCCCACAGGCTGTGTTCCTTCATGAACTGCTCCAGTGTGGGTCCCCCACAATGTCACAAGTCCTGCTGGAAAGCCTGCTCCAGTGTGGGCTCCTCTCTTTCCACAGGTCCTGCCAGGAGTCTGCTTGAGCATGGGCTTCCCACGGGGTCACAGCCTCCTTCGGGAACCCGCCTGCTCTGGCATGGGGTCCTCCCCAGGCTGCAGGTGGAGATCTACTCCACCATGGACCTCCCTGGGCTGCAGGGGGACAGCCTGCCTCACCATGGTCTTCCCCATGGGCTGCAGGGGAGTCTCTGCTCCGGCACCTGGAGCACCTCCTCCCCCTCCTTCTGCACTGACCTTGGGGTCTGCAGGGTTGGTTGTCTCACATATTCTCACTCCTCTCTTCGTCTGTGGTTGCTGTTGTGCAGGTTTTTTTCCCCTTCTTAAATACCTTATCACCGTCGCTGATGGGCTTGGCCTTGGCCAGCAGCGGGTCTGACTTGGAGCCAGCTGGCATCAGCTCTGTCAGACATGGGGGAGGCTTCTGGCATCTTCTCACAGAAGCCACCCCTATGGCCCCCCCACTACCAAAACCTTGGCACACAAACCCAACACATTCCACCCCTCGCCTCTGTGAATCACATATTTAAGAATTATCATTAAAATCCACATTCATCACAAAAGCTTCACTCACATTAACAAAAAAGAATTCCCCACACCAAAATCAAAATAACATCACCACAACACTGAACAAAAGTGGACAATTTACACACAATCCACCCCTCATTCCTTCACCACAATTACAGCATAAATTGCGCATAATCATTCCGCTCTTCACTTTCTAGCTGTGTTCAGTCCATGTTTTGCCCGTTACCTCTCCCAATTACTATCCTTATCTCAAATTCCTCATGCCGCACATTGGGAGCCTAAAAGGACTGTGGTGGGTTGACCTTGGCTGGATGACAGCTGCCCACCAAGGCACTCTATCACTCACCTCCTCAACGGGACACAGAAGGGAGAAAATAAAATGGAAAAAGTGCTCATGGGTCAAGATAAAGGCAGCTTAATAAAACAAAAGCAAAGGCCGCACGCGGAAGCAAAGGAAAACAAAAGATTTATTTCTCTACTTCCCATCAGAAGGCAATGTCCAGCCACTTCCTGGGAAGTAGGGCTTCAGTATATGTAGCAGTTGCTCTGGAAGACAAACTTCATAACAACAAATGCCCTCCCCTCCCCCCATTTCACTTAGCTTTTACTGCTGAGCAGATATCATACAGTATGGAATATCCTTTTGGTCAGTTTGGGTCAGCTGTCCTGGTTATGTCCCCTCCCAAGATCTTGCCCAGCCCCAGCATACTGGTGAGGGGGGAATGCTGGAGAGACAGCCTTGATGCTGTGCAAGCACTGCTCAGCAGTAGCCAAAACACTGGTGTGCTATCAACACCTTTCTAGCTACCAATACAGAGCACAGCATAATGAGGGCTATTATGGGGAAAATTAACTCCATCTCAGCCAGACCCAGTACAACTTTAAATGTGCTTTCCCCCTGAAATTCCTGGTTTACATGGCTGGGTTCAGTTCTTTCAACGTGAAGCAGAAAGCTTCGCTAAGCTTTCATAAAGCTCCTAGCAGAGCTGAGATGGAAAATGCTGCTTGCTTACTTGTTTTGGCACATGTCTGCAGTTGAAACTTGGAACACGATAAATCCCTGAAGCTTGCCCTAGCAGCAAAAAAGAAACCTGAAGAAGAAAGGGAAAGTGAGGTGATAAAGTGACTGGTAGAGCAAGGGAGTTCTGAAGGCATGCATTAAATATTATCTGGTATATATATTTGCAAATGATTCTCATGAGTTCATCCATGTGGCAAATTCTGATGTACTGACTTTAAAGTTCCCCATGAATGCATTTTTTAATCTAAAGCAAAATCTTACACCAAAAAAGCTCTTTTATTTAGAGTGTGAGAAAGTTTCTCTTGTTCTAAAGTAAAACTCCTAGCCTTTCCCTATTCTCTTTACCTCAAAACCACAAGAAATATTAATTTCTAAAAGACATTTTAGCAGTTCAGGAGCTGCTAGGATGCTTTCTGGTTATGTCTCAATAAAGTGACAGTGTTCAGATGTTGCAGTGCTTCTGCATTGTATTTCAACAGCTGAATATGTTACTTACCATACATGAAAGGTAGAGTTGCTATTCAAGCCGTAATGTCTTCTTCTTCTGTTGACATAACTAAATATAGCTTAGAGTATATGTCTATTTTTCTAGCTTACCTCCAGACTATTTTTAATCCAAACACAATGAGGCAGACTTCAAGCAATGGGGGTGAGAGTGTTGTTTCAGGTCATGAGAGGCATATGTATCATCTCTTAGACCCACTGTCATTGCAGAACATACTCCTTTGGCTCCTTGTGTTTGACGCTCTTTTTCAGTGTTAAAATATCTACCTTTTGGTAAGCTTACAATTCTGGAAGTTTTGTCCTTTCACCTTGTCCTGGTTTCAGCTGGGATAGAGTTAACTGTCTTCCTAGTAGCTGGTACAGTGCTATGTTTTGAGTTCAGTATGTGAAGAATGTTGATAACACTGGTGTTTTCAGCCTTTGCTCAGTAGTGTTTAGACTATAGTCAAGGATTTTTCAGCTTCTCATGCCCAGCCAGGGCACCTGACCCAAACTGGCCAACAGGGTATTCCATACCATGGGACGTCCCATCTAGTTTAGGAACTGGGAAGTGGGGGGGGCAGGGAATCGCCGCTCGGGGACTGGCTGGGTGTCGGTCGGCGGGTGGTGAGCAATTGCCCTGTGCATCATTTGTACATTCCAATCCTTTTATTACTACTGTTGTCATTTTATTAGTGTTATCATTATCATTATTAGTTTCTTCTTTTCTGTTCTATTAAACCATTCTTATCTCAACCCAGGAGTTTTACTTCTTTTCCTGATTTTCTCCCTCATCCCACTGGGTGGCGGGGGAGTGAGTGAGCGGTTGCATGGTGCTTAGTTGCTGGCTGGGGTTAAACCACGACACACCTGAATTTTTCTTCTATCTTGACATTTATTCTTCAGCCATTTCATCCATCAGTATGTTGTCCCTTCTGTCTTCCTCGATTTCCATGTCTGCATACTTTGTGTACAGAAGTTTTTATTCTTTCCCTTCCATTTTATTTTAGTATGATTGCTTCTCACTTCCCACCCACTCTCAATTTTTATTGGTTTTGTTCTCCATTTGTCACCTAAATTTCCACTACCCCAATGCATTTTTGCCCCTTTATTACCACTCAGGAGCAAAGTAAAACCCACTAGCTTTCTGACCAAATTAGTGAACACACTGAGAAATACAGGTGAGACAACTTATGCTACATTTCGTTGTTCCCTTGAAAATGGGAACTGACAAGCAAGGGTAAGGGAACTTTGGTGCAAAGATCCAGCATAACACGGCCTGGTCCTCAGTAGTTTCCATATCAGTAGCTACAGACAGACATAGTTTAAAACATTTTCAAAGCCTGCTAAGTAATTGAGACTGAATTGTTCTGCAAGCTGGGATAATTTCACTTCTGGCAGGGCTGAAAAAAACAATATTTCTACCTTCTTCCTTCATAAAATAATCTGTTCCAGACATACCACAGTTCATTCAACATCTTCCTAGGAGGGTATCTCTAGAAAGAAACACTGAAACTTTTCCCTGAATTTTCTGTTAAGCAGGTGGGCTGTAGGATGGGTTTTGTTTTGTAGATATACTTTGGATTGTTTGTGAAAGCTGTTTGTTACCATGCCATCTGATGAACAATTTCTTAATGTGCCATCAAAGTAGATCATTTGCTCTCACTGCAATGTTTCTTCTAATGTGAATAGGCCTAGGAGAAATTCATCACCGCAGTGTATTACTCATGCTGATAAAAAAGTTTGCAAAGTATTTCGAAAGGTAAAATGGCGATATTGTCTGCTCAAGGGACCTTTTAAATTTTGGAACGATGTTTATCACTCTGTTTCCTGTTATATCTTTTCCCCTAAAGAAACTAGCATATGTGCCAATCTTCCAGACCTCAGATTAAAACAATTAAAAGAAATTATTTCTGTCCCCTATATCACCACATTCTGATGAAGATTCTTCAGGACTTGTTCTCCTTCATTTGGTGTAGCAGGAGGGCTTAAGTATGGTCAGCTTACCTGTTTAAAGCACAGAAATATTGGTGTATTACCAGTTGTTGCTAGAAACTGCTGCAGGTGATGATCTTTGATATGGAGTCAGGCAAACAACAACACACAAACACTGCATTTCTTCATTTCTTTCTCCTGGTGAATTTTATTTTTTTTGGGGGGGGGCGGGGCAGCCTTCTAAAATTTCACCTAGGGCAGGGAGGAATAATTTACAGAATCACAGAATAGTTTAGGTTGGAAGGCACCTCTTGAAATCATCTAGTACAACGCTGTGCTCAAGCAGGGTCAGCTAGATCAGGTTGTCCAGGACAGCATGCTTTTGGGTTTTGAATATCTCCATGGGTGGAGACTCCACAACCTCTCTAGGCAACCTGTTCCACCGTTTGACCAATATCAGAGTAAGAAAGTGTTTTCTTCTGTTCAGATAGAATTTAATGTGTTTTGTGTCCGTCGCCACTTGTCCTGTCACTGGATACCAATAAGAAGAGTCTGGCCTCCTCATGTGATTTCCCTCCCATCAGGTATTTATTCACATTGATAAGACCCCCTTGAGCCTCCTCCAGACTAATGAGTCTCAGGTCTCTGCGTCTCCTTATATGAAAGATGCTCTAGTCCTTTAATCATCCTGGTGGCCCTGTGCTGGACTTGCTCCAGTAAGTTCCATCCTTGATTTTCCATAGATCTAGATAACACTGGTCTGCAGGCAAACTATTGCTCTATCCAAAACCATTACATCAAGAACTTGATAACTGCCCAACTTTTTTTTTTCTCTTTTCTATCAAAAAATTATGCAGATATAGATTAATGATTTTAAAGCCTTCAGATCCAAATCTTACAACTACATATACAAGCTTATAAAGATTTTAACAGTTAATAACATTTCTTTCGATACTATTAGATAAACAGCAAAGTACTAAAAGAACTACATATCACTGCAGCACACTGAACAATTTTTGCAGTTCTTTGCCAGTGAACTTTTTATTTGGTATCCTTAATTCAATAGTGCTTTTACAATCAGCTTTGAATAAATTTTAGATCCTAAATTCTGTACAGACCTCCTGTAAGCAACTTCCTGTGCTCAGATAGAGCTTATGCAGTCTTCTGAAGCTACTTCTAAAACCAGACCCACTGTCCTTAAGAGACTGGCACCTGTAAATGCAACCTCAGGCACAACTGGAGAGCGCCTTACAGAGCATGTGATGTCCTGTGTGCCCTAACAGACCTCTGTGCCACAAGGCAGCTTAATATGCCATGAGGCACTCCCAGACAAACCATATGAGTGCTGCCTGTGGGCTGTCTACAGGCTATCAGTGCAGAAGGCAGGTTGATGTTTCAGGCAGAGTGCCATAATCACATCTACTCTTTCAGAGTGAAACCACTAGTGGGATTTTGCACAGGTACAGGGTCTGCCAGAATCACAACTCATAGCAAGTTTAGAATATAAATAACTACATTAGATGTGATACATTAGGCATCTTTTCAGATTCCATATGAGGAAAAGACCCTTAGTGCTCTCACATGTGAAGAAACCAAACACAGCCTTGTGAACTATCAAGATTTTATCATGAGTCTCATGGTGTCTGCAGATTATCTTAAAAACCTCAGGTTCCTGAGACAGGTCTTTTATGAACGCTTCCCCCCTTGCCTTTTTTTTTATATATACATTATGTTTCTAATCCCCATAGTTACAGAAGAAAGCTTGGAAGTACATGACTCAAGGTCAGCCTCAAAGCTCAAAAGCAGAGACAAAAGAAAAAAATAGCGGTAAGCTGTTTGTTGTTATTTTTAAGTCAGCTATTGTGGCACTTGATCTGTGCCTTTTGAACAAGGATCCAATATGCTTTCCAATTTGGAACCTGAACTAGGAAAAACGTTAATTAACATGAAGTACCTGTAACTTTATAATATAGGACAGTGGTCTATGAAATGGGGTGTGCACACCCCAGGGGGTTCACAATGATCTGTTGAGGTGTGGGAAGAAAATTTTTGAACTTATTTTTTATATATATAAATTTATCTAAAAAAAAAAAGAAAGAAAGAAAGAAATTCAGCTTTACTAATACTTAATATATGGCTTGATGCTGGTACGCTCAGTCTGTATGTCAGAAAGTCCCTTGTCACCTACGTGGTCACCAAGGCGTCCTGGGAGAAGAGTGGGTGCTCCACAATGCAGAGGAGGCAACAGTAGTGCCCTCAGTCGTTCGCTCACTTTCAGCATATTGCAACATATTGCAGTTTATGCGCCCTTGTTTAAGTGGATTTACAGATTATATTATCTAGCTTTAACTAAACTAACCCTCACAAAATGGACAAGTTGTTTAAATTGAAAATAATGCTAATAACGCAAGCACAAGCAAACAACAAGAAAATGGCAGAGGTGACATTTCTCCTACTCTTAGTACAAGCTTTTTGTCAGTCATATTATAAGGTAAAACCAATGACAATCTCATCAAATGTAATCAGCGAAGTTTAAAGTCATGCGAAACTCAACCCAGTACTTCTTCACTAAACTTAACAATAAATGTTTAGAAGCCTCTTTTGAGGTTTCTTACTTAAGAGCAAAAGATAAAAATCTGCCATGGTAGAAATAGCTGAAATAAATACACAGAAACCAATATGGCAACAAACTAAAATGCATTCCTTTGTCAGCAAAAACTGTTGGAGGATGCATAGAAAACATTGCCAAAGATTTGAAGAAACATGTATTGGAACAAATTATATAGTGTAGGAGGTTTGCTATACAGTTGGCTGAAAGTGCATGTGTTTCTAACATGTTGCAGTTTATGGTATTGGCTAGATTCTGTTTCAATAATGAAATATATTAAGAACTACTGCTTTGTGAGCCACTAAAGGAAAGAAGTACTGGAGAAGATATATTCTCAACGGTAAATTACTTCTTTAATAAAAACATTTTATGGAAAAACTGTGCAAGTGTAACCACTGATGGAGTGGCTGCTTTGACTGGAATAAAAAGGCTTCCAGGGTAAGGTTACAAAGCTAGCACCACACATGCAATTCATTCACTGCATCGTTCATAGGCAAACTGTTGCAGCAAAGAAATAGAAGCCAGAAGTGCACAAAGTTCTACAGGTTGTCATTGATGTGGTTAATTTTATAAAGACATTTGAACAGTAGAATCTTTACAACACTTTGTAATGAAATGGGGAGTGACTGTGAAAGTCTTTTGTACCACAGAGGGGTTTTCTGGTTATCTCACAGCAAAGTGCTTAAAAGAGTTGTCAAAATTAAAGATGAGTTACGCATTTTTCTTTTACAAAAAGACAAGTGTTCCATATTTGCTGACCTTTTCTGTGTTGACAAGTGGCTGCCAGCAGTATGCTACATAGTACATATATTAAAAAATATCTACTAGTAGATATTTTCAAAAAAACAGACTTTATGTGTCCCTTCAAGTTAAAGGTGACGTCTTAACAATGAGTGAGAAAGTAACTGTTTTTCAAAAGAAACTCATGCTATGGAGAGAGCATTTTGAAAAGTGAGTTTTGGAAACATTTTCATCGTTATGGGATTTTGTTGCTGAAAACAATGTGTCACCTATAACAATTCTCATATCTGTATACATAAAAAACCCTGGAAACAAAATTTTCTAACCACTTCTTAAAAATTTTTCAAAAAGAAAAGTTTCAGCGGGTTTTGAAGCCATTTGTTAAAAACATAAAAATGTAACACCTTTCCATTAGGTTGCAAGAACAACTGATTCACATTGGGGTGGATGTAAATTTACTAGCTGAATTTCAATAAAAACCTTTGCATAGTTGGTGGATAGGATTGAAAAATGAGTGTCATGATTTATCAAGCATGGAAAATGATGTACTTCTTCCATTTGGATCTGTGTATCTTTGAGGTATCTTTTTCAAGTATGACAGCCATTAAAACCAAGTATCAAAACAATTAAATTTAGAAACAGACCTTCCAATTGCTGTATCCCAAGGTGTTAAACCAAGATTTAAAAAAAAATAATTAAGCATATCCAACCATGTTGCTCTCACTAATAATATTATTAATGATAATATTTTTTCAGAGAGGAAGAAGGGGTTTTGTACTGTTAATAAAATTATTTTACAAATATCGTTGATCTTTATCTCATCCCTTTTTAAATCTTTATTTTTGTGTATGCTTTATAATGCACATGATTACTGCAATTGCACAGGTATATAATTTATAAATAACTACATATGTATATATACACACACTGGGGGTGCGTGCTTAAAAATTTTTTACTGATAGGGGTGTATGATCAAAAAAGTTTGGAGACCACTGCTATAGTCCTATAGCAGTACACCTCAGTGACATATTATTTTACTGTTGACTTAGACTTTACTGTATATAATGGTTGTTTTTCCAGTTATTTTCTTCCTGGCAGGTTCTTGGAAACTGAGCATTGCCAAATTCTTTATTCATTAGAATCAAAAAGGGAATTAGTACTTGTAATATCTAAATTAATCATGTGATGGGCTCTACATCTTCTTCCTGACCTTGATCTTTCACCCTCCTTCCCTGCCAAAACAACCCCCAAAACCCCAAACCAAAAACCAATCACCCTTATCTCCCCCAAAAGTCCCTTGAAATCTCTTGAGGAGTACTTCAGTGATTTTCTGCTTATGTGTTTTCAGGTCTTCACTGGCATAGAGGTAGAGATATCAATGCACTGTAGGAAAAATTATTCTCTCATTATTTACAGTCCAAGTCATCATTCAGATTTTTTTTTAAATTTGAAACCTCCAGTAACAGATAACTTCACAGTGTATGCGTATTTTGTCCTAGTTTTGGCTGGGATAGAGTTAATTTTCTTCCTAGTAGCTGGTATAGTGTTATGTTTTGGGTTCAGTATGAGAAGAATGTTGATAACACACTGATGTTTTCAGTTGTTGCTGAGCAGTGTTCATACCAAGTCAAGGACTTTTCAGCTTCTCATGCCCAGCCAGCGAGAAAGCTGGAGGGGCACAAGAAGTTGGGAGGGGACACAGCCAGGGAAGCTGACCCAAACTGGCCAACAGGGTATTCCATACCATGGGACGTCATGTCTAGTATATAAACTGGGGGGAGTTGGTCTGGGGGGCATCGCTGCTTGGGAACTAATTGAGCATCAGTTGGCAAGTGGTGAGCAAATGCATTATGCATCACTTGTTTTTTATATTCCAATCCTTTTATTACTGTTGTTATTATTATCATTATTATTTTCTTCCTTTCTGTTCTATTAAACTGCTCTTATTTCAACCCAGAAGTTCTACCTTTTTCCTTCCGATTGTCTTCCCCATCCCACTGTGGGGGGTGAGGAGTGAGAGAGCGGCTGCGTGGTGCTTAGTTGCTGGCTGGGGGTAAACCACAACATATTTGATGTGGTTCTTCCAACTGAAAAGATATTTCAGTTTTTTTGAAATTCCCCAACATCTCAAGAGAAGATCCTTCTAAAAAAATGCATTAAACTGGAGAGCATACTGAATAAAGTGCAACAAACCAAAACAGAGAGGGAGGTTGTGAAATCTTTTTAAATAAGTAGAAACAATAATGAAATCATCTTGCTAGAAGAAGTGGTGGTGCACGGAATGATAAAATGTAATAAGAACGTGGGCTGTAAAATGAAAAATTTGTTAAGGGAATATTTTAAACTCAAAAACCATGTAAACTATTTTGTAAATAGACCAGGAGCTATTAAGAAATTCTGTGTTTCACAGTACTATCAGCTTACACTTTTAAAAGACTTCTGCTCTCCCTCACACATTGATAAGTTATAATACATCAGGACACTTCAGAAAAAAAAGCAGAGATTCAATTAACATCCAAGAGATGATAAAACTGGGGGGGGGGGGGAAGAGTGGGGCATCTAATCACTATGTTTTCTGTTCCTCAGGGTGCTCAATATATCAAGAAATAATTTATTTTCTCTCTTAGGTAAATTAGTATAAACTACCCATGATCCTCTACCTTTTCCTTTTTCCCTGCGGTACTATTCATGTAAGAAGTTGAACTGATTCCACTTTTTTCCACTGAACTGTAAAACTTAGTCCGTATAGCATGAGTAAATACAGGAGAGAGCAGTCAGTGAAATAAGACAAGTTAATCAGTTTTTTCATCTTGCTTACAAGTATGTGGTTTTAAACAGACATGCAATAGTATTTTACCACAAAGCTAGGAAAACCACTAGACAAATAAAACTGTTTGAAAAGAGTAATCTTTGTTTGTGTTGTAAGAAAAAAGTCAATCTACTTTTCTATGTTTGGCAATCTGCTTTGTCAAATTCAGGATGTACAAGATGTTAAAGGGTCAATAAAAACCTTGTTAGATGTTTTGGAAACCAGTTTAGGATGTAAACCCTGCTGGGCATTACCAAGAATAGGAAATACTGCAATGAGGGAAACAAGCTGGAGCATAGTCCCAAACCGTGAAGTTACAGTTGGCCATCTGGGATTCAGTCTGACTCCTGTGAAGAAATAATATCACTCCTGAGAGAAAATCCTTAATAAGAAACTGAAAACCTTGCAGTTGGAAAGAACAAGTGACATATCTAATGGTCCAGAAGTTTTCTTACAGAACACAGAATTGTCTTCAGGAGAAGGCAATGGTTCCTCCTAATAAGTTTACATTTGGAGGAGGAGGAAATTGGAGAACAAAAATCCCCCACCTTAGAACACAAAAACCAAACTAGTAGATTCTTGCATTACTTTAAACTGCAGCTGGATCATCAGCTGAAGATATGCATTGTAAATAATATATAGGCCTCCAAAAGAAATGGGAAGTAATACATGCAATGTGTATTATTCCTTGGAATGGTTTCATTTCTGTTGCAATCTAAAATTACAACTAGCATTATAAAGTAAAGATAGATTAATATCTACTGAAAAAAAGCATAAAGGAGAATGAGATGGCACTAATAAAAGGAAATGCAGTGGTGGTCACAAGAAAATGCAAACTACTTCAAATGGGAATAGAACCATTTTAAAAACAGTACCTGAAATGCATCCAATCCACAAGAGCATAAACGTTCTCCTTTGATTCATGGTACAAGTGTCTGCTGGTAAATAGGAATGAACTAGCAGTACGAAAGTAAACAGATACCTTTACTTCTAGCCTGCTTGTCTGTATCATCCTGCTTGACAAAAATGTCCCTGAACATTAACTGTGGTCTTACCTGTTGTATAATTTGTTCTACCTGGTTTTGCAACTGAAGAATCGCTGTATTGGATCCTACCCATCACTACAGTGTTGGTGCTACTACCTATGATTTAGCAGGCAACCTCTGTCGCAACAGGAGGTTGCACTACAGAATTCAAAATATTTTGAACCAAATGCCTTTTTGGTATTTGGTACTTGAAATACTGTTTTTTTTCCTGCTTCCCTAACGCTCTGACCAAAATCACATCACTCACTCTGTGAGCAGCTGCACTAGTTCCTTATTAGAATTTCCAGATCAGGACTAGCCTCTAGTTTCCAGACTCTCAACAGTTTGTACTGTTCATATTCCATTCTTTCTTTTATTCCACATTTCTCTCTCCTTTCTGTGCATTTTCACTACTGTTGATTATAAGTACATCTTCTTCCCTAGCTTTATTTATTTCTAATAGTTCCCCTACACTTCATCAACACATCCCACACCCAGTGTGGCTAGAGATATATTAATCTCATGAAAAGAAAACATTTCTTGAAAACACTGATTCAATATGACCAAAAAATTGAGTCAGATTTGAGTTGATTTATCTTCATGTTTGATTCCAATATTGTCCAAACAAAAAGTTTCAGATATTTACTTAAAAAAATAAATTTAGAAATGAAACCTTAAAGATACCCTCAAATTAAAAAAGGCAAGAGATTGTTTTTATATTCCTGGGGGGGGGGGGGAGTGGGGGAGGAGCAGGAAGAGAGCAGTATTTCTGTCCAAAGATGGATTTATATCAGAACACATGGACAGATCCATGCATTATTCAATAATCCCCTCATTTCAGCTTCAACTGAAAACATATCTTTTCTTCACTATGTATATTCCTTTACTGCTCTTATTAAACTCTCTCTCCTGAAATCCTGGGTAAAATGAAACTGAATTGCCCCCCCCGCCCCCCTGTGAGAAGAGGCTCATAGATCCTGGTACTTTTTATGCCAGGTCTGATCTGTGAATGTACATTTGGAGTACTTACAAAAGAAACTCCTTATTTGCTTTGGTTTCAGAAATGCCTGAGGCACCAAAGGATGTTTAGATTCCTAGACTGCACCAAAAGCAACAAGAATTGGCTACCTATGTGTCTTGGATGATTTGTGTCTCACTCAGAACACAGACTTGATAATCGGATTCAGTTACGCCTCAGTGGTTTTCAGCAAGACGTTAGTGTTAGAAGCTTTTGTTACTTTTGAAAATAAAGTTAAAATCCTAGATCTTTAAAAGCACTTTTGAAAATATCATTCTTCACCCTTTTAAATTTTATACAATATTTTCAAGTAACAATTGGAAGGTAATTGAAACATTCCTTTCCTCCCCTGCCTAGGACCCATAGCAAACAAACCTGTCTCTCTCTTTTTTTTTTTTTTTTTTTATTTTTTTTTTTCCTCAGGGAAATGGTGGTTGAGAAATTTGAGGCATTTAAAGCTAGTTTTCATTTTGTGAAAAACTGAGGTAAAACAAATTAAGCAGTTATTTGAAAAAAGCTTCTTTGAACTGCCCTGCCAGGAATCTGAATTTTAAAATGGGGGAAAAAGAGCTCTTTCTGAAACAGAAGTGTGTATGAGCTCAGATAGCTAATGCAATTGTGCTCTTATTTCTCATGAATACACCCTGTGAAATGTTGAATGTGAAAGGTGTTGTTCAGGAGAAGCATGAAGTCTTCCCAACGCTGATGTGAGCTGAATGAAATAATAACAACAACAACAACAACAAAAATAAGGGTAAAGTATGATTTTAAAGAAATGTTGGCATTTCATATTGCAGGCCTGATATTTTAAGAATCAGTTATAGCAAACTGAGGAACGCAACCAGAACTCTCAACTATGCTCAGAAGACAGCCTGATTCCGTAAGCCCAATGAAGTCTTGAAAGCTTCTGGAAAAAACAAATTAATGAAAAAAACAAATTAATGAAAAAAACAACCCCCAAATCCCTCATGTTAGCAAGAAGAATCTTTAAAGGTAATTCTAGGTCCAATTCCCTTTCCTGTGCAGAAAAGATCTATAATGGCAGAAAGAGCTACTCAGTCATCAACAAGCAGGAATGAAGATATCACTCCATTTACTGTGGAACTTTTCACCTGACGTAGATAAACTTACTGAAAATGGAGGAGAACCAATGTGAATATGGAGATAGCTGTTTTTTGAGGCACTAGACAAGCTCTGGAGGCAATAGTTAAGAGTCTTTGAGCAATGGAGAGAATTGGAGAGAATGAAATGAAGGGGAACTGTGACTTTCTATATGGCATTGAATTACTGTAATTGTTTTCTGAAGAACCTGTTCTTTCAATTGATATTGCATATGATGAAGGGCAAAATAAAACATTACATTAACGTTGGATTTCAACAGTGTAGCATAGTTCACTTCAAGTTTTGTCAGTTTAGACTAGGTGAAGTATACATTGCTTCATATACACATTCATTTTTCCTAGACCCAATTAACAAATAGTTGGATAATTAATAAAATAGTTTTCATCTAGTTAACAGAAGGGCTGTGTTTGTTCTGGTGTTTTACTTCCAGAGGAATCAAGATCTACACATACACATGTTTTCTGGTGTTTATCTAATGTTTAAAAACTTTCAGGGTGCACTTCCTTTTACCCCTTGAGAAGCAATGCACAGACAGGGAGCACTGTATTAATTACAACTTCACCTAGCATACACAGAAAGTTACTGTTTTTTCTTTGAAACTTATGCAGTTGGGTGATTCCAGGTTAACCTTGGACCACAAATAGAGAGCTCACCTTAAGGCTCAGTAAGTGATGTTTCATCAACAGCAATTAAAAAAAAAATAATCCTGCAAATTGATTTCCTCTATTTTTCCTTCCTGTAGATTTGGTATGAAGCTCACAGAAGTCAGATTCCCACAGTTTTCCAGTTAGCAGATGAGACAGGAATAAGGAAGACATTGTTACTAATTGTCAGATAAAACAGTTGTTTACTTTTCAAATAGTTTCACTGAAATCACAGAAGCTATTCAAGAAATACAAACCCCTGTCATTTCACATCTTGACTAAACATTGATTGGCATTCTGTTTTTCTAAAGTTAGTTATTGTGTCCAGTTTCGTTTCCCTTAATAGAGAAATATTTTGGATATACCTACTCAGGTTAAGATCCAGAATTACTCATTGGTATTTGATATTTTTAGGTGCTAAACTCTAGATAAAAGCTTATATAGCCTGAAAAACAATAGGAGAGCAAAAAGAAATGGGCAAGCACCCTACCTATAATAGAACACGTTTGGAGTAAAATTATATACAAGGTATTGTAAATATGAGTGGGTGTTATGTTAGTGGTACTTCAAAACCCATGCAGATTCATGAATAGGTCTTTCCCCGCCCGTGCCCCTCACTTATTCACCTGTGGATTAGTTACATTCTTCTCAAGAGCAATCATGACAATAATTCCTGAATAAAAGTCAAAATGCACATTGTATTTTTTACCAAATATCATAGCAATTCAACAGAATTAATGCAGAAACAGAAAGCTGTACTAAAATAGGCTTATGTAGATGTAAAAAATTGAAACATTATAATCTATGCAGTTTATGTTACAAAGAATATACAGTCTTAGAAGGTATCCTTGAAAACTATTGTGATTTTAGCTAGCTCTGTGATCCAGATTCTTTGTCTGAATGGTGAAACTATGTTTACAGTAAAGAAACAGAAGCCCGAGTGACCTGTTCTGCTTTTCCTTATTTTTAAGGAATTTAACAGGAAAAAATAATAATAAAATTAGACCGAATAAGTACTTGCTTAACTCACAACATACACATAAAATAACTCAAGATGAAATATTTCTATCATTTTTTTTTTCAAATAGCTTCCTCAGTGTTCAAGAGTTTGCTCAGTACTTTGGAAAACAAAAACTGCACACAGATGCTGGACTCTAAGTACAATCAATGGCTTGATCAACACCAACTTATAAAGCAGTCAAGATTCCATTTCTTCAAAAATTAACATGACAGTTTAGACTCAAATATGTCACTATGTTGAAAATAAGTTTATAAAAGTGAGTGCCTTCTGCATATAGAGGAAGTTTTACAGGGGATATAAGATCTCTTAAGATATCAATGTCTTAGGTCAGTCTGAAGGTCAGCTCACCAGAATATGAAATACAATCTCAGCTCCAGGCTGAGACATTAGAAATTGAAGTTGAACACAGTTATCAAAGGAGAAAAAAGAGAACTCGCAATACAAGTGACAGTAATCCAGAGGTTTAGATGTGTCCCCCAACCCCTTTTTTTTAAATTCTTGAACTCTAAACAGACAATAATACAAGGAACACTACTTATTTCATTTTTGTCTATTTCTCTCTGGGAAGAAGCTGACTTTTTTTTTTTAAATAAAGAATTTGAAAAAATAAAAGTCAGAATTTTCTAACATGGTATCCAGTTCTGGAAACCAAATTTGATGTATTTTAGATCAAATCTTGGCAGGTGCTGAATGCGTTGCTGCCATGTCCAGTTTTGTCAGCTTCACTCAAAAGCTCTCAACAGCCAGGAAACTATTGGCTTGCCTGTTCCACTTAGTACTCCATTCTTAAAGAGGTATACAATCTGAAGGAAACCTCAGATAATTTTGGTTTAGTTTTTAAATTAAATAATGGCTTAATTTATGCCACCTAATTCTGAATATCTATGAGGGAAAAGATAGTATAAAAGAAGCTGAGCAAGTGTCAAGTGACATTGTAGGTAAAACTGCTGTGTTATCTAGATAGCAATAATAATTTAATGCAATCCATTAAGCCCCAATATAATTTCATGTCTTAAACAGAACTCATAACCCATTGGAGCTCCACAACATATTCAGAGGAAACTAATCCGCAAATACAAAATGAAAGCTCACTTTGACAAAATAAAGGAAGAGAAGAGTATGGGAACTAGATTCTGTACTATTACTCAGGTTCAGCTGTAGCTGAGCTGTATGATTAGCTGAGGAATAAAATACAGCTGAATACATGTCCAAGTGGTAGAATAAGGCCACATACACAATACTACTGACCACGTGACAAGAAAATATGAAGCTGAAGGGAAGAAAGGAAAAAACCTCAATGCAAACTTCAGGCAGCAGCAGGACAATACATATATTTAATGAAATGTCTGATAGTGCAATGTAGCACCTAAAACACAGAGATATTATTTACTCAATGCAAAATGAGCTGAGATATTTAAGTTTTGATGTTGGATTGGAGAGGGCAAAGAGAAAAGCTGGAACTAACATCTGTTTACACAGGTAGAAACAGCAGAGCTTTGAGCAAGATCTAGATAAATCCAGAAGACGGGAACATCAATTATTCAGTAGTTTGAAACACAAGTCACATCAATCCTAGGCTGATATTTTATATATGTACACTTACACAAAAAGGAAGTGTATTTTTGGCTCATTCTTTTCATTTATATGAAATATTTTAGTATCTCCTGTGTGGTATATATTCTCAATAGTGTTTTCAGAAACACTGTTACAGGGGCAACGGTGTTTTTTTTTTTCCCCTCAAATATACAGCAAGGATAGGGTCATTAATTAAGAATATTTAGTATTCACTACTGTTGTGGAAAACTACAGAATACTTCTTTGGAGTACATGGGAAAAACAGTACGCTTTTGAGGAATGGACTTCACTTGAGGCAAGATCTTTTTATATAGATATTTGTGGACAAATAGGGCTGAAACAGCTTTAATTGGGCCTATCCCTCCCTTACAATAACTCATGAATAAAAATGAACATTTTTTTAATCTCCATGGCAACTTTCCCTTATGAGACTTTTCAAAGAATTTTTGTAGTAAGAATTTGTTACTCAAAGATGTACAGAATTGAAATCCTCAGCTTTCACACTCCAAAACCAGATCCAGTTCTTAATGTCAAGCTCTATTTGTTTGACAAATAACAAACAAATATTTTTAATATTAAACAAACAAAATTTAAACTGTATTTTCTATGTCATAAAATGAACAACTAAAAGGTTCACCCCTGAAGTGAACATTAATTGGAGATAATGGCTAAACCTCTATACCTGGAGAGGCACTTGTACACTAGAGTACTTTCTTAAAGAAGAGTACCTGCTTCAAGCAGCCATCTAATTTTTAACTCTTCTACTGACTGGGTTTGTAAGGTCTTAACCCTGATTCTGTGACAAGTACCTTTTGCTGATGATAATTCTCAGCTCAAGAGCAGAAAACATTCTGTTCTACTTGCAATAAAATTTTACAACTTCTCTTTTTTTTCAGATGTTTAAGAAGAATAATTAAGTTTGAACAGTAGAGAAAGGATAGGCAAGGGACACAGGAAACAATATTTATACAGAATTCAGTTTTTCAGAACCTTAGTGTGTAAAGCAGCAGCCTTTCTCTTTGGTCCCCTTTACAACCAGATTCCGCAGGCCTCATGCTCTAAGTCACTGTTTCACTTGAGCTATCCTTTTCATTAAATGCAAAAATAATTAGTCTGTTGCAAGAAGAAACATGAGAGTCCTTCTAGACACAAGAAAATGCTTCGTTTATGTTGCCCTGCAAAAGCTACTGGTAGCAAGAATGCAAAGATTATGGTAGTGATGGTGGGAACTATGATGAAGATCCTTAAGAGGATGAATTCACTGATTAGTCACAGATCTGAAGTAAAAGAGAATATCTTTGTACATGTAGAGCTATGTATAACAACTTGTTCCACATGTCATTTGATGATCCAGGTATTTAATTGTTTGCTGATGCTTATAAAAATAGCACAAGGATGGGGGGAACTGATACGGCATCATAGGAATATATTCTCCCATGACAGAGTTGAAGAGCATGCACACAAACATCTAACTCAACTAGGAAAAGGGAGAGGTGGCAAAAAAATCCTGTCTTTCCAAACTCTCCAAATCAAATCCTTCAATGCTTGAATATGTTGATATTTGCATACTGCAAAACAGAGTCATGCAAAACAAATGCTGTATAGTACCTACTTGAAAATGCTACAGTAGAAGAGTCATCACCTCTTTTCAACAGAGAGATTTTGAAGATGTAACTTTTGTTTGGTTCTGCCAAAAGGTAAAGAGATCCTAAAGGAACAGCAACAATTTCAAGGATTTTTCAGGCAAAATCTACTCCAACCCCAAAGCAGTTCCACCTGTAACATGCCAGGCATGATTTTTACTCATGCGTCAATGTCTTCACACGTTGTTCAGGTGGACAGTCCAAATTTCAACTGTTGTTGCTTTAAAAGATCAAAGTTTTAAATATCAGTGTTCATATAGGCTGTCACATGCCTTAAGTTTCTCTCTGGAGATCCTGGCATTTGAACCTTTGTATGACAGTATGGATTTAGGGGGTTTCCTTCCATTTAAATTGATACTTTGGTCATGAGTAATATCACTTCTGACAGTGCACCCTAAGTGATATGATGTTCTTTGGTTGGTGGAATGGTTAGTCGAAGGAGTATAGAATTAGCCTTATCGTTATGCTCTTAAAGATGACAATGATTGATCTGTATTTAAAATTATTGGCTTGATGTACTGAGGCATACAGCATCTGTAACTCCCTCTGAACTTCAACAGATGTGGCAGTTCAACACCTCTGAAAGTAAGACTTTTATAATATTTTTTTCCATTGTTTCTAATGCCTCCTGAGAAGCTTGAAAGAGAAATCTGTTTGAGCTCTGGAGTGTTTTCTTTCATAACCCACATGTTCAGCTTTGTTATTGTTGGTAGCCTCATGAGCCTCTCTATGCTGATAATGATTCATATAGTGATCTGGGGGAAAATGAAGTATTTTTAATAGAGGATTACACTGAGGTTATAGATAGATATAAGAAAAAAATAATTCAAATGGGAGTCTAGGAAACTTGACAATGCCTCTTTAATTTACCCAGCTTTTAGAGATAAGCCAGTTGCTGGATGTATTTATGGTAAAGGCAAAGGATAAGAGATTTAAGCTGAATTCCTTATTCTCTGAAGACTTTTTGCTTGACCTTGAGTAATTCACCTCAGTTCTCTGTGCCTCTGGTCTATTTTAGCAGTTCTGTCCATTTTGGCTGTAAAATACTGAAAAGTAGTCTATACTGTATATTAAAAAAAGCACTCACCTTTTAACTGTACACTTGATCACTGTTGTAACACAAATGCTATAAACTCTTATTCAGATAGTGCATAAGGTAGAAATTGAGAATAGCATTCACCTGAGAAACCAGTTTATTTACTGTCATTTTAATAGTGACAGCACGTCATCATGGCCTCTTTCTATCCTAGCACAGCTGTTACACTTACTAGGCAAGCAAGCTGTAATCAGCCACTTAAAGTTGTCGGTACATCACAGTTGTGCTCAATTTATCTGTTTAAGTTCATTTCTGACTGTGCTGGCCTCTTTTTCTGTCCACTAAAACATTTGAGATGAGGGCTACAGAAACATCAAATTGCCAATATTACACGTAATGAATTCAATGATGAGATCAATGTTTTCTATTTCAGTTTTCTTTTAAAAGGGAAAACTCAGGGTGCTGAGAGCTCACCGATTACAGTTCGCCATTCAGCTGGAACATAATTGGCATATGTATGTGTCCCACTTGAAAATATTTTGCATTTTCTTTGCTTTCACACTAGCTAGAAACTTATATAGTCACACATTCTCTTTCCCATCATAGACCAGTTGTGATTGGTAACAATATTTGGGTAGTATTGACGGCTAAGCTAGTATCATTGCACTGTTAACTCTTTATAGATGGGAACCTGGAGTTATGGTTAGCAGGCAAAAGGAAACCTCAGTGTTAAGTGGCCAGTTCATGGGCTAGCAGGTTCTTCCTTTAGCAATACTAATTGTACCAATCATACAGCAAATTAAAAATAAATAAATAAATAAATAAATAAAAACCCAACCAGAATTCCACTTATTACACAAAGGTCAATACCTCCCAGGATCTTTGTGCAGTGAAATAACTACTGCTATCAGTTCTTCCATGACAGATTTGGACAGTGCATAGTCCTGAGCATAAGGTCTACAAAACATAATTAAACATCTGCTACTTCTCAGCAAAAAGAGTTTTACCCCATCCCTGGCTCAAAGGTTAAGTTTCTAAATAAGTATTCCAGCAATATCAGAAAGGTTTTATTCACATCTACTAGGATTGTAGAGGGTTTTTTTGTTGTTTGGTTTTGTTTTTTTTTTTTTTTTTTTTTTTTTCTCCTGTTAATTCAAGCCCTGATTCTGCACAGGGACACAACACTAACTATTTCAGTGTTCCTATTCTGGAGGATTTTCTCTCCTGTAAATCATAGCAAAGACTAGTAAATCTTAGTAAACATAGTAACACTAGCCAGCACACCTAACCAAGAATTCACATGAAAAAAACTTATATTGAAAAGTTTCATATATACAACCTATAAACTGATTTTACTGTGAAAGCAAATGACATATCTGCTGAAATACACTCATTTACCTTTGGGATATTGAGCTCTTCCCATTATCTCTGATACATAAAAAAAAAATCACACACACACACACAGAAAATTCCCCACAGTTTGTGGGAAGCAGAATACTTTTCAGGAAGGATAAACCAGGAGAGCCATTTCTGAATCTGGTAGAGCATTATCATTTTATTGCCATATTTATTTTCCCAGTCTACTTATCAAGTCATGCTTTTTGTTTCCTAGTATTCTTTCAGCATTTTTTTTTTTAACCTACTTCAGTAGCTTTGGAAGCTGGTAGTAAATAAGAAAGAGTGTGAATGAGAAAATACTGTCCTTAAAAGTGATTGTTCAATACTATTTATCAATTTATCTTGGTGGTGGTTTGGGGGATTTTTTTTAAGTTTCAAAAGTGTTGTCTTATTGGGTAAGTCCAAGGGTTCATATTGCCCTGTCCCATCTCCAGAGTTGTTGACTGCTGATAATCAGGGAAAGTGCAACACATTACACCAAGTACATGGTCATCTTGAGTATTCTTCCAGCCTCCAATGATTTGAGTCTTAGATTTTTGCTTGATATATGTTCTGAACACACTTAAGGCTTCAAATTTGGAAGCAAATAAAAGTGATAAGCATTAGGGTTCTTTTAAATAGATAAATATCAAGTTTATTAAGTCTCCATTTTTGGTGCCTGTGACATGCTATCTGAATATTGAGAATGAGCTCACATATTCAAATAGAACACGAGTATCACATTTCTCCTCCTCTAGAATAAATCCACAAGAAATAAAAGAAGCTTTTTCAAAGCCCATATTTCTTTTTTTTTATAATACTATTATTATCATCATACCAAGTTGAATGTTTTTAAAGTTAAAATATTTCTAAATAATGTTGATGTGGAGGCTTCTCAAATTCTGTAGGTGCATATTCACTCTACTTTTCAATGGGTTCTGATGTTGCTAGCCAGCAGCTTTCCTTCAGAAAATTTCTTTCTTTTCACAGCATGCATACTATCATATGGACGCGATGGCATGCTATGCAATCCAAAAGTTTGTCAAATTCCATACCCATTTTGTTTCCTTTAATTCCAATAACTATGGATATTGCATTGTATATAGAAAAGTTAATCCCTCACAGCACCGAAGTGAGCACCAATACGTGCTGGGGACCACCCAGCTGGAAGGCAGCTTGGCAGAAAAGGATCTGGGGTCCTGGTGAACACCAGGTAGAACATGAGCCAAAAATGTGCCCTTGTCGCAGAGGCCAACAGCATCCTGGGCTGCATCAGGAGGAGTGCTGCCAGCAGGTCAAGGGAAGTGATCCTTCCCCTCTACTCAGCACTGGCAAGGCTACACCTGAAGTGCTGGGTCCAGTTTTGGGCTCTTCAGTGCAAGAGATAGACATACTGCAGACAGTAAAACAAACAGAAAATAATGAAAGGACTGGAGCATGTCTCCTATGAGGAAAGGCTGAGAGAGCTGGGGTTGTCTAGCCTAGAGAAAAGAAGTCTTGGGGGAATCTCATCCATATATATAAATACCTGAAGGGAAGGTACAAAGAGAACAGAGCTAGGCTCTTTTCAGTGGTGCCCAGTGACAGGTCAAGAGGCAATGGGCACAAACTGAAGCACTGGAGGTTTTGTCTGAACACCAGGAAACACTTTTTCACTGGGAGGGTGAATGAGCACTGGCACAGGTTGCCCAGAGAGGTTGTGGACTCTCCATCACTGGAGATATTCAAAAGCCATCTGGACATGGTCCTCGGCAACCAGCTCTAGGTGGCCCTGCTTGAACAGGTCCCTGCCAGAGGTCCAGAGGTCCCTGCCAACCTCAACCAGTCTGTGATTCTGTGAAAGGATCTCAGCCACTGAGGTCACAACCACACTTTGATTCTCCAGCGCTTCAGCAAAGCTCTTGTGCCTCCACATCATCACAACCAGCCCTAGCGAGCAAAGATAATAACCTGACACCTGATAATAAGTCTGACACCTCAACATTGTCACAAACAAGCGGCAAGTCTCATTTCACAGATGAACCCATACAATTCCAGTTGTTGATTCAGTGACATTGTGGAGGCCTATGTCTTCACTTCAAGCCAGTAGCTGGAGATACTAAGCCTGTTGTAACATTGTGTAATATTCCTGGGACTGAGCACTGCATGCTAGATCTGCTCTCTGTTGGGCTCAAAGCAAGCTGAATCTTAACAGTTGTGAAACAAGCCAAAGCAAGTCAGTAGAGAAATTTCATCTTGGCGATAACTGACTAAGTTTGACTAGATGTCTCCCAAACATCTGGATGCTGCTAGTGTTCCAGGAAGTTGAAGCTGCTAAGATGAATACTTCCCAATGAAACTTTTTCTGAAGGGAAAAAAACCCCACACGAACCCAAAACCAATATTGGCCCAAGCAAGATTGGGAAAGAAAAAAACAAAAAATCCCCCAAAGCAGTCCAAAAAATGATATGGAATATTGTGAGACAAAAATTGATACCTTTGGGTTGAGGGCAGCCAGTTTCAGCTTTCCAACAACAGCAAAACCAAAATGGTGTCTGTAGGATAAATTCATTCTGTTTTCCTTTTTGCTCAAAACAATTCATTTCTGCATCATTATCTTCAATCTAAATAGGTGATCCATCACCCTCAGCATAGCTTCTCCTATGTTATGCAACAACTTGCTGGGTCCAAGCATTTTCACATTATTTGCCATAGCTGAATATTTCCATAGATTAAAAATTCACACATTTTGCTCATTCATTTGTGTTTTTGAATTCTATTTAAAAACATGTTTATTTTTTCCTGAGGACAGTAATAACAAAGAGAAAAATGGCAGAAAGGAAATATATGATTATTTAACTTCTGCTTGTGACTGAAATTAGTGAACATGCTGGACAGAAAAAAGCAGCCAGTGAGAAAGAAAACATATCCATGTATATTGAGTTTTGAGGGTAATGTACTAAAAAATGGAAAATAGAAAAAAAAAATCAGTGAAAAAACTGCAAACCTCGTCTTTTTTTTTTTGTTTTGTTTGCTAGGTCTTAATACAGTAAATATCTGTAATGCATTTAAAGAGAAACAAAGAGAATAGAAAGATAACCCCCAGAAAAGCTAGACACAAGTGAATGATGCACAGTCCAACAAACGATCTAAATTTGAGCAGTGTTATTCTAACACATGCCCTGGAGATCACTTTCAATCTATAGGAAGAGTTTTTAGCAGGCTGAAAAAATGAAGATCTTCCTGAGAATTTGACACTGTTGCATAATTCCCTTTTTTTTTCTATTTCTTTAAAAAGCAGGAACTAAGATATTCCAGTGAGAAACTAATAATTCCAGACTGGTTAAGATGAGGGAGCAAATTGGAATAGAATAAACTGCAATAATATCCAACTAACATAATGTCACTGAAGAAAAAAGGTAGGAAATTGTTTTTTCTCATTTCTATATGAGCCAGCTGGGGGCTATATATCTTTAGGCATGGCATTTATAATCATTTTCAACAAATATATCAGGGCTTTTTTTTTTTTTTTTCTGGTCAGTGTCACATTCCTGTCCTACTTGTACACTAGAAAACGTGTGGGAAGAGAGCAGAGAAGATATGCTAGTATAGTACTGACACACAGCAGCTCCATTTGAGCAACTGCTTCAGGATATGCCTCAAGCCACTTTCATATGTTAAATACTCATATGAGTGGAAAAGTAATTTTTTTTCAGCCTGAAAGGTTTAATGGATTCTTAGCTATGGTTGCTCCAAAGACTGAGTCAGCAAAGCAGACATCAGGTACAGGTTTTCAGGAGCAGATTAATTGTATCTTAGACCTAGGAAAAGTCAGAAAAGCCAGGATGTCCTGGTTTACAGTATACAGACAGCCACACAACAAAAAAACAAAACAAGTGTGTTATTCCAGATAAACAAAATGCATGAGAATGCAGTGAAAAAGGAAGTGAACTTGATTCATTTCCTGGATGGAGATAATATCTCATAAGAAAATTCTGAAGAGGAAAAGAGAGTAAATTTAGAATTTGCATAAACTAAAATATATGTTAAATTAGATTCAAGAACAGCATGTGAAATTTGATACCAAGTATGATAAATGTAACCAGAGATCCCCTGAAGAAATGAAAACAAATCATTTTCCTACAGGAAAAACAAAGTTGTCCTCAAGGATAAAGCCACATAAGAGTGCTAATGGGTTATCAAAAAATACAATCCAATCCTCTTAATTGGGATATTACCATAGATAGCTTATTGTCTCTATTGCCCTACTTTAGAAAAGTAATTTTTAAATCAAAGCTGTCCCCCCTGCCAAAAAAAAAAAAAAAAAGTTGTTTACTTAAAGCTTATTTTTAGAGTTCTACATCCTCTTCCTGAGAATTGATCTGTCTTATCATTTCATCTCAGGGTGACATATGTAGACTCCTTTTTCCTTTAAGATGCAGCTAATTATATTAATACATTGAAGAACATTTATGTTATGCTGTCCACAATGAAAAAAACCTAAGTTACCATTTTCTTCAATTAAACTGGTTAGTCCTACCTCAAACTTCATTTTATAGTACATAAAAATAATTTGGAGTCACTCAATAAAGCACCTATGTTGATTTAGTCAGTCAAATAAACCAAGTATATTCCAAGTTAAAAACAAACCAAAATGGTTTTGAGTATTTTTCTTCTCAAAGAGCTACATAAATGTGGAAATTCCACTATGCACATAAATTATTTTAGCCCTCATTAAAATGCAACTCCTTTCAAGAATGAGCAGCCATTTGACAGCACATGGTTATAAGGAGACTTACCATATTTGTTATGTTGGTAACAAAATGCACATACAATGAAATAAAATTATTTTATGATTTAGTCTTCTGAGTGAGCATATTCAGTGTGAAACAAGCATCACATATATGCTTTCCATGCCCTGTTCAGACTAACCTGTTGCTAGTAAAGGTGCTGAACCTTCTGCTCTGACAGAGTCTTCTGGGCATACAAAGCATTACAGCAAAGACTGAAAAGCCATGACAATATATATTCAAAAAGGATTTAAGTAAGCAGATTGTAAATAAAAGATAACCTTACTACTGTGGAAAAGAACCCAGAGTAATAACGAATACCACTACTTACAACATGACTTTTAAACTTATCTGAAGGACAAGGCTTTCAGAAGCAGTCTACCCCACCAAATCCCACAGGAAAAGCAGTGGCTAAACAGAAACTCAAAATAAATATTGATCTGTACTGAACACCAGTACCACTTTCTGCAACAAAGTTGTCTTTACTTGTTCTTCTTTCCCTTCTACGCATCAATTTATGAAATCCTTGAGTTTGCAAGATCTGACTTGATCATTTCTTTGAGCATTACAGCTGTAGGGTATACAGGAATAAGTAGTTATGAATGACAATTATCAGAGAACATACTACCCAGAAAGGAGAAGTCGTCAAAAAAAAAAAAAAAAGGAAATCAACATAGGTGGCACACCATATACATGCATAAACATTTTTATTTTTTTTTTCCAGTGTAGCTGGTGTATCTTAACATGGTCCTGTACTACAGAAGATGGCTTTAATAAAACCCCAACTAAAGACAGCCAAGAGCATCTTGGGCTGCATTAGCAGAACTGCAGCCAGTAAATCTATAAAAACGATCCTTCCCTGGTCTTGAGCACTTGTGAGGCCACATCTAAGTATTGTGACCAGTTTGCGGCTCTCCAGTAAGATGACAGGCACAGAAACAGACTGGAGCAAGTCAAGTGGAGGGCCACCAAGATGACTGGGCCTGGAGAACATTATACATAGGAGTGGTTGAGGAATCTGGGTTACTTCAGCATTATGAAGAGAAGGCTCAGGGAAGATAATCTTGTCATCTCTGTCTTCTCTACACTGTCCCATAAGGTAGCTGAACTCTTCTCAGAGGTACACAGGAGCAGAATGAGAGGTAATGAACCAGGCTACAACCAGGGTAAGTCTAAGTGGCTATTTAGTAAGTGTTTTTCACAATGAAGGAGATCAATTGCTGGAATAGGTACACAGAGAGCTTGGGGAATTACTACCTCTAGAGGTATTCACAACTGGGCTAGATGAGGCCTCAGCACTGAACCTTTGCTCAGGTAATTTCTGGTGATCCTTATGTAACAGATTATTTCCCTTTGATCCAACGTTCCTGAAAATAAAGTCTGCAATGGGATCTGCATTTAAATTTCTCCCACCTAGAGCAACGTAATGAAAGCTTTACTCTTGAGGCAGAAAAATTCTTCATTCCCCAAATGTTTTCACAACCGTCTTTTTATTGTCTCAAATGACTAAGATAAAATATGCCCATAGAAAAATGTGTGATTTAACCAGATTCTCCCTATTAACACAGACTTATACAGTCCTTTCATTTTTAAGGTGTCTTGAGTTTTATTAGGTTTTGATGTGATTTAGAAATCCAGATTACCTAAGAAATTGGGTGCCAGTGTAGGGGATAATTAGTAAATATTTGATTCCTGTTGCAGTTTTATACGCAGTGAATGACTTTAGCAATAAATGTTCCTAGTTAAAATCTACTCTACTGGGATGAAGAAATATTTTTAAGCCATCTGTCTTTTGGGTATCCTACAAATTAAATCCAGTAGATACAAAACTTGCATATGTCTGACTGTACATCCAAGGGTGTACATCAGAAAGAAAGAAAACATGAGCATGTATAGGTAACGCAGGTGTTTTAGAAGATAGCCACTTCAGTATTTTGTTAATAAAAAAATCTGTATGCAAGCTATCTTATAAAAACAAACAAATAGGTACTTTACTTGAAGATGCAAATTTAGAAGCTTAACTATTCAAATTATTACAGAAATGGGCCATTTCTTCTCTCTAAACTAAAATAGAGGATCACACCCTTAGCTAATACCCTTTCAAGGTTAATTAACATTCATTGGCACTATAATGCTCCATGAGGAGAAAGATCTTTATGTTTCCAAACTTACTAAAAAAACACTTGCTAGCTCCCTTACTTTCTCTATCCATTCTTCCTTTTCATGTGAATACTAGGGGCCTGGATGCACCTCTGAGGCAAATGCAGTAGGCAGCACCACCATGAGGAATACCAGCCACAACTAACAGGAAAACTATGGTCTTGTGCTGGGTGTGGCTTAATCTACTTCAAAAGAGCTAGCTGATAAAATTGTAGTTAATTTGCTAATAAAACAAATCAACTTTCAGCAAATTTTTCTTCCTCCTGCTGTTGTTTCCTCCAGGAGGAATGACACAAGCTGTGACTGCTCAGCAGGCAGCTCCTCTGTACCTACACATCTCTTCCTGAGCTCCCACTCCAAGTGCTGGTTGCCACAGCTGTGGCAACATGGCCCTAGAAGTTAAAAGATCCAGATATTCTACTTTGTCAGTAAATCTGCCCTTACAGTTTTGTTCAGATGGCTTACTATTTGTAAGGGAAACTATAAACTTTACAATCTCAGTAACAAACTTTAAAACCTTTCACATGGGCCAAATCAAGCTTCTATAGAATATAGGATTTTCAGTTATGACAATCCAATGACTTCGATTTAGAGTTTACTAACACTAAATATTTATCCTACAGCAGATTTTATCTGTTGCATGGTTGTTATGCAGTCACAGAAGTTTCTTTAGCATGATGACACTTCTTACAGTATTTCATTTCTAATCTATATAGATTTCAAAATTCCACTAGTATTTCAAAAAGAATAGAAAAGGATCTCACTTATTTCATTGTATATCACATATATTCTGTTTACAATATGGTTTCCATAGACGTGCCACTCCCTGATCATTAATGTAGCGTGTTTGATACTTTTAAGTGTGAGAGCTCTATACTTATGCCACATGTAGGAAAATAATCAAATACATATCTATCAAATTATGTCATACAAGAATCAGTGTTATATCATATAATTAAAGACTGTGTGAGGTAAATGCTGCATGAACAACTGAAACTTTCAATTTTTAAACTCTCTAGTATTTGGACAAAGGAAAATGGGAAACCTCCTATTACCACTTCTTTTGATTTGGAAAAAAAAACCACCCCAAGAATAAAGCCAATATTGTATAGCAGCTCTACTGTGACATGAATGTCCCTTCTGTGGCAATCCAATTCTCTGAGATTTTCTCAATATTCAGAAAAAAAATTATATTGGACAAGTGTTGTCACAAGTTATTAAAAAAAAATTAAGTTTCTCTATATAGAAGGACTTTTTTCCTAAAGTAAATTACAGTAAAATCTAAGCTAAATTATAACAAAAATACAGTTTAAACTTAAAAAAAAAAGTTTTTGAGACTAAATCAATTTAAACACAAGTCAGCTCACAAAAATGTTTTAGTTGAACATTATACCCTACTTATCAGATTTTTTGTCATCCTACATATTTTCTTCAGACAGAAAAACATCCCTATTGCAAGTTGAAGAATCTATATTGATTAGTTAAGCATGTGTAAATCCTTATCACTTTGAATGATGTATTGCACCTTCCTTGCATCCAAAGAGTTGTAGACAAGACTATATGTAAGATTCCACTTCTGAATTTTCTTATCTTCAACAGCACGCCCATTTCTTTTCACATTTCATTGTAGCCTGCAAGTCCAGTAAATATAGTATTATTACTGTTAACAATAGGATTCAGGGACTGCATTAACTCTGCAAGGTCTCAGACTTAGGACTTGTCAGGCTTCACTTGGCTTGGCTTGCTTGTGGCTTTTGTTTTAACTTGTTTAGCTGTGATTGCAATTGTTTAATGACCAGGTGAATTTTACCTAATTAGTTTTAGTTTTATCTTAGCTTTGAGCAATTGTGTTGTATAAAACCTCCTGTTATAGTAATTTTTATAATAATCTATAATTAACAGATAGTAACAATAAGTAGCCTTCCTGTGTAGAGTGAACTATGACCCTAGAATAAAAATGCAGAACAGAGAAGTGCAGTGTTAAATAATTCTAAAGGCCCTGAAAGTACCAGCACATGATGAAACTAGAAACCCTCAGTTGGATAGGTTCTTCATTGGTCAATTATTGGTCATTAAAGGAAGGCCACCTTGGGAACTGGGCAAAACCAATTTTAGTGATATTAAAGAACATACATCCAACATAGGTAAAATATAGCAGGTATGGAAAATTTTGTGTATTTGTGGAACTGCAGACCAACAAAGTAGAAGTGAAGCGTACAGTTCTGGAAAAACAAAAAATAGCTCCCAGCAGACCCTAGAATGAGTAGTAAGTAATTTTCATTCTCAACATCATAACCTTCCTGGTGAAGGACTCAGGATGCTGATGATGTATCATAATCCTCCCCTATTTTGAGGGAAACTAGCAACAATGATCTTAAGATACAAAAGGAACATAGGCTAGGTAAATACATGGAAAACATCAGTTCATTCCCAAGAATGCTAAAGGTATTAAAAGTGTGTCATTGTAATTGGCCTAATAATAGCCATTTGACGAGCTTGCAAAGACTTTTAATTAGATTGTATAGACACATTTGCTGCATATTTATGGATGTGTTTATTTTTTTCCACAGAAATTTCACAGGATCTTTGGTTTGCTACCCCACTCTTGAAGGTTGGTCTAAAAAGCCATAGCTTAATCAGGAATTACTGCAAACATTCTGCCACAGACTGTTGATTTCTTCTGCATACATTTCACTATATCCTGAAATTCAGATCCACAGATATTGCTGATTTAGTCCTCCACACTGGAAATACTTAAAGTCATTAATCATTTGTATCCAATTGTTTGAATATGGCTAGATATATATCATGTGGTGCTTTTTTTTTTTTAACTGAAAAAGCCCATAAAGCAGGCAATAAATATGCAAAAGGACCTTTTCCAAAGAATGATAACTGAGGAAAAATAAACTAAAAAATGTTAATGAGAATGTCATACAAGAACCACCAAAGCAAATTCCAGTCTTTCATTTCACACTATCAACTATTCAAAGCATGAACAAAAAAATATGTCGTCTCTCCCTTCCAATTTTCCACTATGAAGCAAAATGTCAGTAGGTTTTGCATAACAATTGAAGAAAATACATTTAGGCATACAAAAAGTCTATAAAAAAATTACTACAAAGAAATGTTAAGTCAAGTGTCACTAACTCATGAAAGTAAACATTTACTCTGACTATTAACTGTAAGTGTGTTGTATTGAAAACGTTACTAAACAGGGAGGAGAACAAGATATCTCTTTACATACAATTATAATCAAGCCATTTCGCATCCAATGAACAACATTCTGTTAAGGATTTTTAAACTTAAGAGTATTCTTAAAACCAGAAACTGAGAATACTAACCTGAAAACTTACATTCAGATGGAAATAATGGATTTCTAAAGCTGTAGGTTACCTTTATACCTAATACACTGCAGATACCTCAGTGAGATAACAGCTCAACTGCAATCATGACACAACAATTTATTTAAACACTTCTCCACAGTTCTAGAATTTTAGAATAAAGGTAAAATTCTCAACTAAGTATAAAGTACAGTTCTAAGGTCTGAGATTATGTCCAGGTCATCTTTCAAAAAGCCCAACAGAAACAGAAGAAAAAAACATTAATTTCAATAGCAACAAATAACTTCACAGTACATTTATTAAGACAAAGGGAACTCCAAGGAGTTGTTTATACATTATAAAGCATCTAATATAATTGGTTTTATAATTTTATAGAGATAAAATTTTAAAAATTGAACTAATTTTAAACATTAACTGTTTGTGTAACACCTATGCTAAAAGAGCTCATTGCCTTACTTTTTTTTCTTTTATTATTATTCTTTGTCAGAGTTCCAGATTTAAGAAAGTGGTGAAGACAAAAGGGTGCATGCATCCTGTTATCACCTTCCAGACTTATATGCTGTTTATAATTTACAATCCTGATAGCAGTGTGATGGATCCCTGACAGATTTCTTGGACAAAATGGGCAAGTCCTTATACCTGTGCATGCCAGGCAATACATTTCCACATTCATGGCCTTCCTCTGTGGATCAGCTCTCTCCCCTGCTTCGCAGAAGCCTATTTCTCTTAACATTTATCAGTAAGATAGGAGCATACGATGTCAGTCCAACAGGTGCTGAGCATTTCTCTGATATTTGAATCAATTTATCATTAGTTAGAAAAAAAGAAACCTGCAAGAGATACAATCTGAAGTTAAGGCAGTGATAGCAAAGGTTGTGAAAGAGAATATGTATAAAACAAGTATGGATGAAAATGAAGCCAGTTTGTTGCTGCTTTCTTCTGGACTGAGTTTATTAAGACTGGATTTATTTACCTGTTTTTTTGTTTTTGTTGTTTTTTTTTTTTAAATGATAAAATCTTTCACCTTTCCCCTACTTGAAAAAGTCCACAGAAGGCCCAAAACAAAGAGAGGGTAAAAATCTCCTTGAACACTGCTGACAGTTTCCTATAAAGGCTGTAATATATCAATATAGAAATAGGATAAGTATAGCCTACAGACAAATGGTTTGAGAGTGCTACTTCAGTAATGTTGGTTCCAACACATTTTAGAAACCAAAGCAAAAGAGGCCAGAGACTGCTGAAGCAGAATTTGTGCTTGTTGAAAACAGAGCACCAAGCAGGTATCTGAACAATACACTGCCATGCTAGATGTGAATTTGAACACTCAAGAAGGAGCAAGGTACAGAAAGTTTATAAGGTCATTCCTACATGATTGCTGTAAACTGCAAGAGGCTGAATACCACTGATGCAAGACAAAAAGGTTACAAACAGCTGGCCCAAGGCTAAAAATGAAAAAGTAATAGCTCAAAGGCTAACCTGGTGCAGGACAGAAGGTTACTACTGTAAATCAAAAGCAGGTCTCTCTAGAAAAGGGAAGGGGAGTGCTAATGAAAAAAATGTGAAGCCTGAGCACTAAGTATGAAATACAGACTGATTCAGATTTTTGTGGTAACCTGATTTACTGGTGGAATAACGTATCATTTTGCTGAACACACTTCTGTTTAAAACTGATGTAAATGACTCCAGAATCAAGCCCCCAGGGCAAAAAGATAACACATCTTGAAAGAGCTTGTGGGTTACAAGATATGCAAGTCTTGTCTCAATGGAGACAAGTAAAAATAAGCATTTTTCCCTAAGGGAAAGTTTCATATTTTTTCCAGTAACCGCAGATATCAGTAACAGTAAGTTGAACAGTACCAGAGAAATGGTGACTTTATTAATTCTTTACAATGCATTAGCCTGATTAAAATGATGACTTCGGCATGAATTCTCCATTCTAGCAGGCTGCTTTTGAAGCAGAGGTCAGAGTTGGGCAAGAGTTACATACCCGATGAAGTTGTCTTAATTGGAAGCATCAGCAAGCATTGTCATGGGTCCGGGGTGGGGGTGGGGGTGACACAGACACAAAAAAAAAAAAAAAAGAAAAAAAAAGAAAAGGCCTATCAAGGCTGTTCTTGGTTTAGCCCTACTGTTGTGGGTTCATCATTGTATGGCTACTGGAACTCACTGACTGCTTTATAAATAAATTATTTCCTCTTGGAAAACACAACTTTACATTTTGCAGAATTTCAGAACAAAAGAGACCACCAGTCTGGATGATGTAGGCCCTAAAATTACCCCAATTACTCCTATATAAAGAGTGTAACAGTTAAGGCTATGCTAAAGAATTTATTATGTACTTACTCAGAGAAATTAATAGATGAAAAAGAGCATTGTAGTCTAAGCAATTCAGGTATCTTCCTCTCCCCTTGCTGACAAATAGTTCCATGAGTTACAGTCTCTCTAACCAATGACCAAAGAAATAAAATCATATATTGTGGTCACCTAAATTTTGAAAATAAAAATTTGAAGAAAGATAATAGATGATGAATTTCCTACTACACATAGACAATAGTTTGTAACATATAACAGAGTTAAAGAGGTATTTTACAAGCTTGCCCTGAGCAAAATTATAATCCTTTCTCCTCTTAGGATCTACAATGAAATATATAGGAAAAATGCACTGATGAAAAAGACTACATAACTGATTTTATTATATGTATTCTTTTTGTGCACTTAAACTAAGCTCTCTTCCAAGTAATTGGGTGTGTTATAATATTCATAGCAGCGTTAGATTCTCATGTAAGTGGGAGTCTGAATGTGTACAGATGTTTAGGCATGTGGCGGGTTGACCCTGGCTGCATGCCAGGTGCCCACCAAAGCCGTTCGATCACTCCCCCCTCCTCAGGTGGACAGGGGAGAGAAAATATAACAAAGGGCTTGTGGGTCGAGATAAGAACAGGAGAGATCACTCACCAGTTACCGTCACAGACAAAACAGACTCTGCTTGGGAAAAATTAACTCAATTTATTACCAATCAACCAGAGTAGGGTAATGAGAAATAAAACCAAATCTCAGAACACCTTCCCTCCACCCCTCCCTTCTTCCCGGGGAATAACTTCACTCCTGGATTCTCTACCAAGCCCCCCCAGCAGCACAGGGGGATGTGGAGTAGGGTTTAGGGTCAGTTCATCACACGTTATTTCTGCCTCAGGGGCAGGACTCATCACACTCTTCCCCTGCTCCAGCGTGGGGTCCCACCCACGGGAGACAGTCCTCCACAAACTTCTCCAATGTGGGTCCTTCCCATGGGCTGCAGTTCTTCACGAACTGCTCCAGCATGGGTCCCTTCCACGGCATGCAGTCCTTCAGGAGCACACTGCTCCAGTGTGGGTACCCCACAGGGTCACAAGTCCTGCCAGAAAACCTGCTACATGGGCTCTTCTCTCCACAGATCTGCAGGTCCTGCCAGGAGCCTGCTCCAGCGCAGGGTTCCCACGGGTTCACAGCTTCCTTCGGGAACCCACCTGCTCCGGCGTGGGGTCCTCCACGGGCTGCAGGTGGCGATCTGCTCCACCGTGGACCTCCCTGGACTGCAGGGGGACAGCCTGCCTCACCATGGTCTTCCCCACGGGCTGCAGGGGAATCTCTGCTCTGGCGCCTGGAGCATCTCCTCCCCCTCCTTCTTCACTGACCTGGGGGTCTGCAGGGTTGTTTCTCTTACATGTTCTCACTCCTCTCTCCAGCTGCTGTTTCTGTCTGTCCCAGCAACTTTTTTCCTTCTTAAATATATTATCACAGAGGCGCTACCACTATTGCTCATTGGCTTGGCCTTGGCCAGCGGCGGGTCCGCCTTAGAGCCGGCTGGTATTGGCTCTGTTGGACACAGGGGAAGCTTCCAGCAGCTTCTCACTGAAGCCATCCCTGTAACCTTCCCCTGCTACCAAAACCTTGCCACAAAAACCCAATACAAGGATCCAAGTACCTTTATCAGTAACTCTGGAATTTATTGTTTCCTAGAGGCTTTGATCTCATATCATGACAGATTGTCAAAGTTCCCTGCATCAGCTGAACTGTAGAAACTTCATATGGTGTCTCAGACTGAGGCAAGCACAAGGTATTACATCTTAGCTTAATCCTCTTTCATCAAAAGCTGTACCTGCATTTCATGCAGAAATATCCATAAGATCATCAACAGTTATTCATTAAATATAATAGGCCATTGTGGAAAAAATATACAAAAGAACAGTTTGTGTCAACTGTATTAGGCTACCGCATACTGAAGATCTTTAGGTTGGTAAAAACAAAACCGTGTCATTGTTGAGGAGTCTATGCCACATCAGACAGGCTGTCAAAATCAAAAACAGAATAATGATGCTGTAACCTTATGCTCACAGCAGGGACATGCTACAGGTCTATAGCTGTTGGCTGCTCCAACCAGCATATTGCAGGAGCATAATCATGGACTCAACGACAGATCAATATGATCATAGTTGAAGACCCTTTACTAGAGCATCAGACATCATTTTATACATTGGTTACATCTGTACATGCGTTTAGCTATTTTACTATTGGTTACACACATTATTCACGCGCTGTCCACGCACCTAGTTACACTTAATGATTGGTTATATCAACACTGTACACGCGCATAAACATAAGACATAATTGGTTATACTAACTAAAACATGCAAAACTTGTCTCAGTCTAATTGGTCAAGATAAACTGCTGAATTGAGGTTGTTTGTACCAAGTTCCCTTTATTGTGGAATGAGCACCTGTGTTCTTCTAATTGGCATCTTTCTTTTTTTGTCTTCTTGTTTATTCTGTTCAAGGCCTTCTAAAGGCATCTGGAATGCTCTTGTGACCATTAGCTAAATATGTGTCCACACCATATCTTCTTTTTTTTTTTCCAGTTCTGCCTCCTTTGACTTCTAGTGGATAGTCCAACCAACACAACATTTTTCATGATGTCAACTCCTTCCACATCCTTGCGGACATCAGTGAGCAGTGCGGGCAGGGGCTGTGGTGATGAAGCCTTGGGCACCAGAGTGCCCAGTGGAGCTGGTGGGGCAGTATGGTGCCCTCACTCCCTGACCAGACCCCATACTGCAACCCCTAGTGAGGCAAACCAGGCTGGACTAGGGTTAGTAACTAGGGCCAGCCACAACTCACCATTGCCACATGCTGCTGCAGGTCCTGGGCCCTTGCCTATTCTGGAAGTCAAGCCAGCAAGGGAATATTGAGATCAGGAAAACTGAATACAGGCATGACTGCAACGTAGCTCAGGCTCTTGCCTATGGTCCATAAATGTAGTTCCCAAGACAATGCATAGAGACCCCAGACAAAGCTTCTCACAACTCTCACAATTTAGCTGTTTTTCACAAAAGTCTGATTCAAGGTTACACAGCATCATAGGAGACCTGACCTTGAACACAGGCAGCCTATTCTGTAGGAGTAGGGAGAAGAAGATACAGAGCCAGGTATTGAACTCAAGACCTTGGTACAAACTATCACCACTAGACTGCCTTCAACTTGTTAGGTAGACAGTTGGCATGGAGTGTTTCCTGACTGCTGGTACATCACTGTCACAGCTTGGAATGCTTTTAGCTTAAACATCCCTGATTCTCATGCAAATGTACATTGCTGTAGGTGATATCCTCCACCTCTACATAATCTCTACATCAGTTGTTACAGTGGAAGGTTTGGAAAGGATTCCAAAAGTAATTTCTGCCTGCTAAGGAAAAATAATGCTCCATCTGTCAAGATTTCTTCTACCATTCTTTATAGATGGTTCACACGGACAACTGGGATTTCCTTCCTTATTTTAAATATATAACTGAATATTGGGATTGCAGAAAAATTGACTGCAAAACCAGACCATTTTCAGTCTTGGAACAGAATTACAACTACCAGAGACACACATAGTATGATATCAAAACTAAATAAATTGTTAAAGAAAATTTCATGTGTCAGCTGTGAAGTAGTAACTGACCTTGTAAATTCTGAGACAATTTCAAAACACATAAAACAGCTCAGGATAAGTCATCACTAACAAAACATGAACAAAACTTCCCAATTCCCAGAATCCAATATAGTTGTGTATATTCATGCTAGAACTTGACCATTATCTGAACTACACTATTATTCACATAAATTTCCCCAGGACACACACTTCTGCTATGTGGAAAGTTGTAAATGTATTAGACACTTAATACTATGAAGCTTCTCCTCTTTATTCTTCCACCTAACATCTGTGTAATCATAGGTTCTCAGCTCACAAAGGTATCCTAGCAGTTAGCAATTGGAAAGTACTGAAGCATCCTAGATAGGCTATTAGTATTGTTGTACAACACAGGTTGTGGCATCAAGTTGCAGAATGGGCCAGATTCGCGAGCCCCCTCCAGTTGCTTTCCACTGCTTTGGTAATGGAAAACAGCCGTAAACCCACTTTAGCTGAACATTTAAGCTGGGTCCATGGTTATTTTACACTGTCTGAGAAGCACAAAGCAGCTGGAGCCTACTAACAAATCTGGCTTTCTATTTATGTATTCTGGTAGTGAGGGATTAATTTTCAGACCATATGCAATTGCTTACTGGTGAGAAAGGTTTTTTTACTTTCCACATAGATATTATGCAATATAACATTTTAAGAGGGTGTATTAGTACAAGCTGCGAGTGATTTAAATCAGACACACGCAGTGTTATAAAGTCAAACACTTTCCTTTTCTAATTTAAAATTGTTTTCTCATAGAATAAATAATATTTTACCCTTGAAGGGTTTTCTTTCTCTCATTTGTGGAAAGACCAGATGGGTCTCACAGGTCATTCACAGTTACGAGAGAAACAACAACAACAAAAAAATCCCTTTTCAGAGGTGAGATCTTGTATTCTTTACTGGAAAACAAATTATTTGCTTGGATGAAAACCTTTTGTATTCCAGTGTAATTGCTAATATCTGTGGGGTGTCCTGGAAAATGAGATGCTTTCTATCAAATAGTTGTAACTTATCCCTGTGCATAAAATCTAAATAAATAAATTGGAGCAGACCTTGAAGTATCATGCAGGGAGGAGATACAAGGAATACAGCTGTGAAATCAGTGGAAAACCTCAAGTAGTAACAAGTGGACAAGATAAAATTATTTCACAGTGGGACTGGGGTGATCTGTCTATATGGGGTTTTTTTGTTATTGTTGTTAAAAGAAAGATGAAGAAAGAGGTTTTCTCTGGACATTACATGTTATAAAGAATCTTAAACTGCTTCCTGCTCTTGCATTAAAAATAGCTACTATTGGAAGAGTCAATCAAGGATGGATTATTTTTCTCAGGCTATAAAGATTATTTTTCTTGATTAGTTTTCTAAAATCAAAAATTTGGTAAGTTATTTTACATACATCAGAAGACAGTATGAGCAAAAGAATTACAGTCTCATCAAGAATATCTTAAATAAAACATTTCATGAAGGGGTGAATTCCTTCCCCCCCCCCGAAGTCTGAAGAAGCCATTTATGGCCATGGTGAAAATGTGATTAGAGAAGTGCATTTATAAATAGGACTGATTTACATATTCTTTCAAGAACGTTAACAAAGCTCAGCAAGACTTTTGTCTGGGAGAACTAGCTTACACTTTCTTTTAGCAGAATATATAAAGCATGTGATCAACCAAGCTACTGTAATTTATGATTATTATAGAAAAATAAGTCCCATTTAATGGGCCTCTGCTGTCACTGACTTCAATGCTTTCACCTATGCAAAACTTATTTTCTTCACAGAATGAAGGTGCATAGGAACATTCCCACTAGCATAACACATGGGAACAGCTACTGGTGTTACAAGACTGAGTTCATCAGCTTTGGCACAGGCCTGTGTAACATGGATTTCTGCAGATCAGAGAGCTCAGGGCAAGAGAAACCTAATGTTCAGGATCAGACCGCATAAGCTGTGCATCTACTTTGGAATTACATGAATGGTGCCACTGAAGTATCTACTTTGGCCTATCTGCTATAAATGAAACCTACAGGCTTACACATGTCTGCATTCCAGTGCATTGATCAGATGAATCCTACACATGGTGGGATTCTCAGAGGCATGGCATAAGAAAATGTAAAAGAGAAGTGTAAGAGAGAAAATCACTTTCTCAAAAAATGATCAGTGAATACAAGGAGACATGAGGAAAGAGACAGACAGGCTGAGCTTCAAAACTAGCACCTATAGCAAAAATAGTGAAAAGTTTAATATGTGACAAATGTTGGACAGATGAGCAAGAAGAGAGAAATTATCTTTTGAATGTAGAAAAGAAAAATAAATCTCACAAGAATTTTGACACAACTTTTGACAAAGTTGAGAAGGCAAGAAAGGAGATGATTTAGCCTTAAGTATGTATATAGAGCAACGCACATGATTCTTCAGGGATTCAAAAGTTCATGGTGACCTGCAGGGATTTTGTCCTTTCTTTCCACTTGCTTTCACATAGTTCTAAGTAATTAGTAAAAGTTAAGCTCAGGCTAGTGATGCCAAGCATGAATTACTATCTATCTCCTGCATTTCAGTAAACTTATTTAAATTCACTATTATTCTTACCAGGGCCACAAAACTTCCACTTTTGGTCTGGGAGGACAAACTTATATCTGGTAATACTGTAGTCAGAAACTTCCCATCTGCTTACAAATTGCTCTTCACATTCAATGCCACTGTATACATTTCAAAATAGTCTAGATGTTCACACAACTGCTACTTAATTTTTCAAATTTTTTTTTTAACTGAAATGAGTCATCTTTCCTAAAAGATCTACGTAAGTATCTTTTATTCTTTCAAGTCTATAAAATAAGTCCTAATTTGGATATAATAAATTATGTTGACTTTCACTAGCAGATTTCAAGAGTAAGGTATTCAAAATATTCAACATGACTGGGTAAGGCAACATGCCATGATTAATCCAGTGAAGGTCTGACAGTCAAGAGACAAGCATGTATTTGTTCCTTTACAGCATATTGAAGAGATTATTTTTAATGTTTAGAAACAAAAATTACCCTGCATGCTAAACTTGAGAGATTACAGGATAGGGTAAAGATGACTTTATTCATTTCTTCCAACAAGCATTTTGTCCCTTCAATTATCTCATCTTCAAAATGTCACTGCTATAAATATACTTTGGTTGCTGTAGTAATACTTGTATAAAACTTTTCACTTACTTTTCACTCAAAATTTTCTGAAAGAAACTAGCTGTCTATGGATTAGATCCAAAGCCCATTTGATGTCAGAAAGTCTTCTGTGGGTTTTGCCTCAGGACTTAAGTGCATGGAAAAGCTCATGACAGTATCTGTCAAGAGTAATTTGAAAGAAAGATTAATATTTGTAGTCTAGAAACAACAACTGAGAACCAGTAGTTTGACCTCCTTCTATTAAACCTCACTCAGACATCTCTGCATCAAACCTGTAGCCTTGTGGTTAAAATTATAGCACACCTTTTGGAAGCTATCCAACCGTCTTGTAAAGTTTGCACAATATGAAGAGTGCAAGACCTCAATTGATAAATGACTCCAATCATTAATTGCCCTTGCTGTTAATTGCTTAAAAAAAAAAAAAAGGTACAAATTGCACCTTATTTTCCATTTCAATTTGTCTAGCTTCAGTACTGGAAATTAATCTAACAGAAAAAAGTGTAAAGAGCCCTCTACCGTCAAAAAAATTCTTCCTGTGTAGGTACTTGTAGAACATGACCAAGTTACCTTTTAGCTTTCTCTACAATAAGTTAAATGGATTGCAGTGGAAAAAAGATGTCCTTGTTACAGGAGGCGGAATGAAAGCATTTTGCACAAATAATTTGTACCAGAACAGCTAGAAGGCTTATCAGCTTATCCTAACCTCTCAAGACAGCACACGAGCTCCTCTGAACCAACCCAGGATGAGATGCAGTCACACAAAGGGAATACTAACAACAGTTGTGGTAATTTTTTTTCAAGTTAAGTGGCTATGTACAACAAGGAGTGAAACCACAGAAATTAAAGGCCTTTACACTTTAAATACATTCGAGATGGAAAATATCAACAAATATCCATGTACGCATATATATGTGTATATGTCTACATACGTACACATGCATATGTATCTCCATATATATAAAAATTAGTTTTCATTACTAAGATCAAAAGTAGAGTGGGTAGAAAAATCCTGTGTGTCAACATTTCAACACTAAAGTGATTTTTAAACATGAAGGAAAGCAAAAGTCAGTTTCAATATAATATCCTGTGTCACAAATACCTTCCTTGGTTCTATAATAGTATTAATGCACATTGAAGTAGCAATTGCAATACAATGTGTCATAGTATTTACCATTTTATATCCAATTTTTTTTTTTAAAGAAGCTAGACATTTTTAGAAACAACATCATGTAGAACATTTTTATCTCTTGACATTAAAACTATATTTAAAGTAACACATACATTGCATGACAAAGAACAAAAATATTTGGGGGCTAAGAACATGATTATAGTTAGATTTGATTCCTGAGTAAAAACTCCAGTGAGTTTTTTTGAGAGACAAATATTTACTCTTATTTTACCAGTCCAACGTTACTTCTGATACATATATATTCCAAAAATAAGCAGAATCGAATAACCTAGCTATAAGCATTATCTTTATTTTGGTACTATGAAAAAAAAAAAAAAGATGTTAATTGCCTTTTTAACACCAACAATAACAGCAACTATGGTGATATATTTTAATGCAATTCTTATGTTTTGTTTATGTTAATATAAACATACCATAATAAACACTTACTAAACAAATCCTTATCATCCAAGCCTCTTTGTGCACGTAACATTCATTTCTATTAATATCACTAGCCACAAAAAAATAATTTAAAAAAAATTATATTTTGAAAGAAAACAAACCATTTAATCATAAAAGAGCTAAAAAGGTGTTATTGGAGTAATTCACCTAACTGATTTATGAAGGTATTGCAGAGTATTTAGCTAAAGAATGTAAAAGAAATTAAAGTTAAATTTTAGCACATGAATGGTCTTTTCAATCTGTTTTATAAACTTTGATAAATGAGTAGTTAGGTTTACCACTATAACATGTCTGGTTTGGGTTTTTTTTGTTTGTTTGTTTCGGGGTGGGGTGTGTTCATTTTTATTTTATGTCAAGTGAACATGAAGGAATTTTAAACAAGTTTGCTAAAGTATTCCTGGTTAGGCTTTTTCCTTTCTGATAAATAGAAAAACTCCAGAATGAAGAGTAAATCATTCATTTGAATGGGCACTGAGCACTAGGAATCCATCTCAAATCAGTTATCCATGGTGCTTTAAAAATGGACTCCAACCAATGTGTAGGTTTGGTATACCAGCAAAGTAGATACATGTTTCTTACGTAAAGCTTGCTGGATTTTTCCTGATTCGTTGTATGGGACATTGTCTCCAGGATACAGACAGAAGGATATCTATATATTGATTAATGTTAGAAAAAACATTTGAAGCAAGAGGAACCCTTAGCCAGCCTCCAGCTCTTTATTTAATTCCTTGTACACAGACTTTAAACAACTTGAACAAACCAGTTAGGAAAATGTTTATCATATCCTAATGTTATTTGATTGTGAATTTAACTGCTAAAGTTAATTGAAATGGCATTTCCATGTAAGTGATATATTACTGTTTAATCTACTTATAATGCAAGCATCAACAAATTAACTGTCAATTGTTTTAAATAAATATTTTTGAGATAATTTAAAAATAATCTAATTGCTCACTACTTCACTATTTTCAGATTTCATAGACTGAAAGCAACTGACTAATAGTTCAGTGTTATGCTTCACTAGGCCATTACAAGTCCTGAATACTTGAGCTGTTTTAAACACAAGTAATTGTAAATACAAATACTATTTCAAAATGAATATGCTGTGAAAGTGCTTTTAGACACAGTAGCAGTAGGGACTTGCAGTTCATTAACCCACAAACAAGGAAGACACTACAAATTTAAAGCCACTGCTGAAATTCTTCTCCAAGATGAATAGATGCAGTATAGAATTTTTTTTTTTTTTTTTTTTAAATTAAAATGGCTTGTTTGAGAAAAGCAAAAACTCACTATAATATTTGGGGCATGGAGAATTGTTTTCATTACTTAGGATTCTGCCCCCCCCCATCACCTCTTCTTACAAATGAGAGTTCTGGGCACCTCCATTACAGAAACAGATAATTATCTAGGTTTTACAGCCTGAATATAATACTAGTATATAAGAAGGTCACTGTCATCTTAGCTCCCAGTCTGCTCAAGGTGAAATACAGCTTTGGGCAAAATTCCTGAAGAAAGCCAAAGCATCACCTAACATCTATCTAAAACTACTAATGTGGACATAATTATGCATTTAAATAATATCAACTTTGTGCAGATATGAAATAGAGAGGTACACTTCTTTTATAACTGTTCAAGAGATGCACAACTTATACTGCTATGATCATCTTCCCTGTAACATGGTTTGTTTTCAGTATCACAAGGCATGTCCAAAGGTAATATAGGCAAATTTTAAGTTTCTGGTCTTCATTTGTACGGATTCTGTACATCTTTCAGGTGTAAACATTACAAATTTGGCTAACTGCCTGAATGAAAGAAATCCATATCGTAAGAAGAACGGGTAGTTTAACAGTCAGCTGTTTGGAAAACAGTCTTTCTTCTTCCTGTTTTTTGTGTTACCTCATATACTTTAGTCTAACAACTTCATCAACAACTCACTCCCTCTTTCCAGAGGTGTAAACTTGGGAGAAACAATACCCCTGTAGTAAGTTACGTTTCTGCGTAGAGTTTACTGTATTACACCCCAAAATTCTCCTGCTTTTGGATACTGATTCTTAGACTACATGTTCATATAAGAACTCACAGATGGTCAACAAAAACTTCTTTACTACACCAAGTTGAAAAGATAAGTTTGCATTCGGTTTGATACTAACAGATATGTGTCTGTGAATCATCATCAGCCAAAACTTTCACATACCACCAAAATACTATTGTGCATTATGGGGGACATATTCTCTCCAAAAAGCACACCCATAGGTTCAAAAGAATTATTTAGAGAAAAATACCCATTGACTCTAATTGCCTTTTAAGATGTGGTTTGTATCTGTGCCAGAGACACTGTCATTATGAGGTTAGCGCACAGCGTAAAAAGGCTGTCAGAGAGGAAAGCATTAAAATCCCGAACTTTTTTCTGGAGCAGCATTTTGAACTCTCGACAGATGTCACTAATGTACCTGATTTACGGTAACATGCACTTTTACTTTTTGTCATTCATATTGACTTTCCATTTGACACTCTCTAATGGATAATCAAGGTCAACTAAAGCATAATCAATTAGTCTGCATTAATTGGTGGCCAGAACTACATTTTTCTTGTGATTTCTGACATATCCATGTACTGTACATCTTTCAGCTTTCCCCGGGGCCCCCCTCAAGCATGTTGCTTTCAGAGTAATTACAATGAGTTATAATGTCTTTGTTCAATGATATTCCAGCAAATATTCTCCAGGAGAATCAAACAGAAAGTAAATTTTGCCTTAAAATATTCCATGCTTCTATCAAAAATACCATTTTCTCTTTTAGTGGCATATTGACAGTAATACTATAAAAGATATCTTGACAATCAGAATGGCAGGTAGGAAGACAGGCACAAAACACCCCTCTCAAAAAATGCTACTAAAGAGGGGAGAGAAGAGAAAAAAAAGAAGAAAAAAAAAAAAAGAAGAGGAAATATTTCTGCTGCAGCCTCAGAGGGTTCCCCTCCACCTGGGGAGCATAGAGTATCTCTCTAACCGAATCGGGGCATGGATAACAAAAAACATTGCTCCTTCCTGCCTTACAAAGGTGTGCAGAAAGGAAAAACATTTACATTTAAAAGATATAAGTTGGTCTGGAGTCAGAGTAAACCTCTGTTGGATAAACCTGTTTATAATTTACATCTTTTGCTCTTCCCTTCTCTACCTACCCTGATTAACCTACCCCTAACTATCTTATCCCTAGTTATCCCTAGCATTCCTATTAACTTTGGAAGCATTGTTAATTTCTCTGAGCCTTATGAGAATCACAACTAAACTTCATTTGATCCTGAGAAAACATAAATTCCTAATCTGAAGTTTTTACAGAGTCAAGAAAGCTTTCTAGTCCTTATTCTGAGTTTTCTGAAAATACAAGAGAAAACCATCTACATGTCTAACTTGCCACTGCCTTTTTTTTCCCTGGACAGACAGATATTGTGCTGCTGTCATGTTCTATGTATTATGGTTCTTCTTTCATAACAGCAATGGATATAACCAGAAACTTGGTTCTATCATGAGGAGGTAGCCTTGTCCTCCAGTATGTTGAATGCTGCCCTCATTTTGGGGTTATTCACAGACTTGCTGACTAGACATTTTATGTCATTGTCCAGATCATTAATGAAAATGCTAAATAGGGTTGACCCCATTTAGCAGTCATTAGGATGTGTCCAAGAGAAACCACTAGAAACCAACTGCCATCTGGAGTTTGTCCCATTGATTATAACTCCTTGAGCCCAATGGTCCACCCAAGTTTCCAGCCACCTATTCATTCACTTAAATAGTCTATATCTCAGCAATTTGGCTATAAGGATGCAATGGGAAAGCATGTCAAGAACTATACTGAAGTCAAAGTAAACAATGTGCATTTCTCCCCTTGCCCACGCAACAGATCATCTTATCACAGAAAGCAACTGGTGCAGTCAGCTACAATTTGCCTTTGTTGGTAAATTTGTGCTGAATATCACCTTGTCCTTTGTATGCCTGGATGTAGCTCTTGTAGGATGCTTTTTTGAAGATGAATGTGAGGTTTACCTATTTTCAGCAGTAAGGAACCTCTCCCTTGCCATCACCTTTCAAAAATGACAGAGCGCACCCTTGCAATGTCATCAGCCAGCTTTTCAGCACCCTTGAAGGCATCCCATTGGGCTGCAGGCTAGGCTCAGAGACTTGGAAGACATGGGTGTTACATTACTAGAAGAATCCATGGCAGTGACATTCGTGTCTCAGCCTTTTCAGCATCATCACTATGTCTACTGCCCCATTGACCAGTAAGACCACAGGTTCCTTAGTCTTTTTGCTGTCAGTTTCCAGGAATGTCATCATTTTAATGGTGTTCCCTTTTAACTCAGTAAAGTGGTATCAACTTGTGTAGACAGCAGTAACAACTTGGGAATGACCAGCAGTCACTGTACTAGAAATCTCACTCTACAAGTGCAGAAATAGCGTGCTAACTTGAGACCTCTCAGAGAAAAGCACGCAACTAATGGCCTCTGAAATCTTGTCACTCAAAGGTAGTCTAAGACTCTAGTTTAAGGGCTTCATACAAGTAGAACAATTATTTAGGTTGCTGCGATGGAGACATGTACTGCTGAGAGACTGATGACAGATGTCATGAAGCTAATGAAAATTTTCCATGAAAAGGAAGTTATTTGATCATTTTGATGACATGGGTAGAGCATTTTGATTTTTGCCACCCAACGCAGCTATGTGAAGTTTCATGGATATTCACACCAGATCTCCTTCCAACCATATACTCCAAATTGCTTCTGACACTGCATTTGAGTGGGTTGGAGACCCCAATGCAGTGAAATCTGTTGGCAATTATCTCTGCAGGTTAATCCCTTTCATTCCATTCCCACCAACAATATATTCCATGCTTATGCTATCTGTATTGAAACATGTTCACATATGAAAGCATCTAATGTCAGCATGTTTAAATATAGAACACACTAGCATCAATCCAATATAGATGTTACTTTGTTTGAAGCATTGTGTTTTGTTTCCTGCTTGCTATGTGTACCATTGGCAGTGCACTCCTAGGCCAGCAGTACTCTGTGAGGGTAGAGGGTGACAGAGTCTTTGCAGACCTTGTCCACTCATTCTTTGTCATTTTGAACAAATGCTTTCTTTGCTTCTTAGCTATTTCAAAGTCATACCTTCCAACTGAAAGACTGAGGAAATTAATTAGCATTTATTTAGCTGTCCCCTAAACCAGACACATAAACAGCCTAAAATGCCAGGCTTTACTGAACATACAGTCCCATCTGAGACATCCATCACCTTAACTCCTTAAAATTAAAAACAGGTGTCCTATTCACAGAAAGATAATGTGTAAAATCATGGGATATCTCCAAGCTTCACTAAGAATAAGACAGGCTATGGGATTGATCTTTTCAGATTGAGGAAAAAAAGGATTTTAATTATTTTGCTTGATTTGGTCACCATAGCAACAATGACTGTTCAGGGTTTTCTGCTACTCGGAGTCTCTTATTCTGACATACAATATTATGGTGGGTTGACCTTGGCTGGACCCCAGATGCCCACCAATGTGCTCTATCACTCACCTCCTCAACAGGACATGGGGGAGGGGGGGGAATAAGATGGAAAAAAACCTTGTGGGTGAAGATAAAGGCAGTTTAATAAAGCAAAAGTAAAGGCTGCATGCAGAAGCAAAAGAAAACAAAAGATTTATTTCTCTACTTCCCATCAGAAGGCAATGTCCAGCCACTTCCTGGGAAGTAGGGCTTCAGTATACGTAGCGGTTGCTCTGGAAGACAAACTTCATAACAACAAATGCCCTCCCCTCCCCCCATTTCACTTAGCTTTTACTGCTGAGCAGATATCATACAGTATGGAATATCCCTTTGGTCAGATTGGTCAGTTGTCCTGGCTATGTCCTCTCCCAAGATCTTGCCCAGCCCCAGCCTACTGGTGAGGGGGGAATGCTGGAGAGACAGCCTTGATGCTGTGCAAGCACTGCTCAGCAGTAGCCAAAACACTGGTGTGCTATCAACACCTTTCTAGCTACCAATACAGAGCACAGCATGATGAGGGCTGCTAGAGGGAGAATTAACTCCAACTCAGCCAGACCCAACACAAATATAGATGCACAATACCTGTGTCCACACCCTTTAGGCCAAATAAGAGAAGGTAGGCAACAGATTGGTCAGGATTTCTTTCCAGCTAATACAAAAACCCACAAGCAAAAGTCAACTGAAGGAGAGAGACAGAGGCACCACCAAAAAGGGAGAAGAGATACAGAAATACATCCTTCAGCTGATGAAAGACAGACATCTCTGACAGTGTTATGCATTGTTTTTACACAACAGGAAAACCAGAATGACAGCCCAGCCACACGCATAGAGCAACTCTGCCAACAGTGGTTTTTCTCTTGCATAAGCCTTTTATGGGCCCTTTGTTTCCCATGTCACATTGTAGGAACAGGTAGTTCTCAGTGGTGCCCACCTTCCCTCTGCATACAGCCTGCTGCTCCACTGCAAAAAACAAATGAAGACTTCTTCAAATTCCATTCTATAGCAGAAGGAAAAGTTACTGCATGGGCCAGCCAGCCAAAGAGTTGAGAAAGGCAGGTTTTGTCATGACAGGGCAGGGAGAAACCAATGACGACACATCTGGCCCCAGACCGTGACTATGCAGTATCCTTCTGCTCTTGCTAAGGCCTAGGAGAGAGCTTTTAAATCTTTCACAGGCTAAACCACCATTATGTTCTTCCTTATAATTAGGGTACCTGTCTAGCTGCAACTTACTTCTCTCCCTACCAGCAGGGAGGAAGGGATAGGGAATGGGAACTGCAGGGCTTGGGAGTTCAGTCAGTGTTAATGTTCAGGGTCACAAAAGGTGCCATATGAAGCTGTTCCACCAATAATTCCTCTTTAGACAATTTTGCAAGTGTCTGATCTGAAAAAATGCCAGCTTTGTCAGTTTACAAGATAGGCCTAAAAACCTTTACATAGGTCTGTGACGTGTTCAATACCTGCCTATATACTTATCACTTTTAGGCCTGCTATCTGCAAGTTAACAACAGTGTTAAAGTTTACGTTGTTCTGTTGTGCAATTTAGAGCTGAGAGCGCTTAGGCAAAGCTTTCTCCAGATCACTTCCACAGAAAGAGGAAACGAGTAGAATAAGTCTCCACCTGCCTTTGCAGCATTCAATACAACTGTTGTTACACCAGAGCTGTTATTCAAGTTAAAGTATGGAATTTGCACTTAAAAAGAACCAGACCATGATGAAAAGAAAGAATTCCATAACAAGTAGAATTATGTTTACTTAATATACCAAGAAGGTAAGAAAGTGCTGTGCCTGATTTGTACAAAAGTTACTGCTGTTACAAAACACTAAAACATCAAACATCATTACATGACAAATCAAAATGCCTTCAATAAATTCACTCCTGATTACCTTAGGGACAAACTAGAACTGCTGCTTAATGGTTCATTTTTAAGAAATTCGTCAAGGAAATAAAGTTGCTGCGCATGCTAGCTGTATTAAGGTTCCTGAAAACACTAAAAGGAAGAAGCCATATAGTGAGGTGTTCAAGAAAACATGCTGAAAGTCTCAGGCATCTTACCCCTGATGAATAACATTTAGTAAAATCAGCTCATTTGTGGCATCAAGTCATACCGTGTAGAAGACCTTTGCAACAAAGTTCAAAGAATACAGGAAAATTTACTGCATTTCCATAGTGCTGGATAAGAGTATGAATACCAGATCTGAGCTCCTTATTTTAATGGAGAATGTCTGAGGAATACATAACTTCTAAACAGCTACTTGCCCATATCTTGAATCAAACCAATCATTTTGTACTCCATCTGACAGATGTTTGAATAAAACAACATGAAAAACTTCCCATGAGATACATTTCCTATGATAACAAGCTAAAAGGAGAGCCACCGAAGAACAAGAGTTGTTGAGGTATACACATCTGCATTTCTTAAATATAGAGACCTTGCTGTACCCATCTTCAAAACGGATCACATCACGAACAGCTTGTTGAAATGCATGTAAATTCTCCAGCTGAGAGTTTTGAACCACTCTTTGGCCTCTTCTGAAGCCTGTGAAATTTTATTTGAAGATGTCAGACTTGTCAGACCAAAAAGTATTTGACTGCTGAGCAGAGCAGAAGTGCCAACAAAAAGAAGGATTGCTAATGAAATCAAGCTGATGAATTCCTTGATTCAAAAGTGGAAGGCTCAATTCAACAAGCAAAACAATGAGCTTGTAGTTAGCTTCATGTTCTTTTACATTATTAGTTTTCCCAATGCTTTTATACTGGTGCAAGAAAGGGGAAGAACGTGCAAGAAAAGGTGAAACTCATTCCATTAGACCTAAAAGGTTGGACCGAGATCTAGAATTATAGTTTGGGGTTTTTTTGGGGGGGTGGGGTGGTGGGGTGGGGTTAATCACTGAAATAAGTTTCAGTACAATATTTTTCGTCAGAGAAGTCTGTAAACTTCCAACAGCCTTACATCATCAACGAAACAACAATCTAAAATGTAGCTATTTATTTTCAAAATAGTGTTCTTACACAATTCTTCTATTTTCTTTCTATTACAAGAACCAAATTCTATGGCAATGTTTTATTTTCAGTGATTGTTCTATGCTGAAACACTACATGTGGGGCTGGATAGCATACTTTGGTGCATCAGAGAAGAGAGACTGAAGACAGAACATGACACACAGATTCCCAGATTAGAACCTATTTGAATTATCAGAGAGCCACTTTGAATTACAACATCCCTGTTTTGAAGTATTTTGGCTTTTGGAGAGAATGTTGGGGAGGAGAGATTTCTCTAGAAATCTGGTTTTGTGAAAAATGTACCACTTCTTTGAGGTGGGGTTGCTGTGGAATTTTTTTTTTTGGTCCTGCCTAAAAGTTACATCCATCTTCACCAATGCAACTGAAGAATAAGTAGACATGCTCATACACACTAGGGCTAGTTAGAGAGATTAAGATGTGTCAAGACTGCTCAAGCTGTTACAGACAGGTGTCTAGCAAACTGCTAAAGCTATTACCTACACTTGCTAGCTAGCAACAGCAAAAGGTATGCCTTTTCATTCTGCAGTCACAATACATGGTTAACTGCGTGGACAATGGAGTTAACCTGAGGAGTTTTGCAACCCCACTGCCAGTAAAAAGGACAGTCTCTTTGTTCTCAGAACTATACAGAAAACATCATTATGCCTGAGTGTATGCAAACAAAAAAACAGTTACTCACCTTGAGACCAGTTGGAAATCAGAGGACAAAAGATGAAGCTCAGTATTTGCCAAATGGTGAAAGATAAAATGTTGGTCTTATTCTTTAAAATATACTGTGTTTGAAAATAGGACAGAAAAAAGCTTTTAAAACTTTGTCTCCCAAGAAAGCATGTCTCATTCCTTCACTTCCAAAGGGATTACCTTCAAACTGTAAGGCATCTTTGATAGAGATTGTTCCCATTTACTGAAAACAAATGAAAGAGGAATCAATGAGGTAGAGGAACAGAGATGCCCTACATTACATACAACTGATATTCTTTGCTAGCACAACTTTAACTGAAAAATACTTTGATTTTCTTGTTTTCTTCCCCAAGAGAATGTTCCTGATACGGAAAGAGTAGCAACTGAAGATGTGTCAGCTACCAAACACCTGCAACTTCAAGTTCTTCAGAGAATACTGGTAATGAACAGATAATTACCCACTTTTGTGTGTGTGTGTGTGTGTGTGTGTGTGTACTTATCTCCCCCCCCCTTAAAAACATGTATACTTATCCTGAAGTTATCAGATCTACCTAGAAAGTCCTAAGCACTAGAAAACCGACAGAAAAATATTAGTGTGGCACTGCACAATTACCAAGCAAACGTCCATTCAGTCTGGTTTCCTAACCTCTTTTTTCCCCACTTACAGCACCAGATGAAAGCACAAGAATTTACTATATAATACAGTATTTACTTATATAATACTTTCTGCACCACAATCTTCCTTCCCCTGCATTTCCTCTTCTATAGGCTAAGAGGTTGACCACAAGAAATGGTGCATTCTGAAACAGAAATACCAGTAAAATGTAAAAGCTTGCAGAAAAATTGGTAGAATCTGAGAAAAAAAAATATTGTTTCTATCTATTGTTAAAAATTAAATATCTTTCTGAAAATGGCAGATTTTATGTTCATGGTATAATTTTTTTCCTGTGGTTGCAATTTGTTTTCCTTCTCATGGAAAGTAAAAATTTCATACTGAAGTTGACTTAGCACTAGTCACTTCACTCAGGCTCATTTCTATTACTCTACCTAATAAGGTGACTCTCCCCTTTAAAAGATGAAAAGACTAGGATCCAGTCAAATCCTGTTCTAACATTTTTTTTCACAGCTTTTGAAAACCTGATGCAGACAAAAATTTAGACAGTTGAAGTAAAGTTTAGAAAAATCTCAAGGCAAAGACTTGGGAACAGAACAGTACAGCTACTACATTTGTGTACATTTTCCTTCTGTCTTATAGCAATGAAAACATCAGAGAGAAAATGACTAAACCACAGAAGGACCAGCTGGTCTGGAAGAAGATAAGCACATCAGGCCAGGTTATGTGAGCCAGGGGAGGGGCACAGAAGTGAGGGATCAACCCCCTCATCTCTGAATCAGAGCAGCCTCTACTCTCTTGCCTTCTCATAAAAGGAAGGTTATATTTCAGAAGAATAAGAAAGAAGGGGTAGGTCCCCCCTATTATAAAAGTCTACATTTAAGAAGAAACTGAAAGTAAAACTCTAGCCCTATATCAAGTAGTTCAAAATTGATGAGTAAGTGTAAGAACCAAAAGACAGCAAGTATTTGCCAGATCACCTCAGTCTTTGTGCATGTGTTAAGGATATATGGTCTTGTTGATGCAGCAACTAAATGTGACAGTTCCAGAGCAAATAGGTGTTTGGTTTACTTGCATATATGTGCTAATAGCCAAAGAGATGAGACCACCCTAACCGCGCAAGTTCTTTCTTCCAACTTTCATTAATTTACCTTTATATTAAAGGCTCATGTCATTCATAAATTCTACCAGAAATGTCTGATTAACTACCATTTAGAAACTACACAGATCAGGAGGGTGGTTATGAACAGAATAAGTCATGTTAAAGTAGAAAAGGTAGTCAAAAAAGAAGGGAAGCACAACTGAGAATTTCAATATACCTGAAACGTTCCAGAAGTGCAGAACTGGAAGGCATTCAAGTCAGAATTCAGTCTTTTCATGAGCCAATATTTTAACAATGTCATTACAATCAAATCGCTGCATAATCACAGAAGGAGATGACCAAGTAAGTTTCCCACATGCAGTTCCCAGAAGATCTGTCCCAAACATGCAGGAATAAAAGCAAGATGCAGAAAATATTTTAATTAGGCTGCTACTGTATTAACTTAACCCATCTGGGAAATACTAGCAATAACTTATTCAGTGTAAATTGTCATTCTTTAATTGTTTTACCTAGTAAAGGGCTGTCCTCAGCTCCCAGCCCTTCACAACTGGTCCACAACCTGTTGCAGGCACCCAACGTGTCCCTCCTTTCAAGTAGGTTAAAGGGCTGCAGAAGAGGAGTTGTCCCCTCAAAGCTCCAGCTTTGTTTCTCACTTCCTTGCAGCATTTCTAAGCACTCCTTCATATATCACAGATATGGCCTAACTTCCCACCATCATACTGAATCTCTGAGCTTCTGGGGAGGAAAGGCAGGAAGAGCTAGATTAAGGGCAGGAGAAGGAAGAAAGAAAGAATGTTTATCCAAGTTCATTACAAAGGAAAGTGTTTTGCCAGGTGCTCTTTCACCAAAAAGGTGATTTTCAGAATGAGCAGAAAAGGCAAAAATGATCTGACACTCAAGCCATTGAAAACTTGCTGGCCAGAGTGGCAAGAATACCTGAACACAGCAATCCAGTGTTACTACAAACCAGTTAATTACTAAATACATGCCATTCATCAGTTCAAGCAGTTACAAAACACTACTATTTGTGTAGAGAAGAGCTTTGCTTCCCCTCCTTGTCAACATGCACACAGACAGGTTAATAGAAGTGAAACAAGGAATAGAGAAACACCAATCAAGCTATGGGATGTGTGTGTGTGTGTACTTACTTACATATATTTACTATGGAGAGGCTTAAAAGCAAATCATAAAGATCTCACTACACAGGCAGGAGTCATCAATATTCTCCCAACAGCAGCAACACACTGCAGAGTAGGAGCTTGAATTCCCTCAAGCAGTTGACAGCACAGTAGTACATATGCAAAGCCTCAAGAGCTGTAAGCTTTGTTTTAAAGTTAAGACCATACATTGCAGCTTAAGATAATATGCCAAGTTTATTGGAAAAATATCAATGTATTAATGTTAAAAGTCTGTACAGGTACCTACCTATCTCCTGGAAAGCTGAATAGCATCCAAGTTAGCAAACTTTAGCAGACCTTTTCCGAAATCCTTTATATGCGAAAATGCAGCAGTATTAAGATAACTTCTAAATTCCTAAGTGCTGTGGCTCAATATGGAAGAAGTGCAGTGAAGGTATCTGTTGTTTTGTAATCAACTACCTATGATCTGTAAGATCTAAGGAGAATTGTAGTGGAGGAGTTAAAGGTTTAATCCAACTGCGAGGCTTTGATCTGCTAAAAAGACATTTTAGAGCTGAATCTGAAAAGGATCAGGGTTTCAGTCTGCTTTTCTTTGTTCATTCTTGTTCTGTTGCCTGACAAAACCTGCACATGCTAGCCTTGTGATGCATTTGACTGAAAAGCCTTTCTTTTACCAAACATTTCTAACGCATTATCTTGGAAGGAAACCTGCTATAAAACATTATTATATAACAAAGCTTGACATCTTCAGCACTCTAAGGTTTCTTTCTTAATATGATTATGTGCTTGCAGCACAAGGAAGATGACAGATAAAAGAAGGAATTAGCAGTAATATTTTAGTTAGCTTGTTTATTTTCCCCCCTTCAGCTGCACTAGATTCCGAAGTGTTTTACTATGTGAAGTCACAAATAGACTGACAAACAAATTTCTAAAAAAAAAAAAAAAAGAAAAAGGAAAAAAGGCCTGTGTGTTACAAACACTTTTAATCTGCTGCTTTTTTTTTTTTTTTGGCTCCCCCAAAAATGGAGCTTTTTTAAGAAAAACTGAGCATAGACTCTCCAATGATCTAAGAATACCTAATATCCTTACATTCAAGCTACGCTTAAGCTACTATAAACCTCTCGGTTTGTGTATTTGAAATATCCTTTTTAAAAACCAAACAAATAACAAGAAAACCCAAGATTATCAGATGCTAGTGTCATTATACTACTTCTGGAGAAGTGGTAATTAGAAGGTTATCTATCTTGCTAAAATGTTCTGACCCTTAAAATGAATGTGTTTAAATAGATGTAAAGAAATAGCAAGTGTCCTAACTGCTACTCAACGCCTCTAAATCTCTGCCCACTATCAATATTAAGTCCCTGAAAAATGGAACCAGAAGGATTTATTGACATTTAAAATTACTTCATAGCCTAGATGGCTTAGTGGTCACGATGCAGGGCTGATAGTTTTCCAAATAGGAAAAAAGAGGCTCAGGAGAGTTTTATTTCATGGAGGTAAATCTTGCTCTTATGAGAACAAGGCTTATGCACGACAGTAGGGCAATACAGAAGAAAAATAAGACAACTGCAGCTTCTGCAGATGGAGTAGGAAGGAAATTCTGAATCTAAAACTTCCAAAACAAGGTAGGCCACTGAGGGGAAAATGGATCAGGAACAGCAGTAGAATAGTGCAAAGACAGAAGCCTGTTGTTAAACCTGTTGAATTTGTAAGTTCTGTATAATATCTTTTAGAAACATGTGTTTGGTTTTGTACTGAAGTGTGACACCCTACAATGGAGAATAAGTTAGTCTGAAGGCATATTCCGTCAGACAAATACCACAACAGACATAACTAGCTGGCCATGTAATACATAGGTTTCCTTTCCTTGGTGGACAATCTAATTCTTAGTTTCAAACTTCCTGACTGCTGCAAAGTTGTCCCTGCCTCTTTTCCCTCCTGAACTGTAAACCCATGCCATTAGCTGCTTAGTAATATTTGTATTTGCTGCCCTTCCATAGCTTTCCTTGAAGCTGTATTATTCACTCCCATTTTCATCTCTCTCCTCCCCTGCCAAGCTCTCAGACTAATACTATTCTTATAATTAAGGTATCTGCCCAGACATCTAACTTTAGTTAACATTAGCCACAAATTCTCAGGTTCTATTTATATTTCAGCATTTCCTTGTTTAGAACAGTTGCTACGTCTCTCGATGAAGGTAATTTAATTTCCTTTTTTTTTTTTTTTAGAGTAATAAAGAGTTAGGGAAGGATCATCATTAGCTTTGTGCCTAAAGAGAAGCCAAAGGAGGAGGAGGAGCAGGGAAAATTTGAAGTGACAGAACATTATTTCAATGAATGAATAAGGACAATAAGAAGCTGCTCTTAAAATAGTACAGAAGCACCTGGAAACTTTTCAGCAGTCTTTTTGAGCTTCAAGGAATGGTACAGATGAGAGAATACAGACTGAGACAATCCTACAGGATAAGTACAAAAGCAAGAATACAAACTATGAAAAAACAGACTTGGAAATCTTGAGTCTGTTACCATTTTACCTAGTTTACTTCTGTAACATGTTTATATTTACTAGGGACAGCAGATAACTGCAGAAAACGATTACAAATCCTCAAATTAACCCTCCAGGTTCCTGCTGCCATTCTAATCTCTCTCCCTAATCAAATATCTATACATGAATAATTATGTCAGCATCCCAACTAGATCCCATATATTGCAGCTTAAATTATTGGGAGAGTATAAAAACTTTATTGCTTGATTAAAACAAATCTCAATTCCATCAAATGTAACTCCAAGGTTATGGGCTTTGATGGAAGAGAAGAAATAAGACAATGAAAGAGGAAAAGAAATATCTGTTGATTGAAATTCCTCAGCAATAGCTCAGACCTTCATACAGAAAGTTGTTACTGTAGGAAATCACTGTAGAAATCATTCAGCCTTGTATACTGTGGGGAAAGTCATGCAGCACACCACAAGCCATCAGAGAGACAGCAGGGGCAAGTTGCAATCATAGTCCTTCCCTGGAACCTCCAGCGGAGACTGAATGGAACGGCAGGCTTAAGCTACAAAACTTTGCTGATGCATTGCACAGGTAAAGCATCTCTAGCTTTTCTCACACTAGTTTACTGACAGGAAGAAAGGTATAGAGAAATTAAGTAACTGTTTCGGGGTGGTCCTATGGTGGGGAATCTAACTTGAGATACTTCAGTGTAAAGCCTTTAGAAGCTCACAGGTTTCATTACATCCTCAAACCCCAACAACTCCAGCATTACCAAAAAGGAACTGCTAAGTACCAGCATGTGGGGTTTGGGTTGTTTTTTTTGTTTATTTATTTTTGTTTTGGTTTGGGTTTTTTGGTTTGCTATTGTGCTTGCACATTGTTGTAATTGAATGGAAAAAAATATGAAAAGTACTATAAGAAACGCAAGTCCCACTTGGTAAGTCTGCAATGCACCTTAGTGTCTTGGTTATATATATGTATAGATGTACTAGCTCAGGTCAGAAAGTTAAGTTTTCTATCCTTCTGTACAATGCGGGCACATACATGATAATTCAAGCTGGAAAAGAGAAATTCTAAGCAAATCTTGTAGAAAAATTCATCTTAAATATATGTATTAGCCAAAGTGTTATGGAGCCAAATAAAGAGACATCTGTTGAAAGATAACTGTGTGTTAATCATTTGAGTAACCTTCTAAAACACTGGGGCTTATCTATAAGAAACAATGAAGCAAATGTAGCCCAGTGCCATCAAAAACTTGCCTGTATTCAATGTGTCATCTCACACAAACCACTCTAGAGGAAAAGTATAGTTATGTATAAGGTCATCACCTCACATGATGCCATGCATGCCATCTTACGATGCTACACATTGCATTAAAGGGAAAGGCTTATATTTTAAAAATTAATAAAACCTAGGAGTTTCTGTTGTGAGCCACTGTGCCTTAAAATCTTTTTACAAGGTCTTCTATCTATCTGAATATATGGAGTTCAGATGTGACTTATTTTATTCCCTCTACAGTTTAGCCACAATAGAACAAGTTGCAGTGGGCAATAAATATTTAACATGCTTCTTTATCAGAGGCTTGTCATGGGAAATAACTTAAAGTAATTTATTTAATAAGATTGCCATGATAGCCAATAACATTTCAACAGGAAGGCTGCTCTTTGGACTAATTAAAACTAAAGCTTTTGAGACCTTTGTGCTCTTTCCCTCTCCTCCTCTGGTGTGCCTTCAAAGTATGAGAGGCGAAGAGTCTTTCTGAGGCTGTTTACTAAAGGTAATTTGATAGAGTTTTGAGCTCTACTAATGAGCTCATGTGTCTTGCATATTAAATAATATGACAGAATAACTCTGGGAATACAGAGTCCTTGGCTGTTGGACCACATAAAGAACTGAACTTATAAAAGTCCCAACACTCCCATCTATGCATTGTGACTTAGTAAGTATATATTCCTACTATTTTTTCCTAACTGCATGCTTGACCAGTCTGGACATGGCAGCAAGTTTTATTTTTAAATATGTAAGAAGAATTGCCTTTAACAAGTGTATTTTACTGTAGATATAGTACAGAACATTTGCCTAAAGATTTCAGTATGGACTTTATTTTTTGTTTCTACTTGTACTATGAGCTTTAAAAAAAAGTCAGTGCCAACAAGGTTGAAGAGGAAAAAAAAGGGAATATTTATAATCTTATCTATGCTTAAAAATGAGGATTTTACTGCTACAGTCATCAACAGCTTTCAGGCCAAAAGACACTGTTCTAAAACACTCTTATAGTAGGTTTTCCTGACTTGAGTGAACACAAAACACATTCTGATCTTGCCTGATCCCACATGCTCCAAAAACCTCACCCCCCACACAGGAAAGTTTTTTTAAAAAAAAAAAGTTATATGGTCAGTTCATTTGTTTAATTCTGTGATTCTATTATCACACAGATAAGTATCTATTAGAATGTATACATGGGACTGAAACTGATGAAAGCTTAAGCAAGATTCTGTTAGCATAAACCTCTCATATCAACAATCGTTTCTTGCTCCAGCTCAGGTAATTTTTCCTCCTATAAAGTTGGGAAGGGGAAGGAGGAGGAAGAGAATATAGTTATTGAGTTTTACCTGTCATAATGGGTATAACATTCCATCTCCAATAATGAAAAGGCCCTAAATTCTTGCTTAGAAACACAATAACTTTTTAATCAACAGTTATCTACTTATTTTCTGCCAAAGAAATAATAAAGTAACTCTGAAGTTCTGTCTTTTATGATTGCCTAAAAAAGTGGAATATCTATAAAATAACATATAAATAGTACAATGTTTAGTTTACGTACTGTTTTTCTTCTCTATACATAATTATATTCCATAGCTAGTTAACATTTTAGTGGTCTGTGCTACTTTAAAAAAAAATAATTGAGGCTTCCTCCAAAAAAAAAAAAAGTAGGCAATAGTATTTAATGCCTCAAACAAATAAGCAGCTACTTGAACCTAGGATTTAAGAACTATAAAGACAAAAAAGCAGTTTTAAAACATTTCTTTCAGAATAATTTGAAAATAGAATTTGTCAGGTAGTATAAAAAATGTATCTAATATTGTTTTATGGAATGTTAACTGTTTCACTGAAATCTTGCTGAACTAATTCCTGTAGCAGTCTATTCAGAACAGAACTCCAGCGTTAGAGGCATTGTACGTATTTGTAACAAAAATAGCTCCAACTCAAAGACTTTATTGTCTACTGAAAAGTCAGCCAGATATAACTTATTTTGCCTTTTTAAGTAAAATTAAATGGAAAAAATGAAGAAAAGTATCTTGCCTCCAAAATGAAAGATCTTCCATGTGATTTCCCCAAAATACATCTTTTGAACACAAATTTTAAGGGATACTCTTCCTCTTCAAATTGAAAAAGCATTTTTCTCTTCTTAATAATTTAGTCACCTGAAGTCCCTAAGAAATATTTTTCCTAGTCAAATATTATGATCAGAGTGACAGATTTTTCCAGAAATTTCCTACCTCCAACTTTTCCCAGCTTTTTGTGTTCACCTTCCACATCCTTTTTCAAACAAAGGAAAGGAAAAGAGGAAAAGCAAAAGCTTATGTTGGCAAAAATTAAAGGGTCAAAAAAAAAAGAGCAAGGTTCAGTAAATTCATTTCTGACTTCTGAAGTGAAAAGATTTTGATGTGGTCTACTACTTCTACATGCTTTGTCCCCCAAAAAAACTAATTCCTTCTGTTGATACATGGCGTATCTATTTCAATCAATTACCAAATTATATATTACAGATCCACTTAAATATTTATTTTGGTTTGAAAATTTATTACACAGACTAGTTAAATGTCATTTCTCCAAAAGTATCTTTCCATTTTACCTGATCCTTTTCAAGTCACTGGCATTCAAGCAGCTACTAAGAAGAAAATTAACTCTATCCCAGCAAAAACCAGGACAGAAAGCAACAGGAAAACATTTTCCCAAGATTGTTCACGATATTTTTTGATTTCCCAGGACCTTTATTTCTGAACAGTCTACAAGATACCTCTGTTGGTTTGCCGAAATGGTAACACACTAGAAAACATTCAGCTACCACAAGCCCTAGTTCTAAACAGGGCATGATTTTTATGTAATGCTCTAGTCAATATTGCTTCAGTTCTTCTAGATCATGATGGCTGTATTCTGCTACCATAGTGTACTGCATGTTTTCTGCCACAATAACTTGAGCTACTATTTCCTACACCTTTAAAGTTCATCAGCTACATAAGTCACACATCATGCAACTATAAAGGTGGGACTGACGTGTTCAGCCGATTGCAATCACTCCATGGTAACAACAGTCACGGTATCCTTTAGAGACTGACTGGAGCATGGTTAAAGAAATGGTGATGGACTAACAACTTTTTTTTGTAATTAATTTATCCCAAAGTGGTTTTTTCGCCTATTTTAAGCCCATGTTGCAAAACTATAGTGTGCTTAAATAGAGGATTAGGAGAAATGTGTTTACCTAGTCACTCATAGAAAAATGTTCTGTTATAAAAATTATATGAAAAAGGGAGCACAACTGGAAAAAAACCACAAAAAAAACCACCAAAACACCCCACCCACCCACCCCTTACACCAGGGAAAATTCATAAGTGTTTATGCTTGATTCCTTAAAAGAACATTCAGTATATTTACTACATTCGTATTTTGAAACAAGGCAACGAAGAAAAAGCAACAACTTTACTACAGGCTTTACTCTCATTATGTCAGAAGGTACACAGCAGGCAGCTTACTAATATGCAGTCTGGAATGAAATATATACTGCATGGAAATTTTCCAGAGGAAAAATATACCTTGTTGTGATTAGTTATGATTCCTAAAGTTCAGAACTAATTTGTATGTCATCTAGGACAAACACCTCTGATTTTACACACTTTGTTTGTAAGAGCTACTCTGGGATACCAAATCATAAAGCAGAATGTGGCTCGGAAATAGTTACTAGAATTTCAGAAACTTACAACGTTTAAACTGCCCCAACCCATCCTCAAGCAAATGCTTGGTTGAAACAATATAGCTGTAAGTGTCTAGAACATCTGAGCAATAAAGAGAAAAAAGGGTATTTCAACAAAGAATATTAGAAAACCTCCACATTGTCCCTACCACAAATCCCACATTCCTCTTTAGACAAATGCTCTCGATTTACCTACTGGCCAAGAACCATCTGTTCATGCCTCCTGCTCCACACCCTCCCCCCCCACCCTGCTGCCATTTCTTTCTTTTTTTTTCTTTTTTTTTTTAACAAACAAACAAAAAAACCCACCACACAAAAAACTTTGTTTTCAACCAAATGTCTTTGAGGCTACCTCTATATAATTTGCACAAGCTAAGAGTAGCAGATAACATGCTATTTCTTGCACAACTGACAAAGCATGAGCAATAGACATTCATAAATGACCAAACCCAGCTCTTGGATAACATTCAATTGAGTCCATTATGGACACAATAAAAGTTCAGGATCTGGCACAAGCAGACACATGGTCCAGCTGTATGTGGCAGCTAACTCCCGTAATCCTGTTTCAGAAATCTTTATTGCCTCAAGCATTACTATCTGTTGAGCCTCAACGAAAAAGTCTAGTTTCTACCATTTGTTTCTTTTGTAGCAGGAGTGAGCAACTCATGCTACCCCTTGAATGACACTGAAGGTCATTCACCAAAAAGGGAAATAAATCAAGAAAACTTGTCTCTTTCTAAAGTTTAAATTCTGTCTTAAATTCCTGCTTCTTTCTTCCACACATCTTGAGTACAATCTAAAGAAGCTGTGTCTGTTCATAGTGTAAAGGGTGAAAAAATGAGGAGTTATTTTCTCCATTCACAGGAAAAGCTAGTCTGTCCACTCCTATAGTATTGAGGGTGCATCATCTATGCCATTTCCCATTTTAGTGGGCTTCAGTAGGAATGCCTGTGCTAAACTGATAAATAGCTGATAAAGTTATCCCGACAGCTGCAGCTGAATTTCTAAAATCTTCTGTGTCTACTACATAAAAATAAGGGACTTGGAGTAGCATTTATTGGTAATGATATGTCCTTCAGTTTACATGGGATACTAACTTGCTCGAATGCTTCTAGTTCAATCAAAAGAAGAAAGCCACAGGAAACAAAAAAGCAAGAAGGATGTGATCTTGATAAACCAGGAATCTATTAATTTAGAAGTTTCAGGTTATTTTCTTACAGTTTTTTCTGTTATCTCTTCTCAAGCCACTCTAACCATGACAAGAATGTTGATATATTAACGTGTGTACATGTATATTCATTAATATTCTAGCAAAAATACAAAAATCACTGAGATATTCTACAAAACAAAGTTTTGTCTGAATATGGAGAAAAAGGAAATTTACAAGGTATGCATTTCAAATATCAAATTATGAGTATATTCATTGGAGACCTGATTTTAGAAGATATAATGCAACCAGACAGTAGACTGTTAGGTGCTATATGCTCATTGATAGCACATGCAAAGCAAATTACAAGAATCAGGTCAAGAATCACTCAGGGAAACTCAGAATCTAAAGTATATTCACAAAAACATTTGTCAAATCACTCTGGGTAAACACATTCATTTAAAAAAAGTTTCCAAAACTATTCCAAAAGAAGGAGGGGTGTGCACATGTGGGAACAAGTCATCTGAGGAATTATTTGTCAGCTCTAGATGGATATTATATCTTTGCTTTTAACATAATAAACTTGATTCTAATTTGTGTATTTTGAAGATCATTTCTGTAACTATAGCATTAAAGCAGTTAAAGTGAGCAAATGCTGAATGAATACAGCAAACAAAAGAATGCTATTTCAAAAGGGGATAAACAGTTGGGCTTCCACATCATGGATGTGAGGGACATGAGACATTGCATAAGGTGTAATTTGTCCGATCACTTTATAGATACTGTCATGCAGAAGTCTACTAGAAAAAGAAAAAAGAAAAAAGTCTCTCCAAAAGTCAAAACTACATTGCTTTTGCAGACTTCTGAGAAGGAAGGTCCAACAACAAAAAAAAAAAAAAAGCACCAAACAAAAAGAATCCCCCCCCCAAACCACACCAACATAATAGTAAGCATTCCCTTCTTTCTATATATTCTACAGACAGAGAGAGAGAAGAAAAACAGGAAACTTCATCTATGTCATTTCACATCTACAGCCCTAAATGCCCCAGTCAGCCAATACATCAGTACTCTAGAATCTTTAAATACTACCAGTTGTGTTTTCAACTTGTCTACACACAGCTGTTTGTAGCTTCTGACTTAGGCAAAAAAAAAAAAAAAAAAAAAAGTTCCCAATCAGTTTACCAGCAAAGCAGTAGTCTTTCTTCTAAGAAAGAATGTTTCACTTGAAGATCCTTCTGAGACATTTCTCAATATTAAAAAGGTAAAAATTCCTTTTGAGTGCTGCACTGAGTTCTTGAAATTTGGAGTATATGTTGAATTCTTGCATCTCACTGAAAGACACTGGTTGTTACGCTTTATACCACAGTACCAAATTATGAGCTGACTGAGTTGTATTTAGAGACTTCAAATATTTTTTTAAAACTATGTTACCAACTGATAGCTTTCAGGATTTTGTTTTGTTTTGTTTTGTTTTTTTAAAGTTCTTCAGTTCATGGACTGAAGGCTTGAACAAAGTTCTACCTATAAAAGTAGATCTGACTTTCAGTACCTAAAAATATGGTTTTAGTAGAATTCAGGCCCAAACCAAACAGTAATAAAGAAATTAAAATCCTCATTTAGCTGTCTTAAACTCAAAGAGCACCTATACTTTGAGACTTGATATACTGTAGGTGCTTAGAAAACTGTTCCTGTTCACAGCTAGAAGTCTCCCAGAGCTCTGTAGGCACATCTACACTCAAATAGTTTAGTTCCCCACTGCACTCCCCAATACTGGGTCCCTGATCATTCAGATTTAATAAGTCTTAGTTTTCATTTCCAGCCATATTTAAGATGAGATCCTCATGATAAGTTGATCCAGGGAATACTCCATGAAGGCTATAGAGACACTCCACTACAAGTTCTGACTCACTCAGCCTTACATAGTCCACAACTATTATTCCAGAAGGTTTTCCACCCTCAAACATTCCCATACACATCATGCTGCATTGCAAGTGATCAATACATATCTTCAATATGCTGCAGGGCTACACTGATGGGCTGTATACAGCCCTCAGATGATATCAGGTGCTGTGAACTAAAAATAAAAAAGGTAAAAAACTTACTTGTATATAATGGAGATGTTTTAGGCCAATCAGGTATCACTTGAGGCTGAGAGGAGACCCAGAATCAAGTGATAGTTAGCACAAATACAGGCTGAAGCTCACTCTGAGCAGTGCTGCCATAATCCAGTTTACCTGGGAGCCAAGAATCAAATCCTGGAGCATGTCTACTGAGCAGAACAGGTACAGCATAGAGTGTTTCTCACATTCCAAACCAGAAAAAAAAAACCCAAAAAAACCCCAACAAAAACCCACACAAAACCCCGAACAAAACCCACCACTACCACCACCACAACCCAAAACACCCCACCCAAGAAAGACAGCCATCAACTTAGTCTTTTGAAAGACTGCATTCACTAGTCTTACTCAGAGCACCCCAACCATTACCATGATGGACAAGTTATAAAATAAAGTCACGGCTTCTTCCTCATTTTTTTAAGTGGTTATTATGACAGATAGGCATTACCTATTTACCTCATGGTTAGTACCTGCTCCAGGGAAGTATGGTGCCTAATTTCATTTTTTCCTGCCCTCAGTGTGAGAAGGCTCAAACCCACATCTTTCAGTAGTTATTTTCTTATCTACTACCTTATTAGTGATAAAGTTTTAAACTATCACTTTCTAGAATACACTTCTGATCCACTTTTACAGCAACTCCTTTGTATATATGCCCTACTCTACAACTATGTGCAGTATCCAGTTTTTCATTTTAAAATATATTCAACAGAAGAGCATTTGTATGTTTTCACGAACGTGCTTGGGTTTCTATTCTGTCTTTTTATTGTTTTCAATTTCTGACTTCCCAGTTAATTTCAGAAAGGATAACTCTTTTTCCAGCTTTTACTACTCAAACATGTCTACTTTACCAAAACCTTAAACTGTGCGAGTAAAACATTTAGAGCTTCTTGGTGAAATATCCCAACAGGAAGATGCTGTGCTTTGGCAGTGTAGTGGAAAAAAGCATGGACCACTGCAGAAAGTTCTCAGGTGCCAGAGAAGAACCAGCCGTCAGTAGGAGGATGCAACACAAAGCAGTTGCCTAGTTGAAAGGCTGGAGATACTCGGTTGCTGCACTCTTAAGTGGAGACAGACAGATTCTTTCACTTTATGTACATAATTGACATTGACCATCAGTTAAAGCTATGGTAGATAAAGGGGGGGGGGGAAGGTCAACAAAACCTGAAAACATTTACATATTTTTTTCTTCCTGCTTTTTTGGGTGTGCAGAGGGACATACATATCTTCCCACAAGGGAAAGACTAGAATTATTCTGAATGATGCATTAGCTAAGATTTGTCAGCAAAATTCAGCCTACATCATAGCACTGGTTTCACATTAGGGAAAAAAAGAAAAAGAAAAATTCCACTACTGATTTTGCCTTTTAAAGCCTGATTCAAAATATATAGAAGACTAAAGAGGTAATTTTATATGCACTGAATGAATTGGGGGGTAGGTTGGGTGTTTTGGTTGTGGGTTTTTTTAGGTATGAAGACCTGTATTAAAATGAATAGCATACTGTATCAGGTCAGGGATTATTCTTGATAAGAAAGCATAACTTTACTGGGAAGGGGAAAAAAAATAAAATCAGCTCTACCCTAAGAATTTCCTAAGTAGCCCTAAGTAGTTCATGGTTTTATCTTCTGTTTAATACTTAGTCCATATATTTGCATTGTTGATTTATTTCACTATTAGAATTTGCTAAGTAGGGGTGCTAGACTGTCTAATTCTTACTGTATACTTCAAGCTATGCTTATAAGCAACTGAACCCTGTGAAGTTGTCAAAAGAAGAAAAATCTTACAAGCTTATTTTCTGTTTAGTGAACTGTAAGCAATACAAATATTAAACAGACTGTGCGTCTTAAGTATATTATGAACAAAGATTCAAAACACTGAAAAGAAAACCAGACAAAACAGCACAATGGCTTTGAACACAACATAAGGGCTTATTTGTTTTCTCGAAATAAATTATTTTCTTTAAATCAGACTAGGAAAAATATAAGACATGATGAAATTCTTAAGTAAGAAATAAAAGTAAATCTCAGGCACACTTTAAGAGATCTTTCGATTATATTATCACGCTACATTAAAAGAATACCTTAAAGGTATTTTTATAGGTCATCATATGAGCAGACAAATCATAAAACATTTGCAAATCACCAACAGTAGAACAAAGAATGCTTGGCAGTAAAATGCCAAACCCACTTAGAAAGCATATATCTTTCAGAGAAGAACTCAGGAGAGAAAGAAATACAACTTTCAGTAGAAATCCTTGAAATAATCTACTTAATATTAACTCCCAAAATTTATAAGTGGTGACATCCTGTGTAGAGATTTACTGTGGCATTAATTTAAATGAAACTGAAGTTAAAAAAAAATAAAATTTAAAAAGTCAAATTGGAATTCAGGTGCAGCAAGACTCCAATAGAGGCAGAGGTTTTAATGTGTTATAAGTAGCCATAGCTTTAAGCTCCTCTGACCCTTTTTGATTTGAAGTTTCTTTTACTACCAGCTATTATATCACCCGGGTTGGAAAATGTTCTTGTGTAGGCAGCGGGCAGAATGCTGATGATGTAATTCATGATTATGTAGATGGAGGTTGTAATTGCTGACTTTTAAAAATAGCACTAGCTAATTCCCCCATGACCTCTTCGAACCACTGGAAGCTGCTGAAGGAGATATATTCATAGTTAGAGTAATTAGGAAGCTTGGGGATATGAATCTCTCTGGAGGGTTATCTTCATTTTATATTGTGCTATTTATACTGCAAGTTTTAATGCAACTAATAATTCCTTTTTTATGCATCATGATGTATCAGTTATTAGATTGCTATGAGGAGAAAGAGAGAGGAAAAAAACAAAGCAAGTGGACTGGAAAGCATGGACCTCCAGTACCTAGTGAAACTAAATCTTCCACTATTACAATCCCAGCAGAGAGTTTTAGTGAGTTACATCCATGACTCCCAGCCTGGCATCAAACCAAGTCAATAAACAAACTAGTTAATAAAATACTGTATTTTTCAGCGTTCTCCAAGTCACAAGGTAAGAGTACTCCGCAATAGGGAAAGGAAAGCAGTCACTGGTAAAAATGTAAGAGCAAGGAAATGGATAAAAGTCCCATCTTCAGGTATAAAAAAATATAATACCACGGACCTTTCAAAAGACTTTTCCTACTATGATTCAGCTTCAGTTATGGTACTAGTTCCATAGTATTATCATCCTCAATTTGTATTTCTTTGTAGGGTAGCCAGTAGTAACTGAACCAAAGTCAGTTAACAGAAATGTGAGCCTTTCTCAGGCAATATTAGGATGATATAATCCTAACTAGGAATTAAACCTATGCTGGAGGTAACCTGTAGCAGTGAAACAAACATATATGGAGTGTAATCATTCAGAGGACAATGTTCCCAAAAGTTGAAAATAGCAAATAATCACTTCTACTTGAAATATTTAAAACAGAGAAAATATAGACTACATTAGCAGAAAACTTGAAGCCACTGATTTTTTGTTTGTTTGTTTTTCTGGATCTGCCCGGATCTGGACAGTGAATAAGTTATCAGCTGGTGCCACACAGCCTTGTGAGTTCCCACTCGTGCACAGTCAGAAAGCGTATAGATGGAAGACACGTTCTGCTGGAAAATCAAACAAACAAAAACCCAGTGGTCTTAAACACATGGGTAAGCAATAAGGGAATAAACTGAAGTTAGAGATCATGTAAATAAAACCTGGTCATATAAAACCCATCATCTTAAGAATTATGTGGGTCTTCCTATCAGCACCTCTTTGCAAAATTTCCTTTTATCTTCATGACACAAACAGGATTCCACAGATGCTTCTGAGCTAAATCTAAAGCACAAGCTAAAGGGACTGAATGCCTTTAATTTGATGCCTCTAGAGTATATATGCTAGTCTAAGAACTGAGAAGACCTTTAGCTAGTGTAATGCAGAATTGCTCCACTGAAATTAATAACATTTTCCATACCAACTGAAGAGTTTGCCTTCTCTGTATAATAGCTTGAAATGGAAGTTAAAGTTAGGTACCTACAGCCCATAGGCACCTCACAGCTCCTTCACTTGGTGATTCAGTGTCTCAACCACAGCCCACCTCCCAAAGGTAAGGACACACTCAGCCCAGCCCTATGGAGAGACACCAGGCACTACCTGCAGCTGAAGGCTGCATACTCCTCCCAGAGGGAGCTCTGGGTCAAGGCCTCAGGTGTCCCCAAAACAGCTGGTGCTGGAGACTGTGCCCTGTGGCAAGCTGACACCATAGATGAGCAGGCTCAAGGAGTTTTCAGCAGCGTTTCTAGACCCCTTTGCAGTAATAGCTGTAGCAGCAACCAGTTGGAAACAAGAAGTATAGGCACCCCCAAATCCAGGAACTGCCAACACAAGCTGACTGTCCAAGCTGATAGAAGAAAAAGTCTCCAGAAGCAAACCCTCATCTGCAGCAGCAAGCTGCCAGAAGTTCCCCCAAGGAAGATGATCCCTGCAGAAGAAGCACATGGAAGAAGTTCCCTGAAGAAGCAGCCTGGAAACTGCTGTGACAACTGTTATATCTCTGCTAGCTGATTCTCTTAGTTGCGCTCAAGTGCAGGCACAGTGAGAACTAGTTGTTAGCACATGGGCATTGTGAATGTACTAAAAGATGAGGAGCTTTCTGAGAGCCAGCCCACAGTCAAGTCTTGTATGTTGGAAAGGGAAAGATTTCCTTAAGGACTCTGAAGGGACTTTCTCACAGCGCAGAAGCCGTTCATGGGAAGCTGTCAACTAGAAGTGAAGTTGCCCAGGCAAAGCTATGGGCAGTGTCAGGGCCTATCACAACCAGATCATTGAAGTCCAGAGAACTTCTTGCCTCACTTACAAGAAGACCCTCTACCAGTCCCACTACTAGAAAATTCTGAAAGTCCTTGGGAAAGGTTATTGCAGTGTCCACGCAGGCAGTCCTGGAGATTTTCAATTACCTGTAGCAACTAGCTGTGGCACCTATTAAACATACATGTAGTGAACATATACAAAAATAAATTGCCTACTATCCTACAAGTAGAAACAGCCATTGGTTATGCTTATATTAGGGATTAGTGCTGCCCAAATGAAGAAGATCTGAGGAGCAAAACAACTGTGCTGACAATAAGACATCAAAATTACTTGTGCTTCAAAAGGTTTTATTTCAGCTCTATTCTGGCTTTGTGAACTGCATGCCTATTAGCAGATAGAACACACCAGGCACACTCCTGGAGTGCATCTGCTGCCATGACCTCATCTGAAAGAAACCCGATTCATGCTTTCATGCCCTTGGAGACTGTCCCATGATATGAACTTTTTGCAGTAGATAGGAGATTTGTTTCAAAAAAATTCAAACTCAAATGCTCATATAGATACACTCACATTCTTAAGAAATGTATAAGATTATTGTGCTCTCAAACCACCTAACTCTATAACTTTTTCATTGTTTGGACTCCTTGGATGATAATATTGGCCTCTTACCAACAATATGTAGTTTCTACAGAAATTCTTTGTCCTTCCCAGGCCGGCTTCAGACTTTTTGTCTAATACTGTTATGGTTTGTTAGCTCAACTCTGTCCATCAGCCAGAGCAGAGTGGCTACCAGTGTGACCTTGGAGCAAAAAACCCAGACATCCATGTAGGATATTGCTGAATGTGGCATACATAATGTGTTCTGGCTAACACTGAGCTTGCCATCAATCATTCCTTTTGAAATAGTCCCAAAAATTAATGATAGGCAACTTTTGCACCCTAAGCACGTCATCCCAATGACAAATAAGATCTTTCAGGGTTCAGTGCTATCACAACTCTTACTTCAGATATGGACATGTAAAGTTTTGAAACTAAGATAAGTGGTTTGCAGCATAGCTCCTTATATATTTCCAGCCACTGAGGATACCAGTGAGTATAGCAGAGAGATGGGGTTGGATGAAAACTGGGAGATCTGTAGTGAAATCTGGGAAAGTCAGGAGAAATGCAAGATGTAATACTGGGGTTTTTTTTAAATGCTGGTGAGCTTTCCTCTCTGAAACTTAGATTTTCCACTTAATCCTCTTAATAAAGAACAGGCATCTAACAATTGCATTCTACCACTAAGACCTCACTCTGACTGAGACTTCCCAAGAAATTACCAAACTATATGCTCTTGATACACAACACCAGATATGTCTTAGGTAAAATTGAACAAACCAAGAAAATACATGAAGTAATTGAAATTGATAGGGTTTGTAATGTACTACATTTTCCTGTAATTATAAACAAACTTACAGATTTACTGCAGGCTATGTGTTGCCTAACTCTGTATTTGTTAGCTGAAAGCATTTTTAAATCACAAAATTTTTCCATTTTGAAATTCTGAATATTTTAACTCTTCAGGAGAAGTAAACAAGTATATTATACGAGGCTTCTGCCACTACACAGCTTCCTAGTATCTGTCAAATCCATTTTAAGGATTTTGGTTATGATGCATGGACTGCATTAATTCTGAGAACTCCTTCTCTTTCCTTTGTCATCTGGCTTTGTTGAGATGCTAAACTGGTATTTGGTGTTGTTAAAATGCCCCTGGTTTAGAAATAACTTATATTTTCAATCCTTGAACAGTACTTAGATACTATAATGACACAAGTAATATAAATATTGCATACACAAATGACAGATGCCAGAGCTTGATGTGTATTTTCTATGAAATGCATGTTACGGTGTTCCTTTCCAGTTAATATATCACTATAGCCAGTGAGCCCTTGTCAAAACAGTTTTTTAAAAGCAATACTAGAAAGGTCTTCAATTAATGGAATAATGTCATTCAAACATGATAGATCTTCTTAGCCTTGTTTCTCATGTGCCCCACAGAAAACTTCAGTCTTTAAATCTTCATCAATGGCTAGCTTCCTATCACCTGCACAGCCACCAGAAATACGAGCTAATACAACACTAGTCCATTACAGAGAATCTTTTGAAGAAAATACTTTTCAGTTCTTGTAAACTCTAACAGCTTGTAGTTTAAATAGTATGGTGGAGAGTGACAAATGCAAAGACCAGATAATAAAAACACTGTTGCTGCTACTTGTGGACACAAAATAGCAGAAGAGTCTAGAGGATAACTGAATACCCTTTTAATTATTAACACCAGCTAAGGAGTTTCAACTGTTTCCCAGCATTTTTCCAGTTCTTTTTTTCTGTTGTTTAAAGTCACATTTTGTTTTTGTTTTTCTCTTGACACCGCACCATGATACTGCCTCTTTGAAAACTGCAGACAAAGTCAGACAGATGTCTTGAATGTGTAAATACCAAGGGAATTATTTATCAAGAAGCTATGGCCATGTGTAGCTCTCAGGACTTTCTCCCTCCTCTGTTTTGGGAGACCTGTTAATAATTTGCATAACAAGTAGAGAAGATCAGATACAAACTACTACAGCTATCTGGACACATTTGAGAAAAACACTGATAGATAAAGCCAAAACAGTACTAGTGAATCAGCAGGTCTGCTACTTACCACAAGCTAACAGAAAATTTTCCAGAGAGTGCAATAACTTGCTGTGCTGCCCTGAGATGAAAAATAAGGTATTATAAATGGTAAAGAAGGACATCTGTTTCTCTATTATTTTCCTTTGTCAGATATTAAGCCTCCTTCCCCTGCCTCCTCCTGCCTTTTTCATTTTATTGGCAGGAGGTTAGTTTTCCTTTCTTTCTTTTGACAGAAAATGCCAGAACCTACGAATAAAACATTTTTTTGTTAAACAGAACTTTCTTTTACACCTTAATTACATTCAAAAAGCTTTTCTCTGCTTTTTTTGTATACATGGTAAGTTTGAGCATATTGCTTATAATATAATCAAATGTAATCAAATATGTGGTTATTATCTGTAAGGTAATGAATGAGGAAGACTGTATTACTATGTTCTTAATCATTGCAGAGTCCAGATGATATCGTTAACAAAAGGAGCCTAGCTCGAATGGCTCTGTAATAACATCTAAACCCTAGTATTGATTTGTAACGTGTAATCTACCACTTCGCTTCATTGTGATTCATACAGGTAAGAAGAAATTAGTTTCTTTTAAAGAAGTTTTGAATTTCAAAAATATAAGTTTTAAAAACTTTTCTTTCCTGAACCATAGACCTAAAATAAAATTCGATAGCAGTGGAGTAGCAAGTTACTTTGTGCCAACGTATAAGCATTTACTTTATCTCATTAAGATGGAGAATTATTATTTTGAACTATTGATTTTTAGGTTCTCTTCTGTAATTTTTATTGGCCTGATACTGTCGTCTTCTTCATACTATTCAGTTACAAAAAAAGCCTGTATTCTGGGCTCTGATACAAGCCAACTTGCCCACTAATCATCAGTCATCTTGTGCTACTCTTAGTGACATGAAAATGCCAGAATTTAAAAGAAGAAACGTTATAGCTCACCCATACATGCAACTCAAAAATATTTTTTTTTTTTCAGACCTCAGATGACATCTTGGAAAAATTGTTTTCTGAACCAATTTTCTTGCCATCCCTTATCATTCCTCACTCATGGTTGAAAAATATACCTGAGGCAGCTAACAAGGCTACTGCTAATGCTAGTTATTACTATTGTCAACATTGTCATCAAGTGCTCAATAGATTTTAAGTTTCTTTTAATCTAAATGAAGAAAACAGGTAACATTTAGAATCACGGTATCAGTCATTCAACTGCAATCTCTCCATCATTTATGTGATAAGTACTATGCTACCCAATTTTATTCAACTTGGGAATCAAAACTGTGATTGGCAATATAAAAGACCAAAAATCTTCCCTAAAAAGTAGGTATTTAAATTTATCCTTGATGCTAAGAGATGATCCAGAGAAATAGTTTGGAACAAACATGAGGACCTAAGATGTGGGCCATGAAAGTAAAACTTCTGCACCAGTTTAAATATGGTCTTGACTTGAAAGTAGCCTGTTAAGAATTCTTGAATTAGCTATGTACAAATCAATAAGACACAATAGAGAGACAGAATAGAGGAATTTAGTATAGATCAGTCACTTTAGGTATTTTGGTAGATGCATCAATCTTCACAGAAAAAAGACTTTTTAATGTGAAGTACACAAAACAGCAGGTGAGCAGTGGGGTGATGATACTGGTCTTGTGAGAGAAAATTGGAAACAAGCAGAACATTAGACAGGGATGGGAGAGAAGGCTGAGAAACAGGAAGGTAATGATATATGATATGACATGATATGATATGATATGATATGATATGATATGATATGAAAGACAAAGGATTAAAATGTGCTGATAAAGACTAAGGAGAAGGTGGCAAGGCTCAATGAGACAATAACCTCAGCCTGAAAATGTATAGTTTGGTATTTGAAGTCATCCTTCAAATTTTTTTGAATTCAGGTCCACTGATGCCAACTTGGAATTCCTCTAAGAGGAAGGCGACTCTTCCATTCTTCGTCTTCAGGCAATTCTTTGCCTTCTTTATGCTGCTGAAAGATTGACAGGATGGATAAAGGTATTGTTCATTTTTCAGTTATGCATTAATGACATTGACTTAACGTCTCTACTTTGAAGAGTTATTTTGTGCTCCTTTGTGCTGTGTCTGTAGGTTGTGTTGTGGGTTGTCACTGTTGCACACATATTCTGCACAGCATTCTGCCTCCCTCACCCTACTGCTATCTAGCTGACAACTTTATTGTAAAACATCAACAGAAAAGATGTAGTTGCATATTTTTGGCTCCCCAAACAGGCCACATTATGTTAGGCTGCAAAATAATTACATGACATTCTTTGCTTTCCAAATTCAGGATTATCTGGCCTGTGCCTATGGCACTAACACTACATCTGCTGGTGATATGCATGACAGCAAGAACAGAGGCTGATTTGCAGTCTCAGAAGCTATTAAAACTAGTAGCACTGAAAATACAATAATTATATTAATTGGGCAATGCCTCTACAGCAGAAGCTTTAGCTTTGCTTTAGCATTTAATAACTTCTCTTATATTGGCTATGTCAAATACTAAGAAAAATCAGAAAGTACTCCTCAGTGTCTTGGCTTCACAGTAGGTACACTCAGAAGCAATCTGAGCTGGTCAAAATCTTTCCATTGAAATATTTTCTTGTCAGAAGACATCATTTCACCAAAATGAAAACATTCTGCAAGAATGTACTTATTCTGACAAATTTAATTCGGCAAAAACATACTTGTCTTTTGGTATCATTATGGAGCATTAAGACTTCTGTTTTAATATAATTTTAATTTGAGAGCATCTCTTTTACAGAAAATATACCTTAAAAATGATAATCAAAAATACCATTTTTATTGAAGTGGAGTATTTGGATTGAATTAGCATTATCTTTTCCAAGAATAGTAATGAAACAAGCTCAGAAATCACAGAATTTTCCATTCCATAGACTTTCAACTTCTGGCATATTCCTGCAAATGTGAAGTAAAAAATTACCTCATTCCACTATTCAGAAACAGATAAATAGTTCTGTAAAGGATTTTCACAATGCTTTCTCCAGAAAAGTGATAAAGTTTATAAGCTGATGTTTCTACTAAACACTTTCTAGAACTCAGAGCAGATCCTAAAGTGATATAAATCAGAAAAGTCCACTGTGACCACAACAGGCAGTGTTTAATGCAATCAATCATTGTGAATACTCAGGCTTTTCAGGTGCACTTGATGATGGACACTTACAGCATGTTTTATAAAGTTGGCATTTAAAGAACTTATCATTGCAGTTCAGTTTGCTGTTCTGCTCTGTAGTGTGAATTTTTGGCAAGTCACTTAATCATCCTCTGTCTGGTCTCCTCCTGTAAAATTGAAATAATATTTTCCAACTTTCATTCAATCTGTAATCAGACCTTACTCCTGCAATATACAGATGTTGGTAGACTCTGTAGAGCAAATTGGAAACAGCAGCATGAACATATACATGTGTTAAGGGGAACATTAGTTCTTCAGAGTGGAAAATATCTTCTAGTATGTGTTTCTGGAGAACCTATTAGAAAGTTGTCAGTCCTACATTATATATTAAAATATAAACTAAAATAAATAACAACTTTATGCTTTTAGTATTAGGCAACTCTACTGTAGTTCTTGTATGCTGAGATTACATATCTCAAGTTGCTAATTGGTAGCCTCTTCATAATTTAGAATTTTTAACTAACTACATACTTTGTTATCTCCTCTGTTATTTAAACTTTTGGACAGTGGGAAAGCTCATATCTTTACACCTCTGCAGTAAGTTAGTTTTTTTAAACCCCCCCTTTTTTTTTTTAAGTCTGCAAATTAAAATAGTCAGTGGTGGTACAGACACAGCATTGCAAATCCAAGCCTCATGAATGTAGGCTTATTTTTTAAAATTGCTTCTCATGTACCCGTGAGATGAACCCTTGAAGATCGCAGAGTGAAAGCTGTTGACATAGAGGAATGAATTAGATTTTGAGTAAAACCTGTAAGGGAAAACACCTTTACAAACTCAGTAGTTAAATTCCTCTATATTGAAGGATTTCTTTATACAGAACAAGGTTGGCAAACCCTTCAATGGCACACCAGAGAAGTGTTAGAAAAAGACAGTTACTGATTTGCAATTGCCCTGTAGACAAGGTGTCCAAACAATATTAATTATTTCTGTTATGTAATAATTATTGTTAGGTTTGTCATTACAAGACACTGTTAAAATTTCATCTAGTCTGCCCTTGTCAGAGGGGCAAAGGACACTTACTTTATCCCTGGAATTATCAAATTACTGTTCTTAGCTAATTAATTAAGTCAAACACATTATGGAATGGTATGTAGACTAGAATTTGATGCTCTCCCTGTTAGCTATATTTCTGCAGCATGTGGTTCACACCTATGCAGGAATTAAAAAATGAAAAGGATTAAGTATAGGTTAGAATATAAAACTGTTGATTGACAAGGAGACAAATGCATGCCAGTTGTTGGAATTCTCTATGTGTGGTCTAAAATGCTCAGCAGCAGAGCATCTACAATTCTGACATTCATTAACAGAAGTTACCTTGTGGTATATCAGAAGAGCCTGTAGCAGCATGCCATATAATTGTCTAGGATATAGCGCTACAGATTTTGCAGTGCCTCCCAAGAGCCTGCCAACTGCACAGCAGAAAGCCGACAGTTTGTGTGCAACAGCTACGCATGTGGCCTGTTAGTGAACAAGACTCCTTAAACAGACAGGAGTAAAATGACAGTCTCCATTAGACCATTACACAGACACTGGGTATCTTCCTTGCTCTCCAGGGCAATAGCAGCTTCTCAGCAACTCTTAAGTTACATGACTGAAGAGATATAATTGGCCCATGAAGACAAGCCTGGGACTCCAACATGTTTCTTTTGTAACATTTCTTAAGGAAAAAAAATGTTTTGTTGTTGGGAAGTTTTAAAATCGTGGTCAGAAATTCAAAATAGGATTAAAAGACATTCTTTGGAAAATCATTTTATCTATGCAATAGCCTTCAGTACAAAATCCCACAGCCTGAATCTGTTTTCCCATTGGCATACCTATACAAATCAAATTCATGCTATCCTAATTGTCTTAGTAGCTGCACAGACCATAACTCAGTAGAGTCGTTTATACCCCTGATTTTGTAACTAGCTTTCCTTCTACACAAACATGTTGTACTTGGTAGAGTGTCAGCTTTGTACTGGAGTTTAATAATATACTTTCTATGACAGGTGTTAAACAGAAAACAAGATGAATCAGTGATAATTCAGGGGAAAAAAGAAAACCAACTAAATAACGTATATATTATATGCATTATATTATATACATTATATTGCATACATGCATTGCAGTTAGTGATGAAACCAGACTGACACACTGCTAAGTTAAGTGGTTTTAATTATGCTCACCATGATTTTATCATTCAATAGATTTATACCATAAAAACAAAACAAACACATTTTTACATAATTATATACATGTGTTGTTTTATATTTATATATATATATAAATTGTTGTCATGCTAAAATATCACATAGGTTAATATCCATACTAGTTGTATCACGTACATTTTTTCACTGCAAAATTTAACAATGAAAAAAAAAACTGAGATCTAATTTCAGTCTGGACATATCAGAAGGATCAGGTTCAGGGTTTGATTTTTCTGAAATCATAAAGATTGATCCATGTTACTCCAGTTCTTGACAGAATAAGCCCTGAGAATTCAGTGGATTTCACTGAAGGCTGAGTTACCTTTCTAATTAGGCTACTCACTAAAACTTTAGTGAGCAGGTTTTGCCACAGAATGACAACTGTTTGTCCATGTAGGCTTAAATAGTACTGTTTTCAGTCAGTGCATTACTTCCCTTCCTTTGCTGTAATCCCTACTATACTGTGCTTCCAAGTTTGAGAGGTATCTTTACCCCATACAGTAAAAGGAAGCTAGGTCTGGAGTTCAATTTATTATTGCCTACCATAGATATATCTGCAGCTTGCAGTAAATTAATGAAAAGGATATGTTAAGCTGGGTTAGCCCTGTGTAATACAGCTATGTTCTGCTTCCTGTACCCACTAATTCATTAAATACCTTTGCTGGCTGTGTCCCTGCATCCCTCAAGATGTAGCTCTGGTACAATAAGTTCCCAGAAAAACCTTTGAATATGTGAATGGAGTACACATACTTAAGTATTCTACTGAAGAATATTCACAGATTTTAATTATGAATACTGGGGGGGGAGGGGTATTTTTGTTCACATGGCAAGACACTTGCAAAAAAACAGTATCACCAGGAATTCATATACTTAAAATTTTGTTTGCAAGTCAATGCTGCAGATGCTATTGAAAAGACAGAGAAATATTTCACTTCCTTGTTGACCATGTCATTACGTGTAAATAATAATTTGAGTTATTTTTTATTTGGTACAACCTGTATTGAACATCTTCTTGTATAATGATGAGCTATAACAATAATAGGAGTCAGGGAGGTGTTGATACACTCAGAAACTTGTTTGGGCAAAAGGAAACACTCCTAATAAGCCAAGTCAAGAATTTATGGCTAGTGTAATTGAAATCCTAACCATCTACTGAAAGAATTTCAAATCTAATCATTACAGACAAAAGAAAAAAAAATACTATTAGAGAAAAAGATGTCAATAGGGTTAAAACTGCTATACAGACAATGCCTAGTACCTAGCCATTCCCCACTGTTATAGCTTATCCTTCCACTATCCTTCTCAGTCCTAACGTTATTAACTAAACTTTGGGGGCAGGAGCAGTCTGATAGCAAGTTGTCAGCATCCCAAGTCCTTCAGAGGAAAAGATATGATATTGATGGCAAGGGTTTCTTTCTCCTCTTTGGTGGCAGGAGGATGATTTCTTGTTTCTCTTTGTAGGGTCCTTTTGGGGCTATTTTTATATCTTATCTCATTTTACAATTTGTTTTTTCTTCATTGCTCTGCAATTCCACTTTATACATAAATGTACTATGTATGGAGCGTCTTACATATAGCTGATACTTGTTCTTGGATACCCTAAAATCTGTATTGTCTGGCTCCCATGCCTGCTTTGCTTTAATGATCAGTAAATGATCACTTGTGAGTTGTTTATAGTCCTGGGGTCTCCAGTGTCACCATGTGCCACTTTTTTTACCATGTCATGCCCACATTCCTCTGCACTGCACTAGGTCCCCACTTCCAAGCTTCTGTTATCACACCATGCCCGTACTCGTCTATACTACTTCATTATGTGAAGATCAGAAATGTTTGTTCTACGCAGAAAAAAAAAAAAAAAAAAAATCACTTGTTACTACCATCTACACAAAAATAGAGAGCTTTATGTAGATCAAGACAAGTCCAGACAAATCTGAACAAGATTCAGTCCAGAGGCTTGAGTTAGTATCAAGGCTGTACCATTCATGTCAGTACTGTAGGTTTTGGGCTACAGATGCAGAAAGCATTAGTAAACTATTTAAGTAAAAAAAAAAAAAAAAAAAATAGTGACAAGCTGGGCAACTGCTAAACCAGGCTATGACAACACTTAACTTATCCTGGTAGTATTGGAAGCTTTAAAGGAGGTATCAGCTCCCCTTCCTCTCCAGGAGAGGATGCAACCACATACAAAAACACAGCTGACATCCCATGAAAAGAATACATTATTTTCCTTAATTTCATCTATGAAGTAAACCCACAAATGTTATTAAACAGTGGAATTGCCTAAGTGGTTTCAGATACATGTGGCCCAAATGAATATCTTCAGGAAATGGTTTGATATTTGACTCACCAAGATCAATGTGATAGGCAATTATCAAGAACATGTTTATACAGTGTAATACTTTGGACATATTTTTCTTGAGTTCAGACCAAAACCAATTTTGTGATGATATATAATGCTTGATAAAGGCTGGAGTTCTGCCTTGTGAAAGTTTTCATATATGAACATTCACAATACCTCGTAGGATGGAGATGCTACCAAAGTGGAGAAAACAAAACAGTTCAAACAAGCTATACTTTTTGGGTTAGAGTAAAATGCCAATAGCCTATCATGACTCTGATGATATGACTCACTTTAATACCAACACATATAGATCCCACAAACCTTTTAAAGACACTAACAATAAAAGCAAATAATAAAACATTTTTATTATAATGTTGTACTTAGCAAAGAAATTAGAGTTGTTTTGTATGACGGCTGTACTGGGTCTGGCTGGGATGGAGTTTACTTTCCTCATAGCAGCCCACATAGTGCCATGCTTTGCATTTGTGGCTAGAATGCTGTTGATAACGTGCCAATGTTTTTGCTATTGCTGAACAGTGCTTGCACAACATCAGGGCTTTCTCTCCAACCCCCCTCCATCCCACCATTTCCCCCCCTACCCCACAAAGGCCAGTAGGCTGAGCGTGGGCAAGAGGTTGGGAGGAGACACAGCCAGGACAGCTGACTTCAACTGACCACAGAGTTATTCCATACTATACGACACCATGCCCATTAATAAAACCTGGGGGAAAGGCGGGGTGGTGGTGGTGGGGGAAGATTTCCATTACTGAGGCATTTGTCTTCCAAAGCAACCACTACACATACTGAGGCCCTGCTTCCCTGTGTCTGGATGTTGCCTGCTGATGGGAAGTAGAGAATAAAACTCCTCATTTTGCTTTGCTTCCACGTGCAGCCTTTGCTTTTTTCATTAAACTGCCTTCATCTCAACCCATGAACTTGCCCATCTTTTCTTCTCCTGTCCTGTTGAGGAGGAGGGAGTGAGAGCCACAGGCTGGGAAGCCTGGTAGCCAGTCAAGGTCAACCCACTACAATGCATCTATTTAAAAAAAAGTGAGGAAATTGCCACTGCGTTCATGTGCCACAGAGCCCAAAAGAATAAACTTGCAGACTCTTTGAGATGGACTCTCCAAAGAGTAGGCATTAATATAAAATGCTTATTTGTGATACCATAATACAAGAAATATCACATCGATAGCAAGAAAGGTAGAAACTGTTCTTTTAGGGCTTCTTTAGCAGAGGGATGAACAGGAAGTTATTTATAATTTCATTAAAATAAATTAAATAAACAACAAAACCTTAGTTGTGTCAAATCCTGAAGTCAATTACAAAGCTCCTGTTTATTTCAGGTTGTAAAAATAAGTCTCTACAAGCTAAGAATCAGAAATGAAGGCAAACAAAATTTAAGAGAGAAATTACCCAACTAATAGAAGCTTTTCCAAACCACTACATGTAGTTTCTCTCGCCCTCAAATCAGCTGGGAACTGTTACGGATCATCCAAAGCCAGGAGAATATTATTATTTTCTAGGTTATGATTTTAGTACAGTACACAGGAACATACCAATACATTCAAAGAAGATCAAAGAAAGACATATTTCTGTAAGTTGGTCCAATATTAATTACAACTGAACACTAAAATATGTAGTTTGAAGAAAATTAAATATTTGTTCTAAAGTTATCCAGGTGTTTTCTGCAAGCTCAGAAGAACATCTCTGTTTTTTCCTTTTCTCACACATCTGACAAATTTCAAAATTCTTGAGTATTTGATAGAATACTATAGCATAAAACAGCAAGGTACAAAAATTAATAGAATATAAACAGTAATATTACCTAGTTCTTATTTCTTTCTTTTTATAAGTAATGTTTCAATTGTTTTAACAATAAGTTAGCACCCTTTCCATTTTAGAGATGGCAAACTGAGTCAGACGGAAGTCATTCAGTCACATTTTGCTAAACTAAGAGAACACAGTATGTGACTTGGGTCAGGGATGGAGAACAGGAAAGGTATCCTGGATATCAAACCCAGTCTTTCATTTACATTCCCATAGCATGTGGGTATGCACATATGCTATACAGATCTAACTTCTGCTCTTTTTTTCTGTTTTAAGTAAATATCTCTGTCTTTGGGGGCTTTTTTTTTTGCTTTTTTTTTTTTTAAAGCTTAGGTAGTTTTTCATGTCCTTTTCAGTTCTCTGGTCTTATTTTATAAATTGAAACACAATTACTCAGATATATTTTCAAACTGCAGGGGTGTACATATGCATACGTATATATGGGGAAAAAAAAGTGAAAAGACAAAAACATCAACAATTTTCCACACATACCACTGAAGGCTGTGTCTCACTTGCAACTTGTGGCATCTTCTTCAGTCTGAATAAATAAGTTTACTGCTCATACTCAGTATATTTTGTGTTGACACTAGCTAGGTTTTTATTCCTGTATTACAGGGAATACCGTTAAGCTAGGCAAAATTGTCAGGTCACATAATCTTTCTGGTGGACTGTCGCTGGTGTGACTTCAATATAATGAGGCCTTCCTGATTTGACATTGGCAGGGATTGGAGCTCACAACTCACAGTCCTACTAAACACACACAGGGGAAAAAAAAAAAAATAGAGTAACTACACCACTCACCAGAAAACAATTCTGTAACTAGAGCATAGAATGATAATGCTTCAAAAACATTCAGTTAAAAAAAGAAAAAAAAAAAGCTATGGATATGCCTGACAGATATCCACTTACAAGATCATTCTGGTGACTTAATCTTACAGAATTGCCCCTTATAAAAATTCCTGATCAAGCCCAGAGGCATGTAGCAAGAATCAGATCAGAAAAAACTGTATCTGTTGGGTCTAATTTTCCACATCCTTGCATTTTAATAGTAATTTATGCAGCTGCATAATAAGGTGCAAAATATTTGCAAAACATAATTCTCCATTCAGTTACAAATCTAGTAGCAGTGACTTTTTTTTTTTACATACTTTACAGTGATATACATGAACACATAAGGTGTATTATTATACTAAAAAGTACAGAACTCAGTTAACTTTTGAGTGCTGTTTCATGAAAAGTTCCAAAAGTTTGTAATGTTTTTCTTCTACTACCCCCTCTGGTACCCAGTTAAAAATGGTCTGAATTTTCTGATTCCCTTTTCATTTACCATTGCTGAATGCAAATATGAGTTGGTTTAAACTAAACAAAAGGGAGAATTTCATGTACATAAATTAAAGACACTAAAGGATGGGTCAGAATCATTGCAGTATAAAGGATGTCTTCTAAGAACTTTCCTCCAGGTTTTTTTTGTTTTGTTTTCTTGTTTTTTTTAACTGATAATGCATGTTTTTTTAAAAAAAGGACTGGTAAAGAAACCTCTTTTCCCCCAACAACTACTTTTGACATTAATACTAAGTCTTGCAGAGAAAAAAGATCTATATAGAGTCGCTCTGAGTGTAGGAGTACTGATTAGCTGATCAAGGGCAGGACAATATTATTTTCTTTCAAGATTAAAAAAAAAAAAGTAAAACTAAATGCACAGTTAATATAAGCACAACAAAAGAACCAGTCAAGTAGAACAGTCAATGTTATAGAACAGCGAGATAGCAGTAATCATAACAAAGAAAGTTAAAAAATAGGAAAGAAAGAAGAAACAGAATTTTCTTCTTTTTTTAAAAATGTGATACATTGCAAGTGCTTATGAAGGGCATGTTCTTTAAAAGCAAACTAGAGTTCTATATAAACTTTTCCACTCAGCTTTTTAAGATATTATATTGTTTCTAACTTCAAGATTTTTCTCCACTGTTAGGATTGTATTAGGCAAGAATAATGAGTTATAGCATAGACTAGGCCATACTGAAATAAGAACTAGATTGAGACCATCAAATTCACATCTGCAATGAACCACAGGAATTCAAAAAAGTCATTGTTAGCGTGATGCCTAATATTGAATAAAATTAGTCAACTTGCACGTTTCCTATTTGACCATGGAAATTTTAATACTCAAGCATGGTAAAAAAGGTGATTTAAGTTAATATCTTTCCAGGTCCTGATATGCATTCACTGTAAATATTAACAATGGTAGATAAATACAAAATATGCAAATTATTATGAGTAAAAAGCCACTTACCTAAAGAAGTGCTCTATCAAATATTGAAGATCAGGTTCCTATATATCTGCTTAAACAGGAGGCAATGAAGGAATAAACATTAGCTGGATTTTGCCTCAGAAACACTGCAGCAGTGAGGGACCCTCTAGTAAATAGGCAGAGCAACCAACTTTTTTCTGTCTTCCTCAGCAAAAGGTGCATAGCTACGCACCTTCTGCATCAGAGCTTTTTTCAGTTTGCAGCAGATAATATAGGACTCCATTTTTTAGGTGTTGCTGAATGCCGCACAGAGTTTCCACTTTTTTGTGCCTACATTGAGAATTGAAACATGATTTCTGATATGGAGGACCTCAGTTTGGGGATTTAAAATTTCAGCTCAATCCTGCTGCCAGGTTTCTTCACTACTACTCATTTTTAACTAGACCAAACCTATAACTGAATTTAATGTGTGTTTCTGCTATCCAGGCACCTGTTGATATTGCCTTTTTTTCCATGAGCACCAACAGATGGGAATAGATGTAATATTTGAAGGATTCTATTTAAATGTACTTAAATGATGCTGAGCTTTCCTTACCAGAACAGCCATATATGTTCACAGTAAAAAATTTGTCTAGCATATTCTTCAGTTGCACTTAAAACATGCTAAATTGAATAAACGAATAATGTTTGAACTTCAGAAGCAGGCAGGTTAGAAAATAAACCCTAGGATAACACTGAAAGGCTTTAAAATATCTTGAAATATCTTCATATATCCATGTTATTTCAGATGTTTATAATCCTATGATATTGATTGCAGAGTACAGTGTCTTCAATTCCCCAAGAATGTATTCTGATTTCCAAGTCAGTCACCTCTTAATTTACTTTGACGTATTTCCCTTCCCCCATGTTTTATTATCACTGTTTGATGTCATAATAGATTCTACAACTATCTATCTATGCAAGAAAAACATGGAAATTCAGGAATTCTTCTATTATTGAGGCCTGAAACCTGTGCAACTCTACAACAAGCAATCACTTCTCATTTTATACAATTTTTTTCCCCTTCTTCACCATGTAAGTAGACCTAATTATTTCCATTATAAAATATATATTTAGTACAAAGATATAAAATTGTTTTCCAACTGAAAAAGAGTACTGAAATAATGAGTGCTATTTAATATCCTGACTAGGATATTGTGAACTAGAAAAATCTGAAACCATTAATAAAGCAAAATTTCAAAAATAACTAGCATACCCACCTATATATGTACTGATAGGGCGAGAGGTGACAGTTTTAAACTGTAAGAAGGTAGATTTAGATTAGATGTAAGGAAGAAGTTCTTCACTGTGAGGGTGGTGAGGCACTGGAACAGATTGCCAGGAGGAGTTGTGGATACTCCATCCCTGGCAGTGTTCAAGGCCAGGTTGGATGGGGCTTTGAGCAACCTGGTCTAGTGGAAGGTGTCCCTGCCCGTGGCAGGGGGATTGGACTAGATGATCTTTAACGTCCCTTGCAACCCAAACCATTCTATGATCTATATTTAAAGCCATAGAATTTACACTGTATAATGGAGAAATTCTGCACCCCATCATGTCAGCCTAACTTAATCCATGAAGCCTTGTTTCCTGAAGAAGGGGGGGGGGGGGGGCAGACCTAAGCCTCTCATGTCCATAACATAAGACCTAATGAGGCCACTAGCTGTGATCAAGATGAATTCTTACACATTTTCCCCTTCAGTGCTCTTGGTGTCACTACATACAATTTGTTATGAGCATCACAGAGAACTTTTGTTTCCCTGCCTGTATACAGAATAAGGTACTGCTTGAAGTATTTCACTAGGGTGCTAAGCCATCAACAACACTCCTGTTTCTCAGAGCTCCTAAATATGCATTAACCTTCATAACAATACAAAAATAGCTTAGCTATGCTAATAAATAAGGATCACTTAAACACATACTGCAATGTGTTGCTTAATTAAGAAACAAATCAAGTACTAAGATCATATTTCTGTGAATAAAATAACTAGGATTTGCCCTGAGATCAGTTTGTTGTTCTATGAATGAATATTTCTAAAAAGAATGTATTTTGGGTAAAATAAAATTGGCCTTATTTTATTAATTGGTAAAAAAAGTAGGAATTCTGTCATTACTGTGATAATTATTTGCATTGTGACCATATCTCTAAACAAGCACAAGCACTGTTCTGCGCTAGGTGCACAGAGAACTTCGAGTTCTTGAGTACTTCTTGTAAAGATGAATCAAATGTAGCTATTTTGCAGTCAGCAATATCAACCTGGCACAAGATACTTCTCATCTAACACCTCTGCATCAGCACATTTTTGTACAAGCACCTTCTTTAAAAAAAGTAAAAAAAAAAATTAATTTGATCTTGTATATATTGTTACCACATATATATATCACCTTACAAAAAAAAACCCAAACCCAAAACCCAACCAACTTCCTATTTCAAGTATCAAACATATTAAGAAGCACTACAACTCCTGCTTTTTTTTTTTTTTTTTTACTTCATAGCATACTTGTCATACCCGTTGGAGTCTGTTATATCTCTGGCACACTGGCAAAAGGCAATTTTTACATATTGGTGTATCATGTTTCTGCAGCATTACCACCATTTCTACCTTTCATAGAGTTCTACTAAACCTTCCCATCTATTTACCCAAGCTGCTGCTTCTGACAGATCTAATGAATGGCATATTCTGTAGCATGTTGACTGGTAAAATATTTAAAAAACAAGGACAAGATTGACTGAGATCACTAAAAATAAATAGCTTATCTCTGTGCTACATCTCTTTTTACCTCATATATTTTCCTTGTCAAAGACATCAGTAATGCTTCATTTTCAGAGTCACCATTTAGAATGGCTGAGGATTTAAATGTCACCCTTCATTATTGTTTGATGTGATAAAGGTTTCATACCACAGACCACCTCAGAAAGGATAACTGTTTATCCAATTCTTTTAGGAAAAGTATAAATTTTGTTTCTTAAACTAGTTCTTCATAAGGTCTTTTCTTCTTGGTTACATACGCTATTAAGTAGATCTTACTAGACTTAAAGTTCATCTAGAAAAGTATTTTATGTGTTTTCTGAAATGTCTTTTACGTGTTTCACATTTAAATTCTGCCAGGTAAGGGCTTGATAGCTTTTCCCAATAGGAGCAACGGAGGTTAGGTGACACAGTGAATTAACTTTAAGACATTCAGAACCATATGCTCCCACAGTCTGCATGCCTAAAGGAGTAGTAGATCATTGCACTGCCAACCCCTCCCACCCCAAACAGAAAAAAAAAAAGTATGAGCTGCTGAATCTTCCTCCAAATTCAGTGTGTGAGCTAAAAAAAAAAAACCAGCCAACCTTACTCAGCACACTGCTGGGCCAGGCAAAAAAAAAGTAATGGCCAACCTAATCAGCTATTTTGCATACCAAACCACAAGCTCCTTAAATGAGGGTGACTTTCTGAGCATGAGACCTCTTACCTTGCTGGCCTCTGCTTAGCTGCCCCAAAACTCGAGCCTGTCCATGGCCATGAGGCCTGGCCTATGGGACCAAGGCTTGCTGGCCTCCCAAGCAGTGCCTTAGTGGCCTCACAGTCTGAGGGGCCCAGTACAGAAAAGACTCAAAGGTACAGTTAAAATTGTTGAAGGAGAGGAATGGAAAGAAGGGAATGGAAAGAGGGGAACAGAAAGAGAAAAAGAGCAAAAACCCGTTAGGAAATGAAAAAGGCCTTGCCCAGTAGCACCCTTTTTCCTTGCTTCACACTTACCCTCCCATGCACCTCTGGGTCCCACTGCCCTCAGCCTCCCTGAGGAAGAGGCAGCCATGACAGGCCACCCATGGTGGGGCTTCAGCCTTCGTGGTGGGAGCTGCTTCCACCCTGCAGCCCTGGCAAGTTGGGGGCTTCTCCCCGCTGTCTCCCCCCAACCTGCTCCCTCCTCGCGGCTCCCAGCCTCCCGCCAGCTATTGGCGACATGTCCCCCACCCAGGGCCAGCAGTGCTCATGGCCCCAGGGCTGCTAGCTCCATGAGCACAGTGAGTGTACCCAGCCCCAATCAAACACAGCTGGGGGGAAGTATTGTCACTAGTGCTTTTTTCTGACTTACATTTCCACAAATACATTGGAGTCGGCTTGCTTGTAAGACGGACGATGTGAATCTGTGCAGCTGGGAGAGCTGAGTTGTTTTAAGCTCTTCCCACAGCCAGTGGAGACACCCCAGCATCTAAGTGGGATCTGTGGAGGGCACACACTCTCCTTTGAATAGAGAGAGGGAGTTGTCAGATTCTTAATGCAAATGCCTCATTTACGTACTGATAATTGAGTGGAATAAATGGAGGCCTAGTCCTGGCAAAATGTTTCTTCCTTAGTCCCAACCCTGAAACCAACAAAAGCCAGAAGATTTTACAAAGCTAAAACATACATCCCATGCACATGAATTATTCCTGCCGGGATTTCTGTTCGTTCGTGAAGTAAGGAATGAGGCCTATAGCGAAACTGTATTATCTGCATGAACAGAGGACTGCCAAGGCACACGCCATTTTAATAGATACATATTTTTTTAGCTAGCTTTTATTATACTAAAAATGGAAACATTATACCAAGACCAGGATTTCACCCTATTCTTCTTAGCTGTTTGCTGCTCAAAACCATGCTTTGTAGCCTTAACAAGGGCGAGATCAGCAGTCTCTTGTATCAACCTAGCTTCCCCAGAAAAAACAAACAAGCCAAAAGCCAGACACATGTCTTCTCCCAAACCACATCCAAAGACTGCCCCTGCCCCAGATGGCCAGCGAGACAGTCCATCATTCACCACCCTCCCTTCTGCCCACCCGCTCTCCTCCAGGCTGCCCTCCTGCACCAGTACCCCAACAACCTCACTGGTCCAGGAACAGCTCCTCCATGGGCATCCCCTTCAATACCACCCTTGATGGGTAATATTGATCATGGAGGCAAGGCACTTCTTCACTTTAAAATATTTTTTTTAATTCTCCCCCACCATGTTCTACTCATTTAGTGCCTCATGGCTTAATTCATTTTATATCTACCAGTCAGTACTCTCAATCTTTTTCAGTACATTTAGACACTGAGATGTATATTCCTACTCAGGATACCATAGTTTCAACGCTAAAACCTTTTGGATTATACAGATGGGCTAAAAATCTGAATCTTTCTGAATTCTTAAGGTTATGATTACAGCTGAGGCAGGATCTTATGCTAGCTGATATGGAAATACTGTAATTTACTACTACTTCGTTCCTTGCAAATATGAATACTTCATATACAAACACTCTAAATCTCTGCAATTACAGCCAATACACAATATATGTTTGTGTTTGATTCTATTATAGGTAAAGACATTTACCTTTTACTAAAATTCTGCTTACAGAATTGTGATGGTTTGTTTTAATTTTCCTTACTATTATGCTTCTTTTTCTAATAGAAGATTAAAGAAGGATTCCATCAGGGGTCCTCCCAAGCTCTCAGCCTTGTTTATGGTGGTTTATAAGCTGCTTTATTGGCATTCAGAAGCTTTCCTTTTCTACACTTGTATTCTGTGAAATTTTCATAATTAGGTATGTATAACTAAGATTTCCATTACGTTGGTTTTGGGGGGTTTTTGTTGGGTTTTTTTTGGGGTTTTTTTTTGTTTTTTTTTTTTAATTCCCCTTGTCCCAGTAAAAGTGACAGATAAATGCCTTGAGATTTTGTAATGACTTAATTGTTCCCCAAGAGTTAGATTACAGAGTTAGGACCTGATTCATGCACATTTTATGCACCATTTCCTTGACTCTTTTTTATTTAACATTTTGCTCAGAAACTTAATATTGCTGAGAAAAGTGCCAATACTTCTTATTTACATAAATCCCTTGAGAACAGTTGCCATGTCTTCCCTCTGTACCTCATTATGCACTACATGCACTCTAAAGAAGAGAAAGAATCAGCTAATAAAAGGCATGCAATAGTCCAACTAACCAAATATATACAGCTTTTTGTTGTTATTTCAACCTTTCAGATAAATCATGCCATGGGTTTCAGCAGTATGTACCTGATGCATCTCAGAAAAGCCACTCTGAATTCACATCAGTGTAAACAAAAACAGATTTTGAATACTAAGAGACAGCCATCAAAACAATGATCAAGAAAATGTGAGCACACATAGCAGTCTGTTTTCCAGACTTTATACATATTTCATCATAAACCCTAGTTATTATTATGCAGGAGTGAGCTGCTAAAAGAATATTAAAATAATTGGCTCAAAAGGCAGCCATAGAGTTAGTACAAGAGGTATTGCTCCTCTTCTCCATGGAAATGTGATCTTGTCTGGACCTGAGACAGCAGTGGGAGGAAGAGCTTCTTCCCTCAGAGCAAGCAGTGGTAGTGCAACTCCTAGCAGAAAGGATGGAGTTGGAAAGGAGTAGTCTGCAACAGTTAGCTCTAACTGGAATGAACCACTTCCATTCCAGCTCTGCCATTGTATATGACAATAGTATATTAACGATAGTGCAATACAGTTGGAAAAAAACAGTCATAACATACTTATTGTAAAGCAGTTTTTCATTCAGCATAAGACTGGCAAATTTACTTCCTCCACCTTTTCTGATAGCTTGCCTACCACTTATGTAGGGTTCGGCGTTCGGAAGATCTCGCGATGTCACGGAAAGTTAGAGGGTTAGTCGCAGCCTTATGATGTGTCTGTAATCCCACCTACCCTTGTTAGTATAAAAGGAATTGACTGCGCAATAAAAGGGGGAAGTTGGCGCTCACACTGTGTGTGTTATCTGTCTCTTTCCCTGGTCTGGGGGGTGATCAGTGATCTAATCGTGGCACCTTGATATGCGGCGAACGCTACACACTTCAATGCCCAAAACACCTGTAGTTTGTTAGCTTAAAGGGCACTGAGCATGGTAGGAAACAGAATTGCTAGCTTTACTCCTCTGCCTTGGAAACACATACTAGTTAGACAAAGTCTTCTTCCCTGCTCTGACTAGCTGGATACTTGTCAAAGAAGAAAATCATTCTACAGAATTCTTTTTTGTTGCCCTCCAAAACCCTTAATATTTTTTCTTTGTCAAAAGTATCAGGCAAAGATGTTGGTGACTGTTCAGCTACTCCTCAGACTGCAGTTGTTAAAGGATTCTGTGTCCTCAGAACAAATTCTCAGCGAAGTCAGTTCATTATATTTGGTTGTTGGAATACGGTTAGGTAACCCAAACTTTTTTAAACAAATACTAGTTCCTTGCAATAAAAAAATAACAGTGAGGTGGAATTTAATTACTTTTTCCTGGGTGGGCCATGTGTTAAAAGACATCTAATAGAGAAAAAGAAAATAAAATAATCTTTCAGCTGCCCAATATTATATGACCAAAACAAAGGGGAAATGTACACAGAAAACTTAACCGGTTTTTTTCCATGTTAGAAAAGAAAAAGAAAGATTCTATTGTTTCTTTTTTATGTAAGTGTTTTTCAAATTCCTTTCCTTTTCTCTGCCTTCACACCTAGTAAGGATAGCTCAAAAGAGACTGTAACCCAACATGTTTGGGATACAGAAAACCCCCATAAATCATTATGAGATTTTTCAAATGTTCAGGGAAATATTTACATGCAATTAAAAAAACCCCAAACACAAAACCCCTAAAGCCACATCATTTTTTTCCTTGCCTCCCATTCCTCTTCCATCCCCTACAAACAAAAGGTCAGGGTTTTTTTCTGCTCCTGTGTTTTTGTAGAAAGTTAAAAAACCCCACCGGCTTAATAAAGCTCATATCTGTGAGATATAACACTACAACATGTTTCTGTTACATACATGTAGACTTTTTGCAGGGTCATGCTGCTTAAATATTTCTTCACAGTTCTTCCAGAGGCCTTAAAGAGATTGAATCCTTATGATTCACTCATCTGAGAGCCTCTCCAGAAGCTTTCAGTTAAACTCTCACTGAACTAGAGCTGCAGAGAAAGAGCAAGTAGTCTTTAGTTACAGAACCTGAAAATTACTCTTTACCTCGCCTTTTAGATACAATCCATAGGATTTCATTCTGTAGGGCAATGACTGGCAAATGCACGTTCAAAATTAAATGCTTGTGCATGTATGTTTGTGCATGAGCACACATATTGGATGCTTAAAATTACCAAGTGTTCATTGCCTACCACCATTGCTCTTGAAGCTTTTCATTCTTGAGTGTGTTTCCTGAGGATGCATACAAGTGTTTATGAGTATAACAGTTACTAAGAAATCTGTAATAATTAACCTATATCTTAAAAGCAAGTAATTATATCCCTTTCCCCAGCCCCCTGATCTGTACACATTCATACACAGTTCTTGCTGGGTTTAAGCTACTCATATCAAAACAATAACTCACAGAAGTCACCAATATCACTTATGCAGAGAAACATATCTTAAAAAAAACGTGAGAGGTTTCCTGTGTTCCTTCGCAAAGAAAAATCTGAACAAACTTCAAAAGGAAAGAAAAAGGAGCTTGCCCTCAATTCTAGCAGGCACACAGGTTGAAGGATTACCAAATCTTGTAAGAAGTTCTCATTGTAGTACTGTTGAAGAAGTACTGAAGACCTCTGAATCACATAGCTTTACAGAATATGCTAAGTCTTACACAGAAGATACCTTCAAGAACAGATATATTGGCTTCTATAATATACCGTACTTACAGTCAGTCCTATGGCTACCCAAGAACTGCTGTACTGCGGTGGACCATGATGACCCCAAGATACTTGCTTAAGGCATTGCAATTCTCCTAAAGTACTTATATAGTCAAGACCTATGCCTTCTTTTTCTATTTTTGTTCCACTTTCACCTGTGACTCTCTAGTACAATGGTTTCTCAATGAGAAAAAAGAAAAAAAAAATTAAAAAAAAAAATCACACATTGTTTACCCTAATGCACCTCTTCTTGCTAACAGACCTGCTAAAGCTTACAACTTACTTAACTGTGTACAAAAGACAATCTTATGTGTCATTGATTTCATTTTAGGAAATGAAATTTCCTAAATGAACATTCTATTGGTATTTTTTCTACTAAGTGTGTGTACACAATCTCTGGAATAAAAATACTTTCTTCTTGGAACACATAGGTTTTCATATTTGTCTTTTTTTGATAGAAACCCCATTATTTGTATCCTACACAGAACCTTTGACTGAAAGAGGAGATTATTTCAAAAGTTTATAATTAATTCAGAACTACATAAAGCTGGGAGGGATTTTTTTTCTAAACATTAACCACTCATCTGATGCTTCAGAAAATAGTTTTTTACAGTAATATTTTCAACAAAGTTGAAGACACCTCAAAATGCACTGCTTAGAAGAATAGTTAGGAACACAGTTGTTTCAGAAGTTAAAATCATCAGTATTGTAGTAGTGTCTAAATGACCTCAAAATAGAAGTGTTGATGAAAAAAACCCCATTCTGGATTTCTAATGGTCACCTTCTGGTAATTATATGAGTCATTTATTTTATATTGTCTAGATACTTTGGGGGGGGGCATAAATGCATTAGGAAACTTGTAGTGGTTGCAAGTCAATGAGTTTAAACTAAAGTGACAGGAAAATATAAATAATTCTCTTCTGCTAGTACATTTTAAAAATAGTTAAATCACTGTTTTTAAAAAGAAGTTGAGTTTTAACTTCTTGGGGTTTTGGTGCATCTCCCAATTAAGCAATCTTCTCCTCACTTGATGTCTACAAAGAGAATTGAGATGGGTCTCTTCCTCATCTTATTTAGCTAATGAGGTTTGGTAAATATTGCAATAATTTTAATTTTTCTTAATACCATATAATTTTTAATAACTACCAAAATTTCTCTTTTTTCAAATCGCTTACATATATTGGGAGGTTCTCAAGACAGGTAAGATACACCTATAAATCTTGACTGATAGAATAAACTAATATACATACCACGTGTCTCCATCAGACATCAGTTAGTGACAAAAGCAGGACTAGTAAATTTAAGCTTTGGCCAAGAGCAGAATACCTATGTTTTACTCTAGACAAATCTGGTACAATAGTGGCAGAGTCTGTAGAAGATCCTAGAAATTGGACTACTCCTAAATGCTTATGCCATCAGTTTACATCTGAGAAAAAAAGTAAGGTTCATGGACCTCGATTTGAGATTCACACAATCTTGGTAAGGAAGAAAACATTTGGTTTCATATGAAAACACCAGTTTATTGAAATAAACTGTTCAGAAGGAAAAAAAAATGTCACTCTGACAAGTCTCTCAATTCACAACTATTTACAAGGAGTTTTGTAAATGCCAAGCTTATTCTATGTAAGTAATTATTTTTTTCTTTTTGTAAGACCTTAAGACTTTAACTACTCCATAGCTTAGAAGAAATATGCCCCCTCTAATTATTTCAAGTGACTTATTTAGGAGGAACTTAAATGTTTTGCTTTACAAGTATTTGACTGAAAGAAAAACGTTGAGGTTAAACTTCCACAAAAATAGTTTAAAAAATTTCCATTGGCTGATACTCCGTTGTCCCCTTTACAATAGAGTACTATAGCGCAGCTCCCATCATATTACTCATTGAGACCACACTTCACTACAGTAAGTGACTGACTGATTATCTTATGCTAACAGTACATTGCACTCACTGTTCTTAAACTGGCACTGGCGATTCAATTAGGAATTGAGGGAGTCCTAAATTGTCTGATATGTGTTCATACACACAGAAATTACAACTGTCCTCAGTTTGAGTGTCTCAGTAAACTCTGGAGCCCGCTCAGTTTAAATGAGGAAAAAACTGCTAAATTATTCTTAAGAATGATGTGCAGCTGCCCAGTTTGGAAATTAGATCCTTTCCCTCCAGGGCCTGCAAAGCCCAGCTGTGCTAGCCGAGGAACAGCTAAACTACTCCTCTGCTCTCATAATGGAAAACCCCTGTTCACCAAGGAGGGGGGGAAATGGGGGTAGTGCTAATTACTTTATAGTGTAAAGGTGTCTCCTGGTTATCATCTCTGATGCACTATAACTTCATTTAAAGTGGGATAAATCACCCAATATGGCATTGTTGGAGAGATCACAAGGGCAACCAAAACCATGAGGTGGATATTTTTCATAATATCTTTCGGGTTTTTTTAACAAGCCAAAACAAAAACCAAAGCAAGCAAAAAAACCCAGACCAAAAGAACACCCAAAACAAACTGTGCTGTCTAACACTCATTATGGCTTGAATATCCTCTGCTGAATTTCCAGTACATTTTTCCTCTGCGATAAAGAATGACAACCGACCTGTGGCTCCAGAGTAAACTGACTCTGGGTAATATTCAGATTGGGGTTTTTTTTCACTTAACAATACCATACTTCAGTTTGTGAGTCATTCTTTAGATAGTAGCTCAATATTAAATGTATTTCTAAAGAATCTTTAAAAATCTCTCTCTGTAGGTAATTTTTCTACTGCTTCTGGAAACCTCTTGCTAACTATCACCATTTTACATTAAATCTTTAATTCACATCCTTTTCTGACAAATCATATCTTTTCTCTATACTGTTCTGTACTGTTTATAATCCTGTTTACAGATCTATACCGTTTATAATCCTTTCCACCAGGTCCATCCAGGAAATTTAGTGAAATATTAGCATTGAGTTAAGTTGCACATATATAAACCATTTAGCTAGAAGACACTTTTAATAAAATTTTCATTTTTATTTTTGTCCAAAAAGAATAAAGAATTCACGTATAACTGCATTAAATACAGTAACAAATACATTGAGCAACAACTCAAACTAAACCAAGAATGGTTCTTTCCTCTTTGAAGATCTGAACTTTTGCTCGGGAGAGTTTACTATGCCCTAGATGTAAAGGGAGCCAAGATAAAAATGTAGCATATTGTCAATGCTTGTAGTCAAAGGGAAGTGGGCAGAAGCAAGGAAACAGAAAATCTCAACAAGGTGAGACTACAGTTTTGAAGGCCAGGATTTTTTTTTTTTGCCTGTGGACCTAAGCAAAACAAAGTTGTTGTTTTTCTGGTGGATATCAGTGAAAGTACAGAAGGAGCAAGTACCAGTGTACAGTAACATGGCATTTTCTCTAAGTACACAAAGCACTAAGATGCTATCATCATAGGTGATGGGCAAGTACATCTATTTATCTAATATTTATGGAGAAGTATTTGGTCAACTTTTTCCATCTTTCATTGCTATTCTTTCAAATTGAATTCAAATTCTTTCAAATGATCTATTCTCTATTACTCTTCACTAATTAGGTTTTGTTTATTCTTTTCCTAACTTCAAATAACATGTTCACATCAAATGAATGTTTCTTGAATCTTATGTCTGTTGGGCTACAGCATATGGGTGTTTACATCATGGAACTCAGCAAAGCTGAGGCATAATTCCTTGAGGTATAACTCATATACAGATATATCTTTCTCCTTGTGTACATATCCAAGATTTTATCATGTGTCCAAAGTAGATGATCTCCATGCTAGAGAGCTGTATTCATACAGCAGGAAAAGAAACATGGTTATTCCCTGGCTGTTGTTATCATGCCTATAGCTCTCCCTCAGTACATCGATGAGTACTGTTTCTATCGTATACCAAAAGTCTCCCATTGCATTTTAGCTCCATTCTGGTACTTGACAAACCATATCTTTTCTCCTTTAGATCCACATTCAAAACATCAGCAGTGTTCAATAGAATTTTGCATGCCTGTGTATGTCAACTCTGAACTACCAGATAATGAATCAGCAGGTATATTACAAGCATTTCCACAGGCAAGTCACTGGCCCAGGAAACAGATATGTTTCATTTTGATATCTTAATGAATGTATCATTCCTACTTGCAAACATCTAGAAGTTACTAGTAATAAGTAGCTGTAGTGAAATTACAAAAATTATCTTTCTGCACAAAAGAAACACTAGCATTAACAAATAGAGCTATTTATACATTCTATTATTTGTGCTTCTTTTGGTGAATTTAGACTTTGAAAACATCTGAACATACCAGGTACCTTGGACATAACATACCTGAATGTAAAAGCAGCATGAAATAACTGAGACTAAAACCTGGGCTGAACTATTTCCACTTTTTATGTGACACTCATCTTTTAACTCCATGCTCTGACAGTACAAAAACATGGTAACTATTACTGGAAGTTATGCTATCTGTGCAACTATTTTAACTGTTAAAAAGCATAGCAGGCTTCTATATCCATAAAGGCAATGGTTATAGATGTTGGAGAAAAACACTATGAATCAAAACCCCTTTCCCTGATGCTAGGGTTATATGCATTTTAAGAGTGTTCCACACAGGTCAATATTAGATCCACATTATTCATCAAGTCAGGATGAGGAATCATTCCTGAAAACATCAGTAGATGCTAGAAACCATGAGAAAGGCAACTGGGGATAGAAAAAGTCATGCAAAGTGAGATGGAACAATTTGTGAAGTAGACCATTCAAACAAAGATCAGGAGTCTAGAAATAAGGTTTTGAGATGAGGAGACAATTCCTAACAATGAGTAATATTAGAAACTGAGCTTCTTTTCAGCTTCAAAAGAAAGATAGGTGACTCATGTACTGCATGCAATTATCCTTAGAAGACAGTACAGAAAGCAGACGCAGTGAGGAAAGGGATAGCAAGAATAAGCACTTGAAAACAGACAATTCAGCTGAGAAATTGGAATTTATTTTTTTTTTAAACTAGGCCTGTAATAAATATGTTATCAGAATAAGCTGCTTAAGAAAGCAAAGGATTCTCATGGCTCCAGAGGTCTTCAGTTCACAACTGCACATTCTTCTGGAGCATAGATGTTATCCAGACAAGTTGCTTTTATCAATGGAAGTGTTCTATTCAATGTTATAAGTGATATACAAAGATCAGACTGGATGATGTAGCTGTTCCTTCCAGCCCAAAGATCTGTCACTATCTATTTTGAGAGTTTGGGGAGGGGGCAGAAATTGGTTGGTTTGGGGTTTTTCTTGTTTGTTTATTTGCTTTTAAAAACACTTTGTTGATGGGCCCCAAGTATATGGCTAGGATTCAGTAACAAAAGTAGCCTTCACCCCAGTGCTCCCCTGCAACAAATATAACCAACTTCCTTGCAGGGTTATTAACAAATTATATACTATGATATGTCTAATAAACATGTAAATGTTTTCCTACAATGGCTGTCAGGTCCTTCAACAAACAAAAACATATTTGGTGCATTAATTTTTTACTTTTACAACTTCATTCTTATGAACTAATACTAGAGACATCCATTTTTGACTCAAACTCCCAGATTACCAGAATGACCTAATTCAAATATAAACAAGTGATTTGTCTTTTCACTCAGGAGAAACTGTTCAGCTAGGTCTGAATCTATGTTTATACTGGAAAAATTTTACAGTTTAAATTATGTTCTCATACTACACCAGCAGCATGTTCCTAGTATATATCTGTCGTGGTTTAACCCCAGCCAGCAACTAAGCCCCACATAGCCGCTTGCTCAGTCTCCCTGCCATGGGATGGGGGAGAGAATCGGAAGAGTGTAAATGAGAGAACTCATGGGTTGAGATAAAGAGAGTTTAATAAGTAAAGCAAAAGCCATGCACGCAAGCAAAGCAAACCAAGGAATTCATTCACCACTTCCCATGGGCAGGCAGGTGTTCAGCCATCTCGAGGACAGCAGGGCTCCATCACGCATAATGGTTACTTGGAAAGACAAACATCATCACTCCGAACATGCCCCACTTCCTCCTTTCTCCACCTTTATGTGCTGAGCATGATGTCATATGGTCTGGAATATCCCTTTGGTCAGTTGGGATCAGCTGCCCCAGCTCTGTCTCCTCCCATCTTCTTGTGCCCCCCCAGCCTACTCGCTGGTGGGGTGGGGTGAGAAGCAGAAAAGGCCTTGGCTCTGTGTAAGCACTGCTCAGCAGTAAATAAAGCATCCCTGTGTTATCAACACTGTTTTCAGCACAAATCCAAAACATAGTCTCATACTGGCTACTGTGAAGAAAATTAACTCTATCCCAGCCAAACCCAGCACAATATCTCATGTACTGACATCACTGCACTTCTGTAATTAAAATCATTCCACCTCTTGCACAGGAAGTTATACAAATACTAGCACAGTTTTGCTAATAACAGTGCATGTCACCCCACTTTTGCTATCCTGTCAATGACTTTCCACACACCCTCTGCCAGAAGACTGCAGCATCAGCCTGATCTGAAACTCTTCCGTATTGAAGATGGTGAGGCTCATCATTTCATGGCAAAAGGTGTCAGGTAAAATACTTGTTCAAAATCAAGTACCTCAGACTTGACCAGACTGTGGTACAACATCAAAATCATACCCAAAAGCTTGGTCATAGATCTTTGGCTTTAATAGAGCACAGAAGCAGCTCAGTTCAAACACAAGGAGGACAAGTCCCTGGCTAATCTTTTAGGGTAATTCATTATCAGCAGGAAATATCGCTTTAGAGATTTCCTAGGAAATGCAAGGTTTCTTAGGCAGAAGGTGGCCTTCAGGAAGATTTTGGAAATGTCCACAGGAGTTGCCTTTCAGAAACAGGACAAGAGGACAAAGCCATTTCTTGTTTAGAAGGGAATTAAAAGCCTGTGTTGTATCCCAGGAACTGCTACTGGAGCTCAACACTTTCTCATCCTACTTCATCAGTAAGGACTCTTCATACAGACCTGGAACTTTACTGTGCCAACTATAGAGGGCTACTTTCTCAGAAACACAGGAGATGCATTTCCTGTATAAGAGCACAATGCCTTTCTAAGTTAAATAGGACACAGCCTGGAAGAAGTTTTTTTCCTTCTAATACGTATATAGAGAAAGGGAAAAAATGCTGTTGCTTGGTTTTGTTCCTTTATGAAATTCTCTTATTTTCCATCTTGAAACCTTAAATAACTGTATAGAGAAACTATAGATAAAACATCTATAGTAGATCACAATGCTTGAATTTATATATATACATATTCCTGCACTGGATGCTTGCGAAAAAAATCTGTGTGTTGTTGAAGACAAAAAAAAGAGAAACATTCCCGTTATCTCTAGGAATTCTTTACTATGCCAGTATAAGAATATTTTTTCTAGTTATGGTGCAGGCCACTTTCACAGTTAGGAATATATCCACGTTGTCAAATATTTTATTAATATAAACAACATCCAGAAAGTTCTTGTCGTATTAATCTTGTATCTTATTGTAGGAATTGTCATGCTTTACCAGAAATTGTGATGTTTCACTGCAAAGTTTTTTCTAAATGTCTATTACATTAAAAATAATAACAACAATAATAAAAAAAATCTTAGGAATAGCAGTGTTTATAAAAGTTGAGTATTCTTGAGGGGAACAAAAAAAATTGGTTCCATTTTAGCAATACAGAGTATTCTAAATTCTTTAAAGTTGTTTATGGTAACATTAATTATGTAAAGGATACTTTAGACAAATTAGAATTACCTCTTTTTCATAAAGGGAATGAATTAAAGAAATAAAGCCTCTAAGTTCCCACTGCAATATTGCTGTTCCTCTAGGACTGTAATTCCTGGATAAGTGCCACATCTGCCTTGTGCAGTTTAATTTACTGATGATTTTACCTTTTTCTCAGGAAAACATAGTATTTATTCATATAATATGACATGTCACAATATTACAATGATTATCCAGTTGCTTTATGTATGGTCATAATACCATCTGGTATACAGCTAGCCTTCTTTTTGCATGTGTACCATCTGGAACATCTATCTATATTCTAATCATTGTACAGATGAGATTTTTGTTTTTGCAGAAACACCATATTGGCTGTATCCTTCATTGATTGCTTAATTAAAAAAAATACAATGTAAAATAATGTAAAACAGAAACAAAACCTTGGCATCTTAAAATAGTTTTAGCTGTCACATTTTCCTATGCATTTCTTCTAAGGAATTAAACAAAAAAGAAATCTAAATATATTTACAACTACTTTGCTATTCATTTTAGTAGAAACAGGTTCTGGTTACTTAGGTGACATGAGATAACACTTTTAGTTTAAAGTAGTTTGGAAGCTATATATATAAAATCAAAGTTTCACACATTGAACTGAATTCAGTTTCCCACCATTCTATACAAGTTAGAGTACCTAAATCCTTCTTACAAAACTGCATTGTGACACCACAAAATAGCATGATACATTCAGTTGTCACTGGCAAGTGTACATACCTATTTGTGGACCAGCTGATTTAATTTTGGTTTAGGGACTAAGAAAAAGTTAAGTATCAATATAGTCTTGCAAATGCATCTAGAAATTTTGTAAAAACAAAAGTTCACAACATTCCTAAGACCCTCCTCAGTTATTCGTGTACATTTGCCTTACCTAGACCAGCAGCTCTTACATTGTATATTCATAGCAAAAATATCACTGGGCTAGGATCCCATAATAAATACATTATGTCTCAAAGAGTTTACGTGGGAGGGAGATTTGGTAATAGCTTGTAGGCAGAGGCAGACAGTGACTCACTAGGTTTCCTACCTCTTCATTGAAGGACTGGACAGGGCTGAAGCTAGAGAGAAGTCAATGACATTATCCAGTCCAAAGAAGCCAGTAGGTCACTCCTTCCCAGGGTCAGCTTGGACTAATCCATACATAACATTGCTGGCCTATATCAACAAGTAAGCAGAGTCTGCACTATTGCCCAGGAACACTCCATAGCGTGTCTTACAAACGTAATATCCAAGTATAGCCTTATTGCACCTTGACACCATTTTAATCAGGGACTAGTGTTTTGCAGCAAGGGTGGGGGAGAAAGTAGAGGAAGAGAGAGATGGAGCAGAGTTCTTTCTGGATCTCAAAAAGAAAGGCCTGACAAATGGCATAATAAAATGCCTGTTTTAATAAGATAGACTAAAGAGAGGAATATAGATAACAAGTACATCTTATGTCCCTTTAAGTGCTGGGAACCCCACTTCTGTGTAGTATTGGGCAGATGCTGGGTGAATTTTCCTACGGTGCTCTGCACAGATTCTGTCTGTGGAAAGTTTCCTTCCTCATCCCATGTCATGGTGCCTTTTATTTTGTATAACAAGCAAATCATAGCTCTTCTCCTGGCAAGCTGGAATGTCATCTCTCATAACATCCAGCAGTGTGCAGCACTGACCAGCATGGGACACTCCAAAAGATTCACTTACAGTGGTTAGTCATGCTAATACAATGGCTTCTCAAGCGCCAAGTACAAGGCCCAAAAGAGCAGACAGGGTCTGTTCAAGGTCACTAACTCCTCAAATGCAGATCAGGACTGTGAGATGCACAGTACCTTACCCCTTTTCTGTAGCTGGGATATAACTCAGTGTATAGGATGAAACCAGGATTGCCACGTGCAGCAAGAAGGCCCTGCCTTGGTGTGGAACTCAGCTGTTCAGTTTCAAACATTACTGCCACAAGGTACCCCAAGCACATTTTTTTTTTTTTTTTTTGAAAGGAAGATATCTATTCTCCTCTGTATTTATTTTACATTTTTATGCAAAATATGAAAGTTGGTACACCTGAAGCATTTTGAGTTATGAAATACAAGTGTATCAGTACAAATGCATTGAAATTCCCAGTGCTTAGCATAGAGAGATGAAAAACTTGAAAGCTATGTACAAAATTCCATATGAAAAAACATGTAAATATGGTTGGTTTGCACAGAATGCCTGTTTGCATTCATATTTTATTGTAGTGGAAGATTACTTTGATGATATAGATAAATGAAATGCTCTAGAAAATTATCTGGAAACAGAGAAGTCTTTTTTTGTTTCAAAAAGTTATGGTATCAGAACAATTTCAAATAGTCCATGAAACACCCATCTCAAAATAGGTAATAGTCCAACATTAGATCAAGCACCTAGTCCAAAACAGCTAGGCTTCAAATTAGGACAATAGATTTCAGCCGCAGACTGGAAAATTTATCTCAGACTGGAGCTTGCTGCTTTTAAAAAACAAAAAAAACCCCAAGCAAACACAAAAACCCAACTCTGTTTCCAGATCTGAATGTTCATCAGGCTTTCTGTGCTGAAAAAATAAAAAGTAGGCTCTGTTAATTTATAAATCTTCTATTCTAGTCTCAGCCCTACTTTAAGTAACTTTAGCATACCTCACTTGTGAAAATTAATAACTTTCCCTTTAGGTTGGAAAGTGGGTCTTATGATTAGTAACTGTTATAAAATGCACAGAAATGTTAAAATCACTTAATAATAGGTCTATGGTATACAATTCATAAGTTCCACATTCTAAACTTAGTTCACTTTGCCGAAGTTTTGATGTATTTTGTAGGACATATGCTTTCTACCTGCAGCTAGGGCAAATGCAAAGAGTGTAAGACTGCCATTTGCATTCATGTTTTTTCAGATACCTGAATTAACGTCCTCTCAGAAATATCCGTGAAAGGTTCAGTTTACAGATGACCTGTGTCTGGCCTGTAACAGTTCCATTGTAAGAATAGGGAGTCAAGCCTGCATTTGGCCCTGTGAAGCATATTTTCAAAGTATATGATAAAAGCAGTTTCACTACTATTGTCTATAAAATGTATTACTATATGTCACCTATTATGCAGCTGTAGCAGAGGCTTCTCTTCTGCTAGCACACAGCAATTAACAAGAAAGAGGAGGGAGCAAGAGACACTTTTCAAAGAAAAGAACAATTTAAACTACACTTACTATCACTTTCATTATAATCAACATTTTTATCTAAAAGGTAACTTGCAGTTTGAGATAAACTGTGACCTTTAAGAATATCATCATGAGTACGTGTTTAAAATATATATCAGATTGAGTAGGATCTCTAATTTATTTATACTTTTTTTTAACTTTGTACAAGATTTTCTTTTGTGTTTGAAACCTATGTTTTGTTCCTTTTACTTCAAAATTTAGATCACAGTTAGACCTTAGATAAAACTGTAAGAATATAATGCATTAGGTAAAATCATATAAAACCCTCAAACCTAAATGCTGAAATACACTATCAAATATGCTAGGGGCTATTGCTTCCCCTAGTGTAATCTTGCTTGCTTTTAAATTGTTCTCTTCTGACAAGAAATCAATAAAATACAGAATTCCTTTAATTAGTTGGAATTTCAAATTAAGCATCTTATCCTTTTAGATTTAAAATCATTATGAAGGTAGGCAAAAGCCTACAGAAATTAATTCAGTAAAGAAATTATATACAAATTGCAAGATGTTATTTAATTCTCGGTTAATTAGGTACAATATTCTCGACATGTTTTCCTAGACTAAATTGTGCAAAGTGATTCTAAAAATTCACAGCTTGCATACTTCTTGAGTAAGAGTCCAGCTCTTGATTCTATACAGACAAAGGCAAACTAAGCAGGCAAAACTAAATCTATCATTGAACTTAAAATAACTATTAAAGAATTTAAGGACCAATGTACCACTTTTAAAGAAGGCTTAGACCAATAATGCTTTTTTTTTTTTTAATAAGCAAAGAGAACTTCTTGCATATGACCTTAGCTTGTAACTCTTTTGTGACCTAGGATTTAATTGAGCTAGTAACCCCTTAATTTCTAAATTATTTCCTCCCTACAACTTTTTAATACTTAGTCTCTGCTTCCTCAATAATATATCGTCATTCATAGTACTGAAAATAGAATTTAAATAGTTATTTATAGCCAGCATTCACCTTTTTATGGAGAGATTAAGCAATATTTGAATAAGAGGGAAGTATCTATGTAACCAGGGCTTCCTCAAGAATTTGAAGTGGCAGTAAAAGCAGTCTCCAAGTCGTTAGTGATTTTTTCCCATGACTTGGAGTGTAAATGATGTATCGCAGGCCAATAGAATACAAAACTTCATGTTTAACTTTTTAAGGAGGAAAAAAAGAGTATGAGAAAATTATAGACCTGTCAGCCTCATTTCAGTATCCAGAAAGATACTGGAACAAATTAAACAATCCATTTACAAAGCCTTGAAAGAATAACAAAGTGACTAGAAACAAACTGCATTAAGCCAATTGAATTTCCCTCTTTGACAGTCTAAGTGGATAAGGGGGGGAAAGTCATAAGTTGTTCTACATGACATTGTCAAAGAAATTAGGAAAACATGGTGAAGATGAAATTATCATATGCTGTGTGCACAGCTAAAAAAAAAAAAAAGAGAGAGAGAGCGGGCCCAAAAAACTAATCAAAATATCATGCACAGGCAATCCTTTGGTAAGTCTTCTCAGTTTGACATCAAACAGGGTTCTTCAGAGGTCTGCTCTGGGTTCAGTCCTTTTCAGTAGTTTATAATAAGACTTAGCTCTAAGTGGAGAGCAAATGTTTCAGATGTACAGATTATGCCATTTGTGTGGCATGAAATTTCAAAAACAAGTGAGCAAGTCTCATTCTGTGACCCATAAAGTGTTCACCTCATGTAAGATGCAGAAGCTAGCTATTCTACTCTCCTTATTTCCCATGACACTTCAGCTTATTTATCTTTTGGGCATCATAATTTAAAAATGTAGGCAAATGGGATGGAGCATAGAGAAAGGCAACAGAAACAAGAGATTTAAAAGATGATACATTAGAAAGTGTTCAAAAATAGATGTGTTTATTCTTTAATACCATACTATTACTGTCCTTGAGGACTGCAGGAATAGGCAGGAGAGGGAAGAGTTGATTAATGATAGTACTGTTCTAGTGAGTAAAGTGTTTTTATGGAGAGTGTGAAAAGTTTTTCCTCCAGATTCAGGGACATTTGGTCAAGGAGTAATGAGCTTTGCCTCCAAGAGAATATAGGTTGCTAGAAAGACAGTCTTTCACATATATGAGCATAATAACTACTTACCTAGAATGGTTGAGGAATCCCTGCCAATAAACAACTCTTCAAAGTGGCTGGACTTAGGTTTGAGGTTGTGACAAAATCCAGAAGTAAGTACCAAGTAAGTGACATTAGTAATAAGAACCAATTTTTTTTCTTTTTTTTCATCCCCCTCTTAAGAAAGTGAAATTGAACTAGAAAGGCATATTTGAAGCTGATTTTACTGCTGGAAAACAATAAAGAGAAACATTTTCACTTAAGTCTCATCAGCACCACATACAACTAAGAAAAGCAACCTATTAAATGTAATGTAATTATAGGGAAATACTGAATTCTTCGCAAGGTATTTTATCACTTCATGGAAAGGGATAAAAATGTACACATAGTTGCACATGTACTAGCTTGAGAAATCCCTATTTGTCACCACAAGAAAGATATAAATACCCTAGCTAAAAAAAGCTAAGTGAAACAAGAAGGCTAAGAACAACGGGGGAAACTTATGATCTTAACTACTTCCTGTCTTGAGTTAATCGGTTTACAGAAAGCGTTTCAGCAAATGAAGCAAAGGCAGCACTCAAGAGTCCAAGACCTGCCTATCACATTCATTGTCCATGAAGAATATAAACTAGAAGCAAATCTCAAATACACCTTTGTGACACTTCTGCTGAATCAGTCTAAAAATCAAAGACTTATATAGTATCCCAAATAACACCCCCCCCCCAAAAAAAGAAACAAAATGAAAACCTTGACCACTAAGTGTTTAAAAAAAGGAAAAAAAAAAAAAAAGTGATGCAGCTCCACAGTAGATAATTGATATCAGAAGCAAATTTTGTCCTTAACTATATTTTGCTTCTGCTTAAATGTCTTCCACTGGTGCAGTGAAATAAATCCATGTTCTTCTCTGTTAGTTCTGAATCAATTAAAATAACCACATAGATCCAATTGTAAGAGAAGAAATATTTAAATGGAAAATATGACACCTGCAAAAAGCCATAAACACAAAATAATGAACTTAACTCTCCATTAATGGCAATGTTCAAATGAAGACCAAATTTCTGCTTAAGGAACATAGAAAGCATTCAATCACAACAGTGACCAGTCTCAAGGCAGAACTTTCTGGAAACACATCACAGCTAGGCATCAAATCAACTGTTTCCACACCAGCATCTGGTGCTAGTTGAGATATCATCAGTTATCCCATCTTGCCTCCAGCTACTACTATGAAAGGGCACAGATCATCTGTAGGTCTGATGCCATATCTTAGACAACTGCATGGGTCAAGCAGTAACTAGGACATCTCTGTCAGTGAGCAGCAAGAGCAGGGCTACTCCACAAAGGGAGAACAAACCAGGAGCCAAGGGTGACCCCAGCACAAGTGGTGCCTCCCCAACACAGAACAGTACCTGAGCAAGAGGGGCAGAACCACGTGCTGACAGTAACAGATCATACAAATAGCCCAGTGAGCACCAGTCGAAGGCAAGTCAGAACCAGAGCTCAGCCAGAAGGGGATATGGACAAGAGCAGCACAGGTAGAGCAAGACTAGTGCCCCGGCCTGAGCTGAAACGGGCCCATGGGTAGGGATGTGGGTGGTGGTCCCAGGTGAGGCTTGTCATAGCCATTAAAGCCTATTAGGGTACTCAGGGCCCTGACAGTCTCAAATAGCACTAGATGTCTTAGTCTGGGTGAACTGGGTGCCTAATGTTTTGCAATTAGTTGGATAACTTCATCATAATAACAATCAAATAGTTTTATAATAATATTTTATTTTCTTTACTATCTATAATAGAAAGTAGTAATATTTTTATTTTTACAGATAGCATTTTATCTCACTTTTCCCCCTTCTTTCCTTGCAACTCTGCAGGTACCATTGGCTATTTTTACTCTCTCAAACTTTCCCACTTCTATAGATATAATTGCCTTATTTCTGATTTGCTATTCCCTCCCATGTCTCAAGTAATTATTTCATGTCTCCCTTTAAAATTGAGCTGCCAGAATATTTACTGACCTTTAATCCATTTCCTTTTTACATTTTTCTTTCCTTTTTTAATTTAAGAAACTGTTTATAAACACACACATACATCACTATAACTGAAAAATGGTTATTTTATATTTTAACAAAGGGATGCACACAACAGTTGGCAAGCATTGTGTTCTGTGCATGCTACAATTCTCAGTAAGGATGATAGTTATTCACTACCAGCTGTTTATAGTGCAATGATGATTGTGGACCAATTGACCAGGGATTATTGCTTCCTCCCTACTTAAGGTGAAGTGTTTACATATTCTATGAATATTGCTGATGAGGAGTCCTACAGGAAAAGGCTGGAACTATGCTGTAATTAGATTGTTTGTGAAGTATTTTTCAAATATTTGTGATTTTGGTTTATAATTCTGGCCTACAGATTGTACTACTCTAAATCATTGAAAAACAGGCATATATAAGCATGATATTGCTTATATATTTAAAAAAAAGAAGAAACAAAAATAAAAGCAAACCAATATATATCTGTCAAACAAGTCCGAAGGAAATAGTCATCCAATTAAAATTGGTCTGAACAGCCTCCCTCTTGTTAAAGATGTGTTGGAAAACATCTTCTGGTAACAACAGAATTGTGTTTTCTTAACTGTGGTGTGGCATGGTGAAATCTACCCTTCCCCTCCATGTAATAACCCACTGATCTCAGTGTAACTATTTTTAATTTACATTGTAGCCATTGAGAGAATTTATCTATCCATCCATAGAAAATCAAGAAAAACAACCCTGCCCCCCCCAAAAAATGCAAATCACTGGAAAACAATTTATTAATAAGAAATTTCTAACCATTAGTAATAAAATGGCACTGCAAAGATGAATTCAAACAAATCAAACTTGATCACAAGGAAATTAAGTACAAAAAGTCATATTATTAGAATATAATAAACATACTATCAAGTCACTGAAAATTTATTCCATCTCTAGTGAAAACACATCATATACTTTATGTGATGCATTGTATACAGAACTAACTGTTCTGCGTACAGAAAATACATTTAATAGAGTAACAGAATCAGTAAGATGTCTGGAGTATACCAAAATCCACTGCCATTAGGAAGAGATTTTTTGGATTGCCTTTCTGATAACCAAGTCTGCAACTTTTTTTTAAAGAAAAAAAATTTAGCTATGCAGCGTGCAAGTAGCATGTAAACTATAGTACTATAAAAAGCAACTTATTTAAGAGGCAGTCTAACTGATCTGGTATCAGGTTTCCTCAATTAACAACAAAAACAAATGATAATTAGAACTTCCTAAAGAACCTGAGTATAAACACAAGTTTACATAAAATTTACTTATAATGAAATTCTCTCTGTGTGTCTCCCTTATTTCTGCTGAGAAACACCTTACTTATAAAGGTTGAAGGTGCGCAGAGACAGAGGAGCTTAAAAAACTTTTATGTTATCTGTAGCTCTAAAAAGAATCCAGGAGGCAGACACAATAAATTAGTTTGTAACCAATACTGAGTAAAATTCTGTATGGCTCAGCAAAAGAGCTATGTGGGTTTATACATCTGTGGATGTGATCCCCATACCTTATATAGACTTTCATCTGTAACTTGCAGAAATATTTACTCTAATTCTTGTCTCTTTTTTCTTTTTAGACCCCCCCCCCAAAGGAATATGTACTTTAGGATACAGTGGGCAAAGTATGACATGGAGACCCTGAACAAGCTCATGTTCAGGTTTGGTGCAAAACAGCCTAATGGTTCTAGCTCAGCACTCCTGAAATGCAGAAGACAAGGGAAGACAAAATAGAAATGTCAGAGTTACTCCAGGTTTACTCAGCTAGTTCATGCTAGGTTTATTGATTTGGTTTTAGCTGCATGATGCTAAATCTGGCAGACAAATCCACAATGGAAGGAATGAAAGGGAAGCAGTAGAAGCCCCAAAGAAAAGGAAAAAAGAAGTAGCAAGGAAAGACAAGGGTGAGAAGGTAGGGCCAAAGAGGGCCAAAGAGTACATTCCCACCTTCCTCAAAAAAACACATCACTTGCCAAAAAAAAAAAAAAAAAAAATTCATGCCACGGAATAACTGGTCTGGGACCAAAAGATTTCTCCTCAGTGGCCAGATGGTCCATCTTTTGGGAGAAGCAATTGCAGATATTCAGTGGGTACCACTGTGCCACCAATACACACTGACTGGTTATGGCTGGATGTGTGACTTTCCTCACCAGTTGTGTCATTCTACTGTAGAAATAATACTGTTCTGTTTGTTAACAAAGTGGCTGGCTATGGCACATCTTTATTAAATCCATTTCATCATTACTTTTGTCAGAAAGTCAGTTTTGGAAGTGAACTTTTTTTTTTTTTTTAAATTGAGGCCTACTCATTGACAATTCTACTAAGGAAAAAACCTAAAGCTGTGAAACTCCAGATTGAGTTTCATACTCAGAATAAAATCCTCCCAAACAGACACTATTATGGAACCCATTGGAGCTGTTCAGAGAGTGGGATACTACTCAGGTAAGTAAAAACATGTTGTAAGAGATAATCAATCTGCAGAAAGTAAGCTAATACTGTTTTACAAGTACCATATTGAAGAACTATTCAGGACTACTGCCACAACAAGCAGTAGTAATTTCCAAAGAAGTAATTTGCCATTTTTCACTAGTTACATTTGCATTCCCTCTTGTGCCGTTTGCAATGCTTGGGGGAAGTCTTTCAAATATATGCCTCCAAAGTTTCCTCATTATTTTCCATGAAATCCTACTTCATTCTGTGAAGATTTTGTAGGGGCTGGTCATAGTACATTGCTTTCATTGTCAGTCATGCTGACTACACTGTCTCACCATTTCCAGGTCTCATCTTGTATAGTCACTGGAGTTTAGGACTGTCTACAGCTCCACACTTGTACATCCTTATGTGGCTGTGGATGCTTACACGTTAGACAGTACAAAGAAATGATCCCTGTGGCACAGTCAACAACCACTTCACCGGAGGGGGGAGAGGGGAGATTTGTAAACAAAGGTCAAAAAGTGCTTAGAAATCCCTAAGGATACCTAAAACACAGGTTATTAAGCTACTGCAAAGTAGTACATTTCAACAGGGTCTCCCTCAAACAGCTGTCCATGAGCCAGTGGTTGATTATGGAGCCCTGAGGTTATGTGGTCTGTAAGTCTTCTATTCTTAAAGCTAACAAGATGAACTCAAATTCTAACCCTGTTTTTTAATGAAATCATTGGTCGCAGTCCCAAGATAGTTACGGAATTATTATTAAAAGGTGTGCTCCGCTCTAGGCAAAAGATTAAGAATACTTTTCCTTGTGAATAAGGTGCTGAACTAGACATGTGGGTTATATGTAAGAATCCAAAGGAAATTTTGACCTCCCTGAAGGTAATGGAATTTTGTCATTTTATAAAATGACATTTATTATAAAATATCATTGTCATTTTAACAATAATTTATTTCCCATTACTGACTTTCTTGAAAAAGTCACTTCACCTTTCTAAACATCCCATTCTTTAGCTATAAAGTAAGGATAATAATGAATTACTTCCCTTTGTGAGGTATTTTTAAAATGATGATAAAAATCATCATCAGTCTGCATTCTCAGGAATACAGATTTTACTTCTACATGTCAGATGTATAGCACCCAATTGCCAACACAGTCGTCTTCAACAGAAGATTGGTTCTATACTAACGGTAAATTAAGAAATAAATTATATGATTATACTGAAGTTTTATAGTTCTGCATTCATTTGCAGTAGTTAATGCTCAGCCATTTATCCTGGTGGTGAAACAGATATTTAAAAGTTCTATTAAGATGAGAACAGAATCTGGCTAACACAAATGACTGATCTTAAAGTTACATTTATTTCTATCAAGGAGTGATATTTTTATGGTACATTGTCCCATTGACATTTTGGCAGGTGTCAGAATGATAGCACAGAGCATCAAGGAATTCCCATAGACTAGATTCTCAGCAGATGTAAATCAGCAGAGCTAAAATGCATTAGAGCCACAAGAAATTATACCACCTAAGAATCTGCTCTCAGTTATCTGCTATCCCTACTGAAATATCTTTCAAGTCAGCAGTGTGCACTGTTATCGCTTTAATACCATGCTGTATTGAGTCCTAAAAGTCATATGCCAAGCCTGTGAATCAATGCAAAACCCAATGGACTAGAATTAATGAAATTATTGTGATGGGTCTGCAAACTGTCTATAACATTTTGTGTCCATTATATATCCAGCTTTTTCATAGAGTCTTGTATTTGTTCTCTGGTCTATTTTGCTTTTAAGTAAAAGCATGTCTGTTGACAGTTAGAGGGTGTTTTTTTAATGACAATGCACCCTCTTTTTGTCATGCTTTGTTTTTGTAATTTTGAAAACATGGCAGTTTTGTTTTGAATGAAAGCAAAAAATTATTGCTTTTCTTTTCTAGTTCATATAAACAAATTATAATTTTACATGTTATTTCCAGATGGGAAATAATTTAAGTCCAGTAGGAGCAATGTCACATGTGTGAGCATTTTTTAAACAGTAGAAAATATTGAGAAATTAAAAGCAAAAGACAGATGAATGTGGTGGTTTGAAGATGGCCGAAAAAAAATGACTCAGAGCACTAATGTGCACTCCATACTGTATTTTACAGAAAGCCAGAAATGACCTATTTTTTCTGAATGTGAAGCAGCCACTTTCTAATTATTTTGATATTTCCTCACAGAAAAATTCAGAAAACAGACTACCTAGAAATTCCTTGAGACATTTCTGTACTCAAGTACAGTGGAAAGATTTCATCTTTGTAGCATTTGTTAAAGATCTTCTGTATTCTATCAAGTGAAGACTGCATGTTCAATATATAATATATAGTAATATGTCATTCATATATAAAATAGAGAAAAAGGCAATAAATGGATTTCTTTGGTCTGGAACCTCAAGACTAGAAGTACAAAGTACAGCCAAGGCAATAAGCACTTCTATTTCTGTGGGCGTCACTTCTATATCAGTAAGGGCTGGTGGGGGTAATGAATGAACAGATTTTTTTAGTATTCAAGAAACTGCATCAAGTTCCAAGCAAAAAAATGCCATTTTTCTAGTATATTTTGGGGACAGCAGACACAATCTAGAAATATTTAGATGTTTCAGCAAATAAATTACAGGGAAAAAAATCACTTCTGAAGACAAAGCAATGAAGTTTCTTCTTTATAGCTGTCTTTTTTATGCTTCATGAGCCATCTGTGTCTGTGTACATAACCCAAGTACCTCTAAGCCTAAAAGTTAGTTCGGTCAGATACAAAAAGGAAAAAAAAAATTTTGCATAGAGCTACTTCAAGAAAGATAACCTGGTGCATATACACCACAAGCAGTAAATCAAAAGGATGAGTGTCTCACCTTGCTTCCTTCATTAGCTTCCCTGTACAGGCTCCAACAGGCAACTTCACAGAATCACAGACTGGTTGAGGTTGGAAGAGACCTCTGAAGGTCTTCTTGTCCAACCCCTCTACTCAGGCAGGGCCACCTAGAGCTGACTGCCCAGGACCATGTCCAGATGGCTTTTGAATACTTTCAAGGATGGAGACTCCACAACCTCTCTGAGCAATCTGTGCTGATGCTCAGTCACCCTCAAAGAAAAAGTGTTTCCTAATGTTCAGACAGAACCTCCTGTGTTTCAGTTTTTGTGCTTTGCCTCTTGTCTTGTCACTCAGCACCACTGAAAGAGCCTGGCTCCATCTTCTTTAGGACTTCCCTTCAGGTCCTTTTCTTGCAAAGCCACTTTCCAGCCAGTCAGCACCCAGCATATATTGGTGCCTGGGATTGTTCCTCTCCAGTTGCAGGACTTTGCACTTCCCTCCAGCTGCAGGACTTGTTGAACTTCATGAGGTTCTCATCAGCCGATTTCTCCAGCCTGTTGAGGTCCCTCTTGGATGGCACCACAACCCTTTGGCATATCAGCCACTCCTCCCAGTTTTGTGTCAACAGCAAACTTGCTGAGGGTATACTCTGCCCCATCATCTGGCTCATTAAGGAAGATATTAAACAGGATTGGACCCAATACTGACTCCTGGGGTAACCACTAGTTACTGGCCTCCAACTAGACTTTGTACCACTGATCATCACCGTCTGGGCCTAGCCATTCAGACAGTTTTCAGTCCACCTCACTGTCTGCTCAGCCAGCTGCTTCATCAGCTTCTTTATGAGGATCGCATGGGAAACAGTGTTGAAAGCCTTACTGAAGTCTAGGCAGACAACATCCATTGCACTCTCCTTATTTACTAAACCAGTCATTCCATCATAAAAGTTTGTCAAGCACAACTTCCCCTTGGTGAATTCATGCTGGCTACTCTTGATGACTTTCTTGTTGTTCATGTGCCTGGAAATGGTTTTCAGGATTAGTTGCTCCATCACCTGCCAAAGAATTGATGTGAGGCTGACTGGCCTGTAGTTCCCTGGATCCTCCTTCTTGCCCTTCTTGAAGACAGGAGTCACATTTCCTTTCCTCCACTTCTCCCGGTCACCATGATCAAAGATTATCAAGAGTGGCCTCACAATGACATAAGCCAGCTCCCTCAGCACTTGTGGGGTCATCCCATCAGGGCCCATGGATTTATATATGTCCAGTTTGCTTATTTATTCCCTGACCTAAACTTCTTCCACCTAGCGTACAATTTTCTTGTTCTAGATTTACCCTTTGTTCTCTGAGGCCTGGAATTCCTGAAGGCCAGCCTCGCTAGTAAAGACTAAAGCAAAGAAGGCTTTGAGTACCCCAGCCTTTTCAAGGTCCTGTGTCACCAGATCCTGTGCCTCATTCACCAGTGGGCCCACATTCTCCTTGGTGTTCCTTTGGGCACCTGTGAACTTATAGAAGCCCTTCTTGTTGCTTTTGACATGCAGTTCTTCCTCCACCACCACCAAGATGAGCGGAGGAGAAATCAGAAGCCCAGCCTCTTACACACCCTTTGCAGTGGCTCCTACCTCAATGTGGAGGAAACCTCCTGCTGGTTCCAGATCAAGGTGAAAGCAGCCTGGCAGGTTATGTCTCAGTCATGGCACTGCTGGCTAACGGTGCTGCCCCCCAGCTGCTCCTGAAAGCTCCAGCTGACAAATGCCTCCAAGAGAACCCTCTACATAGAGATGAGGTTTGGGTTATGGCTGGATGACTCAGATGCCTTCCTGACCTTCAAGTAAGTAGAGGCCCACCTTACCAGTAGCACGACATGGCTGGAGAGCTGCACTGTGACAGGGATGCAGTTCTTCAAGCATATGGCCAGGTGTGCCTAGCACAACAGCTTCCACCTCAAGTAGCTGCAGCTCTGCACCCGTATACTGGTGGGCACAGACTTTTCCACCCATGCCTTGAAGACAGCTGTGATGCAACTCCTGGTTACCATACCCCTATCAAGCTGGCACAGGAGGAATTTCCTGCTGCTGCAGGATGATAGCCTGAGGCAGATGTGCTGCTGCCTGGAGGAGAAACACTTCCACCACCTCCTCTTCAGCAAGAAGATGGTGCCTGAGGAGATGGTCTTGTCTCTGGCCTTCTGCATGGCCAGCCTGCTCAACCTATCCCAGCGCCTGATGCAGGAGCCAGCTGCCCATGCCCAAGCACTACATGAGTTCAAGGAGTTGCAAGATTGGCCCACAAGGCTGCTGATCTCCAGATATTGAAAGAGGTCTTCATGCACAGAGCTGTGTTTGTGAGGCTCACAGCTGACAGACAGACCTCATACTCCAGGGAAAAAGCACAAGGGACGAGTGCCACGAGTGCGGAGCAGGGCTCTGGCTGCTGCTCCAGTGCGAGGCTCGGGCACAAGCCAATGCAGAGCAGCAGCTCCAAAAGCAAGAGGTGCATCCCATCGCAGCTCACCGAGAGAAAAGGGAAATCTTCATGAGCATTTGGTAGTAGCCAGCATACTGAATAACTTTTCCCTGTTAGATTTATTTAATCTAATGCCCTAGTATTTCCCTCCCTAATTAGCACTGCTTTTGTGTAATTAAACTTCTGATTTCTATAGAGAGATGCTATAGCTATGAAATTCATAATTAAAAATGTTGTCACCAAATTGTAGATTTTAGCTACATCCATGCAATCTTAGTGAATCCCACAGCTTTGGGAGTATGTCGTATGAACAGATTGCAGATGGAGCATGCCACAGAAGGTGAGAGAATAGAAAACTGCTTTGGTGTGGTAGATATAGCTGCAAAACAAAGCCCACCATTGCACAAACCACCAGCTAAATGCTATAAACCATGCATTACAGCTCTTCTGTTGATATTCTGAAAATAATTATGATTGTGAGCTGTCAGAAAGATTCACTGCACCAATTACGTTCATCACCAACTGACAACCTACCTAGGCAAACCCTTTTAAAATCTGAGTCTCCTACAACACTAATGAGCATTAAAAAACAAAATATACAGCTCCCGTGAGCTGGAGGCACAGCATCATAGCTTACCACTGCTATAAACAGTAAATCTTTACATATGCCTGTTGGCAATGATGTTCCACAAATGTCAGCATAGACTCTTGTTTTCTAACTTCATCAGTAATGCTCTTCATTGCATTTATAATCTGCAAGCTAAAATCAACTGTACCAACATAAAGAAATATGTTTTGTACAGAGAACGAGATTTCCTCTTGGGGTGGGAAGAAGCAGGGTGGTATGAAAAGGATTTCATATAACTTTCAAGGACTGAGAGCCCGCCCTGAAGATTTCTAGGTCTCTCTCTAAAGACTATACTGCTGTTTGTTTCCAGTGAAAGATATTTGGGGGTTTTGTTGTTGGTGGTTTTGGGGTTTTGTTTGTTTGCTTGTTTGTTTCTTTTAAGCAGTGCTGGCCATGGAACAGTGCCACAGTCTCTGTCATATTCTATGCTGCAATGTAGCCATTTGTCACAACATCGTATGTGCTACAGGATCTCATTGAGGTATCATGCCCTCAAAACCCATTCCTGTTGCCAAGAAAGAGACACAATAAAACAGGAGTATGTGCTACTAAAGAAAGAAATTGTTTTGTTTGTCAGGAGTGTTGAGAGCAGTAACTTCACTCGGAGGAGCACTCTCAGATTATTTTAGCACAGTTGTCACATGCACAGATAAACCCAGTGAAATATAGTTTTCAGGATCATTATTTGTATAGCATTTCAAAACAATTTGTCTTGACTTAATGCTTTCATAAATACATGATACTTGGAACTCCTGGGTGCATCCACAGGCCACTCCAAAACTGAAGCCTAGATAAATGTAGCAATCAACTGTGTAGTACCATATGTGGAATACCATTTCATTAAAATAACACAAAACAACAAACAGCACATCACTAAGTAGAGATTTCTAATAACATACCAGAGAAAGAACAGGAAAAGTGTTTAAAAGGTGAGAAACATTTCAGACCCCTTCACTAAAAAGCTGAATTCCATTATACAGTCAAGTGCAAAAATACCTGTTGAAAGACACATCAGCTGTATACTCTGAAGCATATTTTATCACAGTGTCACTGCCAATGCTCTTCAGGACAGTTCCGTAGAAGTCTGCACTGTCCAAAGGGAGATGTAGCTGGAACACAGGCAGGAAAAACTTCCAAGTGCAACCTTAAAGTGGAAAACCTTGAAGTGGTGGAAAAACTTTCCAGCACATAACAGAACACACTCATATGCACCTTGGACCACCCTGATTCTATAAAAATATATCCCATAGTGATCTGTGGGCATGGTCCATCCCGCATACACTATCTTATCCTCATGTGAAATTCCTATGCCCTTGATTATCTGCACATAGTCAAATGATAAATGTGGCCAATAAGTAAGAAATATACTGGGGAAGTGCTCCTGCCTCCAGAATTATACGTTTGGAAAGGTTCTTAGCAGGGTCTTCCTTACAAAATCACGCTTTTGATCATTGGGTAAAGGAGTGACATAAGAGAAAGAAAAATCAGTAGCTACCAAAAAGTAAAAGAGGAGAATTTGGGCCTCCAATCCAAGAGTTCCATAGGGAGAAAAAGGCAATGAAACAACCATCATGTCCACACAGCTGCAGGCTTCCTATCACCATGGACACATCATCTACACAAAAGGTTGTTAAACAGATAAGACTACAGCACTAGTCTTGTCAGCAGTGAGATAACGACCTTCAGGACACAACAACTGGCCCTTTTTGGCTGACAATCTTGGAAGATGAGAGGTGAATTCTATTAGTCCTTTCAATAGCCCATCTGGCAGCCAGGTTTTCTCTGCCAGGCAATAAACCACAACTAGTGATATGGACTCTGCTAATCCTGCTCTTCTTCTGGTCGGAAGGGAGGATGCCCATTACGATTTGTGATCAAAAGGAATGGAGCAGAGTAGTGTCACAGACCTCCACAATAGTGGCTGGAATGGACCAATGCCAATGCTCAATTTCTGTGATATAAATCTGTAGGAATTTGACAAGTTTGGCAAGGTAATCTTCCAGTGAGGAGTTTGCAAGCACTTGAGCAGTTACTGCAGTTAACATTTGCTGCAAAACAGATGACAAATATGTCTGTTGGTTAGCTGAGTCCAGTAGCTTGGTTATATACCTGTATCTGAAATGCATTCAAGAAACGATGAAAATAAATTACATGGAGCCAAGAAAAAAGTATTTCCTTTCATAGGTTTAACGTTTTCTGAGCTTTAATTTAATTAAATGTCTTCCTGCACTTCACCTGCTAAAAAAGCTCACATTTTCTGCTGTTGACTCCATTCATTCAAGTGGAGCAGAAGAAGAAAAGAAAGTCCAAATTCTGCTTCCAGGCAGGTTGAAGTCCAGTGCAGCTCTGTATTCATCTTGCTCAAAAAATATACGTCATATATCTCTACCCAGTAAATAGTGGATAACATTTTTCATAAGATTTTAAACCATTGTAATTATACAGTCCACCTCCTGCATAATGTAACTTTTCACAGATACACTACTAAAGTGATGCTTGTAATAAGTTTTACCTACCATTCAGCCTGCTGAAATCTGTTAATTAAGACTTTCAGACACATGCAATAATCCTACTTTTTCTGTTCCTGGAGGACTATACATATGCATGAGTGATCTCTGCAGCTGGAATGTTAACACTGCTGAAGGTAATAATCTATATATGGAACAGTAGCCATATGCCCACACATCATACCTTGCCCCTTTTACATAAATATAATCCAAATCTACATTCTGGGATATGCAGTGTTTCAGAAAAGATAGTTTGGGAAAGGAAGATTCACTGGGCAACAAATTTTCTTTAAGCCTAGGGAACAAAAATACCCTAGAAATAAGAGTTCCGATGCTTTCCAAAAATAAAACACAGGTATCAGAACTCCCTGGCTATTTGACATGTCCTTTTCTCTGCAGTAATGAATACATCTAAGGAGGCTTCTATTTTGATAGTCCCCTCTGAAAAGCCCTCCACCCTCTTCAATACAAGATTTTAAGTACCGTTTAAGATCATAGCAGTTATTCAATCTTCCTTACTGCATAACACAAAAAAATGTATTTTCTGTCTGAGAAACAGCAGAGCTTTTAGAAAGTTACCCAAGCCTTGTAATATTATAGGATATGGGCTTCTTATGTAGTCCATCAGGAAAAACAGACACCTCAGAAAGGGAGATATGAAGCACCTACACATATGTTGGCAGGGACCAAAGTTTGTCTTGACATCTTATCTAGCAAAACAGTCACTCATCAAGTTGAAGATCACAGTCTGATGCCCCGATTGCTGTAGGGATACTGACCCCTATCACTCACTTCCCAGCAACAGCCTCTAAGTAGCTGGTTCTTCCAAGGCACAGGATGCTCCCAGTCTGCTCTGGGTTTGCTTCCACATGGGCAAGATAGGAGTTCAGTCAGAAAGAGAAAATCCAAAAGTGGGTATTACTGGTCTTCCATTTCCTCTCTGATAACTACAGACTGGAATCCAGTTCTTCCCCTTTCCAACACAACTCTTTGAGGTGCTCCTGAATTGCTAAACTGGAGTTTAATTCTCATTTTTTCTTTCTGTGAGAGAGACGCTGCCCACAATGGTTTAACAACATTGCCGAATTCAAATAGTGCTCTCTGACAGGGATGAGATCTGTCCCTTCAGTCAATTCCATGCTTAAAGAAGCTCTGTTTGGTAAACAGGATATTTACCGCAATTCTTGTACACAGAAACATACTTAATGTTAATGTAGCTGTAGTAAATTGTGAACTTAAATATTGTCTTGCAATTTTCATTTTTAATGAGTAGAAACCTTCCATTCATGGTGGACTTGGCTGGCCTAAGCAGATGTAGTCTAGTTCCTGCCGTTTGCAACACTACCAAAGGAGCTGTGTTTCATCGTGTGATTTCCCATTTTAAACAGCAAAGACTCCATTTCTCAAATCATGGGATCTGGAATTCACATGATCTGCTCAGTACACTAGCCTGACTAGATCAGTATCCTTACACACACCAGAGGACAGTAACTGGTATTTCTGAGGCACAGAGGATATCTTTTTCCTAATATTTGAAGTTCAGTAAGTAATTTGTGTCATAAGAAATGAGCCAGACAAGGCAACCATGTCACAGCTGACCTAAGTCTTTATGGTAGCTCAAACAAATGAAAGCATTTGAATGTAAAAGCAAAATACTCAGGTTTATAATTGTGCTTTTTTGATTAAAAAAATAAAAATAAAAATCAAAGTTATCCACAGAGAGTTAATATTAGAAAAACAAAACAAAAATTCAATACCCCCAGACTTTGAAAATACTCATTTTTTCTGCTACATATTTGCACAGAATATTTTCAACCAGCTGTAATAATCTTCAGTAAATTATATATTCCACCCGCAGATCCTACTCTTTTGAGAAAGATAATGTTTTTTTCTTATGACACAGAAGCAATAAAAATCTTTGTGTTACACACACTTAGGTCTTGATAAATGGAAACAGCATTTGGCCACAAATTATCCAAGAGACAAAGTAAATAAAGTGGTTAAATTCTATCTTCTGTTCCCTAGAGATTCTGGGAGATCTTTCCTTAAAAGAAAAAGGGGAAAGAAAAACAACAAAAATGAGTTGAAATTCTAAATTTAAAATCCCTCAGCTGTGATGTAAAATAAAAATAAATAATAATAAAAAGGACCAATACCTCCCTCAGCTGTGCCCCCAAAACTCTAATTGATTCTCGTAGGTATTGCCCAGGTGAAGCAGATAGCAAATTGAACCTAATATATAAAATAAGAATTTTTGGTTTTATGACATAGATCTTATTATACCTTCTGTCTTCATTGTGTTTCTCATACATGTGGGTATGTGAAAACAGCTTCAGGAACCCCAGAAATGTGTTTAAATGAAGATGACAAATTTTTCGCTGTGATATCTAAATGAACTCAATATGCTAGAGTAGTTATACTGAGGTACTATTTGTGGAAATAACCCAGTTTAACAACTGAAGCCATGCATCTCTGGCAGCTATTGACAAGAGTTTCTTGTTAGAATATGCCACTTGCGAAAACAGAATAGTTCCAAACCTCAAGTGCTTTTAAAATGTTGTTTAATTACTTAAACTATTTTTATTTCTAATTGGTACTTCCATGGAATGGTTATGGTACCTAATTGGTTGAACATTAGTTCAATTTTACATTATATCTGATGGGTTATTGATCGCCCTTTGCTTTCAGCACACTTAGGACTTTCCTGGGGAAGCACATAAAAGAATAAAATAATACTTCAACCCTGCTGCACTAGTAACTTGTCCTAGCAGGGCTGTTGCAGGCTTCCATATAAAAGATTCCTACCATTGCAGTCCATTGATCTAACGGTGTGTGATGCATTTCAATGTTGTAAACAGCTCCTGTGTTGGTGTTTGGTTTTTTTTTTCTTCCTTCCTCTCATGGCTCCAGTCTTTGAAAGAAGAAAGCCCAAAACTCAAAGAATTGACCCCTTCTCCTTTCAGGGCATTTAGAGCTAGAGACTTGATACCATTTTAGCTATGGTTACTGATCTCAAGGAAGTACACAAATCAAACCTGAGTTTTTCAAGAGCATAAGAATTTTCCATAAGACTACATGGTAGCCTCTAAATCTTCTTACTGAGCTATTGTGCTTCATCTCAATGGACAGTTTAAAGGCTTTACAAACCAGCTTTTTGTTTCAATAATTTATTTTCCTTGCTGTCATTCTAGTTTTGTCAAATGAAGGTCAGCACACATTGCAGGGACCACTAAAAAAAATAAAATTAAGATGTTTGTATTGGTTAAGCAAGTGGAAGAAGACTCCGAAATTGTTCTGTTCTGAGGGTACTTAATCAAGCAGAACAGATGTTTATTATATAATTAGGGAACGCTTTGCCATCAGTATGAACAAATCATGAAATCAAATTGCTCCGTAATACTTTCCATTATTTCACAGACACTTGCTGTGAAGAATTGAGAGTAAGAAAGAAGCCAGATACAGTGTTATTCTCCAGCCGTAGGCACTGTTTGATTACCCGGCAGGGGGAACAATGCTGCCTGTTAGCCTAAAGCCAGAAATGCTAGAGCCTGCTTCATCTGCCAGTCTAGTATAGAGGACTTGCAGAGGAGGGAGGGTTGTGCGTGAGGTGTGGCACAACTCTGCTATATTGTGCTCATCCTTCACTAACACAAGGTAGGAAGGTAAGACGCCATAATCAGTAGAGACCAGGCATAGCTCCAGCAGCTTTTAGAGCGGGTTTGGGCAGATGATTCTTCTGTTCTAGTATTGGCAATGAACTAAATTTCTACTCTGAGGTTTCTATAGAGGCATGATGTCCTTCAGTAGACATCAAGGAGCCTTAATTCACAGAGAGTTTTGACAACCAGGCCTATCCCGTTAGCACCTCTAGGCAGGGAGACTGTATGACAGAAAGATGAATGTAGCCAGGGCAGGGATCTCAACCCCAGGAAGCGATTGCCTGTTCTGTGAAGTTATTGGTTCCTTTTGGCCCTGGCCAGCAAGCACCCTCCCCGAGAGAGTTCAGGCATGGTTCAGGTGCTAGCATGGAGCAGTGACTGTTCCCTCTGGGCAGCTCAGAAGTGTTTTGAACAATAAAGAATTTAACTTTTTGGACAGAACAGCTACTGTGCTACTTGGTCTGAGGGTTGGAGAGTCATTTCTGGCCCATTTAACTTGCTAGAAAACACCAAGGCCAGTGAGTCTCTAATCTGTCTGCAGTTTTTGAGGCCCAAGAAGGAATCTCAGTGCTGCACTCTGTCATTGTACCAGATTAAGTGGTGGTTCCTCAGGAGCTCAGCACCCAGTGGCATTGTGGGTGGAGGTCAGGACACATAACTGGGAAGGAGATGGGAGGAAATGACTGCTCTCTAGAAGCTGCTCAGGAAAAGAAACAGGGAACATAGTAGCCACAGTGGTGAGTGGCTAGCGCCTGAAGCAGAGGAATACTCACTGGAAATCTCCAGGCCAGTCATCTACCAACCTTGCAGTGCTACCACCTGGAACAAACTACCTAAGAATAAACCAGCCCCCAAAGAAGAAAGCTGTATCTGTGGCTGGAACCATCGGGTGATGTTATTTAACTTGAACTCTTGATACCAAAACCAGGGTTCAGAGACTTTCTTGACTGGATGCTTCCTTGAGGGAAGGTCTCCCTTGCAGAGTGAGTGGTAGGCATCCAGCACTCACTGCTGACACGTGGATACCCCAGCTCACTACCCTGACAGTATTTCCCATAGTCTGTAACTGTGCGTATGCAAACCAATTCAAATTCCAGACACGTCCACTGACATTCCCAAATTAGTTCTGATACCAGTTGTTACAGAAGTGCTCCAGATCTATACAGATAGAGCTATCTAATAGATAAAATGCCAATAGATGGTGCTTATGAACACGTAGCTTTACTCCTGAGCTTCACAAGACTGATCTACCTTTTTGTATGCACTGCAAATGGCTTCTTATGATGTGCTGTTAAAAAGGTGAATGAAACTTAAAGCTTTATCTTATTTTTACTTCATGTACAGAAATCCCTTCAACAGCACTGCCAGAAAAAAAGGTTTTACAAAATAATGATTTGCCACATGCAGATATAATGAATTTTTTCAAGTCTAGACTCAAGGTCTAATTTCTAGAATTGCTCAGTACCATCAGTTCCTATGAAATCTGCAATTGTTATTGCTTTTGTTCATCTGCTCACCCATCTCTAGGTGGCAGCCTACAAAAAAAGAACAGAGTAAATTAATATCTGTCCCCCTTTTCTGATGACAGTCATTTACTCTGTTGCAGGAGTCTCTGAACTTTGCTTAGATACAGGTATATCTGAGTTTTTATACACATATTTCTGCTTCCAAAGTTCTAAAATACTCATTCCAACCCGGAAAACCTTGAGTGAGCAACAGAGGTTGCAATATGAAAAATTTAAGGCAGAGAAAAGTCAGTTGATCTCTAGCTGATCTCTAGCTTGTAGCTAACAATGGTAACTTGGAGCTGGAATAGCTTTGTAAATAATAAAAGTCCACACTGTTTATGTATGTTATTCATGCTGTATTCTTGCTGAACCTCATAGATATGACATGATAATATGACTAGTCTGTTCCTCTTTTTCCTTATTTTCATACTCACAAGAGTTCACTAACACATGACAGTCACAATTGAAGCACTGCAATAGTGGAGTGAAAAACACAACTAAAAATGCATGCCAAAAATGTTCTAAATTTAAACAGGCTTACTTCAGCAACTAATCTCTAAGCATTATTTAGCATTTACAATATGTAATATCCAACTAAGGGTTCTCAGCATCTTAGCTTCTGCCATAAACTCTTAAGGTAAGGCCCAATCATATGATGACTCTAAATTGTCACAATCAATGACTGATCAACATATGACTAAAATGAATATAACATTCATTTTCAATTCATTGTATGGTTATCTTTTTCCTGCAACATGATATTGTTTTCATTCGATGTGAATTACACTCTAACGGCTATACCATCACAAAACAACATTAATCTGGAGAAGGAACAAACAATAAAGCATGAGTAACCTAATATAATTCTAGCTTTGGTGTAGTCAGACTTCTAGTCTTTGAAAATATTTATTCTTCTACTTGGCACTTGAATTAATTTCTCTGATATCCTTTTACATTCCAATGAAATTAAACTTTTTATCCCCTCAAACCCTCTCTCTGTGTAACCTACAGTAACACACACACCCAGTTCAGATGTTATTTATTTCTTTTATCTTTTGTTTATATTCAGTCTGGTCCAGTTTATTTCTCTGGGATCTAAATGGAGAGACACCCTGGGTACCACAGTATGGTCTGTCCATAAAGAATGGGAAGGAAAAAATTCTATTGCAGGTGGCAGAACAAGTGTCATGTACCAAGGCTGAGAAGGGAATGATCAGGGCTGTTAATTTTTAAGGGAATTTGAGGAGCATATATACTGCTTTGAGGAACATTGGCCCTGTGGAAAAGGAACTGATACTGAATCACCATGAAGGGAATTTGGAAAATCGCACCACAGCTCTTCCCGCAGCCACACTTTCTGAGACAAGTCAAGAAGAAATGCTAATAAACAAAGGGTTCCCTCACTTGGCAGTTCTAGGGTCTGCAACCAAACCTTCTGTGGGCCTTTAGATGTGGCATTTCTTGTTCAACTTCCTTGAGTGAACTCTGAAGAGGAAAGTGGTAGAAATAACAAACAAAACCCTTTGTGGCAGTAACCATAAACAACCTTCTACCTACTTTGCCTTCCATTCAGCAAGCCTCTCAAGAAGGAAAGTTTTTTCTGGTTCTGTGTTCAGCCCTTGTACTGCAGATTTTCTCTGCCTTTTAGTCATCTCACTATATAAAATTCCTCTGAACACAGTTCAGTCTTGACTACAGCTAGTGTACTCAGTTAAATGCCAGATGGTGAGGCAGGGTATCTGGCCTTATAAATAATTTCCAATGGATCTCTGAGATTATGGCTAAATGCCCTTTCTGCAATTGCTACCTTTTGAAACCAGGATGCAAACTGGAAGTTAATAAAGTCACATTCATCACATAATAGTTAGCACAAAGTTGTTTTACTATATAAAGTTAGATATCTTTCAACAGCTACTTAGACCAAGACAAATATTCTCTAACAAAAATGGTTTGAAACATTTTTCCTTGCCCCCAACCCTATTATCATTAAAAGCTTCTGTTTGAAATAGTTCATAATAAATGTAAATCAACAAGAAGACAGATTTAAGAAAAGACAGTAGCAGACTTTTCATGAATATCACCAGCTTCTCTTAGTCTATAAAATTACTGAAGATACTTTAACTGATACTGAAAATAACTTGGCATAGCCCAGGGAAGGAAAGGATTACTTTAAGAAAATATTGCTCAACAGTGACCACTTCTACTTCATTAGTTACTGCACAATGGGCTGTGGAATGAAACAGGTTTCTCCCCAGAAGAGAGGAGAGACAGACTTCAATGCCTGCCACTAAAATACTGAGCAAACTGTATCACTCCTTCCCAAATACTTATTATGAAATTTGATACCGTTACAAGTTTTGGAAGATTCATGTGTAATCCAGTTATATTCATATTCAGTATTTGCAATGGCTGAGACTGGCTAGTAGGCTAATTAAGACTCTCTTTTTTTTTCTGACACCATCTTTGTTCACTGTATCTTTTTCCATCAAGGACCTTCACCATGGATGCTCATGAAATGAAAGTTGGAACATGCCAGCTTCTGCAGACATAGGCACACAAAAAGGAGCAATTCATCAAGTTCAGCTGTTTTTCACAGAATGGTATACACTGATGAGGCTGTATATGTAAAAACAGTTGTGTTAATGGAAGACAAAGTTTTGGAGTGGGAAGCTGAACTGGAACATTTGAGTTTTAAGAGAAATATCTTACTGCTCTTTGTCTAAAATGCTGTCACCTTGGTCATAGCATGTTACTAGCTGTTAATGAATGTATTATTGCAGCTTCTTTGCCTGGGAGATATTTGTCTGTCCCCACAGCTTTGCCACACAACCTTTACTATCCTTGCATTCCTTTTGATAGCAAAGCTTCAGAAAAAAACACAGTTCAATAGCCAAAGCTGAAGGCAGTAGAATAGTCACCAAGACTGTACAGTAGACAGTCAGCGTGGTGGGTTCTGCCCTCCAATTTGGGGAAAGTTTCTGTGAAGCCAGAGGTCTGCAGCTACAGAACAAGGAAGAAGGGAGATGTACACCACACTGAATGCCCTGCATTGCCAGTAACTGCACTAAAGCCGCTCTAACGTTGTGGAAGAAAACATCTTGATCTTGGATTACATAGAGTCTTTGCCATTACCTAAGCCAAAATAAGCAAATAGTTTTGCAGACTCACTTAAAATCAGGACCTTTCTATGTAAATATTACATTTGAGGACTAGAACTTACCATTTTTTGTTGCAATGTGGTGAGTAAGATGTCCAGAAGACTGCCACCTCCACTGTGATGGATGACATGCACCAAAAAGCAGAGAGACAGTGAGAGCCTGGGAAGTTTTACAAGATAAAACAGACAAAAAGTTATGCCGCCCAGCAATAGTGGCACATGACTAGTCAACTCAGGAACATAGTTCAGGTCACCTGAACCCCTGGTGCTATATCCAAAGAACTGGACAAAGCTTCCTGCCTTAAGCTTTTAATTGCCTTGTTGGTAATGTGCAATAATAAATGGTATTTTACAAAAATAAACCAACCTCCTGGACTAAGGAAAGGAAAAATGAGAGAAAAAAAAACACCACCACCAAACCCCAAAACCATGCCCTATTTACTTTGAAGAAAAAGCATAGTGAGGATTTTTGGTTTCATCTGAGTTGATATTACAGTGAATACAAGAGCTCAGCAGTAATTGCACAAAGTTTTTTATATTCTCTATGTACATTGTGCACGGATTTTTTTTTTTATTTTGTATCATATATAATTTATGACCTGCTGCAGAGAATCTACTAAGTTAATGCATATGTTTAACACAAATAAAAGAAGTAGTTTTAGTTAAAAGGAAGTCTATTTTCCCTTCAGTTGAAAAGGTGATATCCAGTGGATGGCTGGTCACTTTTTCTAGCAAGCTGACGTTTGCTTTCCTACCACAAATCTCATCCACAGGGGGAAAACCAAAGTATACCATTATTTCTTTTTTTCTTTTCTTTATTTTGTGATTCAAAACCTACCCTATTGGGACTCTGAAGATATATTAGAAGCAGATTTCATTTTGTTTCACTGTACCACTAGCATCTCTGGCAATAAATAAATACATTACCACAAACTGAAAAAAGAGCTAGAATTAAAGACATGCATAGGTCACCTTTTCCAGCGTACGTTAGAATTGATCATCATTATTCTTATTTCATAAAGCTGCTCCTGCAGCTGGTGGCGGTTGCACTGATTCGCAGCAAAGAAATTAATTTAGGGATGTACTATTTTAAGCCATTTATACTTCTACAGAGAAGCTTCACAGCACCTTTGAGTTACTAACAAATTTTATCCAAACAGTTGTGGGTTGCTGAGATCCTGCCACATAGCAGCCACTGCCAATGTTTATAAATCAGCAGACTCTCTTATCTTGCCCATGGAGAAACTGAAGCTAGGGAGCTGCAGACTTGGCCCCAAGACACTGCCTTTTGCATACAAATTGGGGACTTTTTACACTCTAGAGTGTGAAACAACCAGACTGGTGTTTGTTGGTAACTTGACAGGTTGCAACACGCAGGTCAGCTTAAGATTTGGTTCGAGCTGGGGCATATTTAAGGACCCTGGAAGAGGGCAGTCCAAGTACTAGAGTATGAGAAAAAGTTGGGGATTTGGTTGAAGAACAATGTAGTGAGAAAACATAAGGATAGAAAATATATAACAGGCATTCCTATGTGCAAAAATAAACACGCTAAAAAGTTTGAGACACCATAATATTGTGAGTTTTCCATCTGTGGGATTCGTCAAACCATTTTTCCAAGGTTTCACAGGAAGAAAGTTAAGAACAGAGTCCAAGTTCCTTGACTATCCTAGCTACAAAGCCCTCCTTCCCTTCCTAAGTAGCAATTGAATTACTCACAGAGTAGCACTTTATGGACAAGTTGCTCTGAAGTGAAAGTGAGTAAAGACATTAGACTCTGGCTCTTAAATAGCCTCTGTAGTACATTACTCCACAGCCTGTCTCATCTTGCAAGATACCATCACAACATTATTATTACAGTGTTTCACATAATTCCTTTTTTCATATGCATTATCCCTCAGGGAAACCTTATTTTGCTAGCCCACTGATAAAAGCCAGAAGTCTTTAACAAAAGCTCCATTTTCAGAAATGTCAATGATAATGAAAAAATAAAATGAGGAGAGGAGTGACCACAGTGATTGCCTAAGGGTTATACACACATTATTCTGTTTCTCCTAGCTCCAATTCTTTGCCTAGGGGAAGAGAGAAAGTATATGTAACATCCACCACGTATTTACTCATCTCTGCAATGTCACCATTATTTTCACAGCAACACGGTATTACTATCACCTCTGAACCATAGGATAGCACAATGCTAAATAGCTTAAGGACTTCAGAGGAAATAATAAAGTCAGGGTGTAAGCTCTGTTAAGAAAAGAAAAAACAGTAGAAGCAACAACTTATTCTGAAATTTCTTGCCTTGGGAGAAAGCTGTCATTAAACCCAAGAAAAATTACAAAAATTGCTAGGCCACATTCTATTATGGCTCCAGCAAAATCCTGCTTTTTATGATCTGAAATTCCAGCCAGCCTTAGATTACACAATATATAGCATCAAAGCTAGCAGTGATCAGGAAAAGATGAGCCCTTAAATGGAATGCAAAGACCGTTCTCACTACCTAACACCAAAACATCAAACAAAACCATTGCAATGACCTTCTTGAATGTTTCTGGTCAAGTGATTCTTCTTGCATTTTGTTTCCTTCTACAGGTGGGAATGGGCTAGCTAAATTCATATGCAGAAAAGAAAATGTAGTACATCTTTGAATCCATTCTGTTCATTTGTTCATAGCTTACTGTGCTATATTCCTCTAGAGGTATTTGTAAGGGCTATTTACCTTGTTTTAGCTTTTGCCCCATGGGGCAGGTGGAATGTCTAGCAGCAACAGCAGGATGAACCTTCCTTAAAACAGAAGTATAGCCTGAGCTGGGAAGAGCTCCTTGAATACAGAGAGGGGTTGAGAGGCAGAGGTGCTGGGCACACACCTCCCTGGGTGCTGTGTGAATGCACACACTGGGGGAGTGTGGATCCTGCAGCCGAGGCTACCCCTGCTGGGAAGAAACACCCAGCTAGACCTCAGGTTGGAAAACAGAAAGGAAGTGTTTCCTGAGGACTTGGAGAGCACTGCATGGACTTTGCTGCCACTCTCGTAATTATCTTGTTCCCAGGCTGAGAAGAAACCATAAGAAGAATATCTGCTGCCAGGACACAGTGGGTAGGGAGAAAATGTGTTTGTAAACCTATTTATTTCTGTTCCAGGTCACCTTGTGTTCTCTCTTTGGAAAGTTCAGCCTTTATAGATTTATTTTTTTTAAATGTCTGGTTTTATGCTTATGTATAGATTGTGGTCAAATCAAAACTTGTTTAGAATTCAAAAGCCTTTTTTATTTTTAAACTCTTGGACTCAATATTCTCACTCTCTCACCCATCATCTACCTTCAGGTGGATTTCTTTTAAAGATATTTAATGCAGAACAGGGCCTACACTCAAGAGAAGAAAAAAAGATTTGTAGTAAGTGCAACAGAATACTTCAGAATCACCTCAATGGTGAACTATTGCAAAATGTCACTGGGTGTGTCTGAACTTCAGCACAGATGTAAGTCACAGTCCTGGTTTCCCACTTTGTTTAGACTAAGCAACATGCTGAAACACATGACAAATTCCACCTACTCTTCTACTGGGCTTAGGGGAGGATCAGGATATACAGAAATGAGACCTGGATATATGTCAGGACATGACGGAGATACGCAGTAGATCCAGGTGCACTCACAATGCTGGCAGTCTTGCTTTAACTCTATCTAATGTTAATGCTGTTAAAGGCAACAATGGTCATATCAGAAAGCAAAGATTATCATGTCTGTGGAGAGGCGGTGTGTACAAAATGTTTTCCTAGTGCTCTTATCAAAGCATCCAAAATCTTTGTAGATCTATAAGAATGTAAAAATTTCATACCATCTTGATAAACACTTGTATTTTATTTAAGGAAACAAACCCAGTGCTCTTTGGTTCCTCAGGAATTTATCAGCATCCATTACTGTGTATCTTGACTGGGTCATATATATCTAATAGACTACATAAGCATGAATTAAAAAAAAAAAAAAAATCAGCCTAGTGCTTAGATAATCAAATGCTTTCCACATCTATATTTTTCATGTGTAAATACAGACATCTGAAAATATAAACAGCTGTACACAAAAAAAAAAGCCTATAGAAAGACACAGCTGTATACAGTTTAAGAAACACATTACCCTTAATGAATAACATAGAGATTGGGCCCAGAGGGACCAAGGACATAAGAAACTGGTTATGAACCTGAATCAGTGGTACTTGGTTCCCTGGTAGACTAGCTGGAATTGCATTATAACTCATTTAACTGTTTTTTGGGTTTTTTTCCATCAATAGAGTACTTATATGGAGATTTTGTTAAAAAAAAAATCTTTTCTGCCTTATGAAATTTTTGTCATATTGAGAAATTCTCAAGTATCTCAACAGTGCAAATTTTAAAAGTTGGAGTCTAAGTAATATTTTGGTTAAAGCATTCTGATTCTTTTTTTTTTTTTTTACTATGAGTCTTCAAAATGTTCATAATAAGAACAAAATTTCTTTTTTACACAGAAAAAACACACTGAAGTGAAAATTCAAGTTTTTTGTTAATAAAATATTGAAACAGATGTATTCATTGAAAATAACCAGTTTTCAGTCACACTGCTTTGCTAATAACTGATATTCATTGAAACAATTTTCCAAAACCTTCATCTTCTACAGAAGGTTCTAATCTGATATTTTTTCCTGGTTGTTACTATCACACATCTGTGTGGGTAGTTGTAGGAAACTGCCTAAGTTGACAGCATAAAAATATGGGAAGACTGCTCTTATTCAGGGAGAACAATTAGCTGTACATACGTTATGAAGGATTCAGTTACTTTCTACCACCACTGGTATGATATTAATGTAGATGGTACTACATTGATATACCTGAGGGGCAAAAAACTTCTGGCAAATGATGCTGGGAAGTTCACACAGTCCTTGCCTATTCCACCAGATATTCCACCTCAGATTAAAAAAAATAAAACAACTATTTCCCAATCTGTTTGCTGTTTTTGCAAGCTATGTGCCACTACTACTTCCATTGTCCTTCCCCCAACTGGTTGCAAATGAGGTTATGAGTATCCTAAACTGGACCACATTTCTCATGGCTAAGTAACCCCTCCCCTTGCAAGCCCAAAATGGTTTCCTGTAACAAAGAGATGCACCAATACAAATTAATCTCCAAACCCCTTATTTCAACAGCAATATGAGTGGAAGAAATTCATAAACAGGAAAGAAAAGCATTTAAGTCTCTGGAGATGTTAGAAATACAACCAAAATAGAACATAAATTAGAGAAACTGCAAAGCTAAAGAATATACAGTATTTACATACTTCTATAAGAGAACAGTAATCACTGTTCTGTGTCAAAGAATTGAGCAAATAACATGAGCTATAAAAGTGCAAAACATAAAAGAAAAACACCCTAAAATCACCTGTGTTCTCTTTACTTCTTGATCATATAAAAACTCTCTGTTGCCTTTTCCATGTTTTTTTGTTGGTGGTGTTGGTTTCCCACCTCCCTCCCACCCCAGTCTGGAGAGTTTTTAAATAAGATTAGTAAATTGAATTAGTGTGTTCATTCCATAAAATTAAAGTCTGAGAGATATCGTGCTTTCTAAGGTTTGTCTCTTCAACTGTAACATAGAATCGCTGAACCTACCAAGCCTCCCACTACTTTTAATCATATTATCATCAACATTATTATAACCTTTAACCTTGAAACCTCAAATCACCAAGCTCTTTTCATTCTTTTTTTGTGCTTTAGAAGTTCTGGGAAGTATCAGGAATTAAAAATCAAAGCCTTTATAGTGAATAAGTATCAGACAAACTTCTTTTTTGTTTTTCACTTTCTGAGAGAAAATTCTAAAATTCTCTTGCAGATTTTATTTCCTTTTCAAATGTTATTCAAAAAGCAACCCAACCTAAATCCAGTAGAAGATCTGCACTAAACAAGCCTTTAAATGTCAAACAACAGTTTTAACATTGTATGACTAAAACAGATTTTATGTCAGAGTTCTTCAATGGAAGACATTTAGATACAGCTATTTGGTATCTGCCTTAGATATTCAGAAAATACTCTCAAGTAAGCAATATAGGTCACCAATAGACAGGGTAATCAAGGGAGGAACATAACAGAAATCACACAGGTCAGTTCCTGGTGCTTAACAAAGGTGTCTCTGCCTAATATGACAGACAGAAGATGAGGAATCGCTCAAGTGAAGAGCTAGGACAGGTTAGCAGGACCAGACAGAAATTGTACCTTTTCAAAACTGTGTGTGCTTTGCGCGGCAGCAGGTGAAAAATGCCTGGACACATGTTTTTCCTATAAAAGTTTAGATTAATGCATAGAACTCCATGAAGTGGGAGAAAATAAAGACCAACCATATGAACAAGTAAGACAAAGACTCTTGAAATACAATGGATACACTTTGTATAATAAACATCTGATACCACACTTGAGCGGATTAAATACCTCTTGACATCTCTTCACTGGATACAAATAAAGTTAAAATATATGTCAAATACAGGACACATCCAAGCAAAGAATGTTTACATAGATAGTTAAATTATGCAACAATAGCTTGAGCTTAGGAACATACCTTGTAGAACCACACTCACAAAAAAAAAAGAAAGAAAAAAAGACAAAAAGATCTTATAGAAACTATTGCATTTGTTTTCTTAGTAAGGGACACACTCTCTCCCACTATAGCCAATAAAACAGAATTTGCTGAAGTGACCAAAAGCTTGTCTTAATAGACACCACTGCAGCACTGTAGCTCCTATTGTGTGACCAGAATCATGCCACACGAGTCATCAGCATGTTTCCTGGACATGATAAATACTGTAAAGTAAACCCTTTCTGTTTGACCTGAAATTATGATGTTTTGTGAATAGAAGAAAACATCAGGTTGGGTTTGAGCATCAAGGGTGAAATACTATGTTTATTAAAGCTGACTTTAACTTTGACATTTTATGCCAGTCAGACCGTACTGTGTGAATTTATGGGATACAAAGAAACACTTTATGTGATTGATATTCATAACACTTCCTGTTATACTGCCTTCTAATGCTGATATACTTTATACTGTCTTACAAGACATAGCATCTAGGATGGATTTTTTTTTTCTTTGCACTTTTTGGGTTTCATCTAATCTTGTGTTGACAATGGTCCCACAGTCACAAGACTTAACAGGTTGAATTTTCCTTCTTGCAAAGCTATAAGCTTGCACAGAAGCTAGTTTTTGGCAATCCCATTTATCCATTTTTAAGAGTAATAGTCTGTGAGAGAGTTATGCAAAAATTTTGTTGTGTGTATTGTTAGAAAGCCCTGTGCAGTCTGATACTTCCTTCTGCTCTCCAGTGTATCTGCTTAGTACTAGGTTTTGTCCTCAAATTTCCTGTGATACATCATAAAAAGTCCATGTACAATGAAACTTTTTTCTACTACTTTCCAGATAGCAATTTGTTAACTAATGACTATTTGGGTCAGTTTTATTCCTATGTTAAGTGATCTTAAGAATAATAAGCAGATAAGGCATCGGTTACTGAAATGGACATTACTGGAGAGCAGCAACAATTCAACAATTCAAACACAGAAACCTGGACCTAAAAAGTTGCATAAGATACTTAACCTCAAACTTTAACCTGCATTGCTGAAGGACTAGATTCCAGTTGCTGTCAAAATCAGTGGGTTTGTGCCTTCATCGCAGTTAAGAAGAGGCATTTGTGACAAAGAGGTTACTTGAACAGGTACCAAACCTGCCTTTCTAATCACTTGAAGCTTGGAGAGTTCCCAAGAGCCTTTTCACAGAAGAACGCTAGTAAGATTTTTCCCTTCCATCTAGGCAAAACTTTTTTCTGGGATTGTTGTTTTATCACTCAGGGACTCTTTCTCTCTGCCATGAGCAGGCAGGTGCCCATCCAGGTACAAGCAGGAGAACAAACCACTCAGAAAAGAGTGCCCTGGTAGCAGAAGTTGTTCTAGTAGCACCCACTGGTTCCTGATTCTCATCTTTCCTGGGACACCAGTACAGTGCATATTCAATTAGCCTGATGGTTACTGGAAGTATTTGGCCTACAAGTACTGCACGGAACAGGTCTGGTCATGGTGTAAGGCCTGTGGCTAACAGCACTCTTCTGCCCGCTGAATAAATTTTAGGGCAAGCCTCAGTGCAGAGCTGGGTATAACCTCCTTAACCATATGGATATCTACTTTTGCTTCTGTATTTACATTAAACACAGAATTCTACATTTCCATTAAATATAGAATTATATTGTATACTCTTTACATTTGTAGGGAGTTTTACTTAGACCATTGGCATATATTGTAAAGTTATAAAAAGAGTACATATACATTCCTACTACCTTCTAGGACACTATTGTGGTTTAACCCCAGCCAGCAACTAAGCCACACCCAGCTGCTCGCTTACTCCCCCCCAGTGGGATGGGGGAGAGAATCAGAAAAGTGTAAATGAGAGAACTTGTGGGTTGAGATAAAGACAGTTTAATAAGTAAAGCAAAAGCCATGCACACAAGCAAAGCAAACCAAGGAATTCATTCACAAGTTCCCATGGGCAGGCAGGTGTTCAGCTGTCTCCAGGAAAGCAGGGCTCCATCACACACAATGGTTACTTGGGAAGACAAACGCCATCTCTCTGAACATGCCCCGCTTCCTTCACCTTTCCCCACCTTTATGTGCTGAGCATGACGTCATATGGTCTGGAATATCCCTTGGGTCAGTTGGGATCAGCTGAAAATTAATTTGTTTAACATCACAAGGTTAAAACTCCATTGTTTTCTTTGGGTGTCAATAAGCCCTCCTCGAAAGCTTAAATTACTTCCGTTCTGTGATATGACCAGTCAGATGGACTGACAACAAACCAAGTATGAACTTCAGGGTCCGAGGCAGTTAGTAACTAGTGGAATATAATAAAGAACAGCTTGTTATACCATCTCTCAGCTCTAAGTGGGAATGTTTACCTTCAGCCAGTGCTGAAAGTGACTTATACTTTGATCTTACACTGAGATGCACTAGGTTTACTGATCAGCAGTTATGCCAGTGAGGTTCTAGGGAGCTACCTCTTTACAGCCTTTCATTTATCAGCTACTGCCTCCAAGCCAAGATGTGGTTATTGGCCTTGTGAACGTCTCCTGAGAGTTTCAGTGCGGTGTTGCAGAGCTTAATTTCAGCAAACCGCAGTAAAGTTTAACTTCGCGCTGGAATGGAGCAGGAGTACTCACCCACTCACTGACAGAGTCTCAACTGATGGACCGATATAATCAAACATAATCTCAAGCAACATGTCAAAAAGAGTAAATTCTTTTTTTTTAGATACTGACTGAAGTGTGCTTTATGCTGGAAGAAAGGTTTTAGAAAAGCATTACATTGGGGGTTTGTGGGCATGTATGCAGCTGACCTCACACACCACTACTCCTCATGGACTCAATTCTTGTGTGCCCATGTTCTTCAGATACTCAGAGCACACTGTGTTTCTGTGGTTGACATTTTTTCAGTAGTAGGTCTCTGCTTAGTACAACCTTACTAAGTGTACTCTTTAGCTTGAATATGTGTGATAAAGTTCAGAGAATTAGTTAAGCGAGGAGAAAATGTGTGTAAATATACAACCAGATAATTGAGACACAAGGTTCTCTATTCTGGTGCAAAGAAGCATTGAAGGCACAAACAGCAGCAGCAAGTACCTTCCCTAACTCTAGTTCTTCATATAAGACTGATTAAAATGTTTTCTGTGATAGCTTACTTTTTGCCTCTGCAAAATGATTTCCACCAGTCAATTCAGGGTGCAGAAGAGGGAATTCTTTAGGGAACAGAGTGTGGCCAGAGCTGCACCCATCAGGTGAGAGTTTTATAGCTGACCTGCCTGTAAGCCCCATAAAAGGGAACCTTTCAGGTCTCCCACCATTTTCTCTGACTGGGTCAGTTCCAGCTTGCCTTGCATTTTGTCCACAAGGCTGGCAATGACTGTGAATTGTGAGGAGAAGAAAGACAAACAAACGAAACATTTCCCTCCCCCTCCACCCCCGATCTCCTCCACATGAACCCTGTCAGCCATTGAAAATTATTTATTACCTTTCTAAGAGGCCACCCTGCTTTATTCAAATTAAGTTACATTGTCCACAGATATTTTAATGGCAGTCACTGGAGCCCTGTTAGGTCTGGCATTTCATTACCTGCCTATCTCTAGCTAATAATGCTTGCTGGCAAGTTTTAATTTCATTAGAGATATCATTGTAGTACATGCTAAATGAACACTACCAAAAAGTAGCACAAGAGTGCAAGAAGTCATTAAATTATTACTCCCAAAGTCTCACGATGATTATTGTTAATAGGGCAATCAAATCCTGCTGTATTGTTCCCTAACTACATGCCTGCTTAGTGGGTGGCATACATTTTCATTAAATAAAGACTTATGGTTAGAAGAAGAATGTAATCAACATTAATGACCTGAAGAGTAATTGAAAATACAGTCTCAGTCACCACCCCACCCAGCTATTACAAAGGACAATCATTAAAAAAATTCTAAACTAATTCCATTTTGTCTCTCTGCATGTTTGTAGACTATCATTCACATTCTCCCCACAGTGTTATCTCTCTTTTTCTGGTCAAATTAATTTAATGTAATTAGAATAAAATGCATTGTATGTGAAAATAAAATTTTAGTGTTGACTACTTCTGATAACAAGTACTGCAAGGAAAAGCATTATACATTCAACATACATTCATTATACATGACCATTTGTGCTAACTTAATCACTTTGGGTGAGACTGACTTAGCCACAGTGTACAGTAATTACATTGCCCCCCACCCCAGTAGTGTTTACCAATTCCATAAATGGCTATAAATGTGGCCAAAAATGGGTTGTAGTTTATGTTTAAACAAAAAAATCTGGGCCAACCAACCACAATTTTTTTTCTTAAGCTCACAATAGAGAACATTCTGTTCCAGGATTACATACATTTTTGTTTCTTTCTTTTTTTTCTCCTTACCTTACAAGAAGACAGTATAAATAAGTTGGTTTTGTGCAATCATTGAAAAAATAATTAAAAAAAAAAAACCCACAAGACAAAACAGAGTGAAAGCCAAACACAATATGGAGGTCATTTTAATTTCACCATGTGACAAATTACTAGAACTTCATATACTTCTTCAGTTTAGACTATCAGCAGTTTGAAAGATCAACAATTCCAAAATACTTCAAGACTGGGGACTGACACAGCAAGGATTTAAAATACCTGAGCATTTCTCCACATAATGACATCTGAGAAATAATGTCAATCCACTAATCAACTGCTACTTCTGCATATTTATTTTTTTTCAATATGGGAAACCATTACTTTTCAAGAAAGAGCTTCAACACAGTTGCCTTCCTCCCCTGACTCTTATCTGTAAGCAGGCAGATGTTCCTGAATTAATATGTGAGTCATTTACCATTTATTCTTTAGTACCAAATGAAATACATTTTGTAGCATTAAGCAAAATTATTAAGTGGAATGTATAATACAGTTTAATGATTTTTGTGAAACTAGAGGAGAATAATTATTTCTGTAACTATGCATTTTTCACATTGAGTTTGTTTGTTTTAATGTAGATGGCATTATCATCTATTCTTCAAACCCTTTTTCTGTCACTTAAATCTAGTAGCACTTCAAGGAAGTGTTGAAGATAAGAATGAAACAGTACATAATACAAGCAGACCTCATTGGATTTAAGAAATAAACATACTGACCTAGCCAATAATCTTAATGCTGACCCAGCACTACTTGAACTCAAAACACCTCACAGAAAAAGATCTGGTCTCATTCCAATTAAATAAATGTGAGTTGTTTTTTTTTTCCCAGTGTTTAAGGATTAAGACTTAAAGTGAAACAGTAGTTGAGGATAAAAAGCTGTGGAAGAAAGGAGACTAGGTATTTTATTCTGAATTTACCAACCATATGCTCCACTTTTGGAAGAATGTGCTGCTTTTTTTTTTTTTGCTTTTTTTTTTCCCCTTTAACTTATTTTCCTTATGAGATTATTTTGTCTGTATAATGATTTATGTAATCATTCAGATCTGTGCAAAGTAGGTAGAGAGTTTGCCATAATAGGCTATTCAGGCAGTAGCACTTTACACCTGGTTTGGGGGACCTGAAATGATTATACTTGAGGAGGAAGAACTGCAGAATCAAAAATACTGTTTTACATTTCCAAAGTTTATACCAGAAGATAAAAGAAGTAAAATAATGTACTTTTAGTATTGGCTACTTAAGTAAGAGATTCACAGATCTGTTAACAAAACCAGCCAAAGTGCAATAAAAATATGCCAACTTGAAATGGTATTTGTGCATTGACAATGTGAACATTGCTCTTACTTATACAGTACAGTTATGCTATATCAAATACATTAATATATTATTCCACTGATTTTTTTAAAAGAGGAAATAACCGTCAAACCCATTGAAAAATACTAATGGCACAATACGGCCTACATTCAAGATTATTTTAAAATCTTTGTGTTTATGCTTTTCGTCTGACTTTTTAATGTCAAATTTTTCACAGACCATTTTATAGAAGTTATATGTTATATAAAGATCCCTCTTGCTGTTTGACTGCACTCAAGAATCCCACCACTGTGAAATATTCCCATGTCATTCAGAAATCTGGCGTTGCATCCATTTCATCAGCCTTTCTCCACAACTGTATTTTTCTGCTGTTCTTTGTGGCTTATGGGACTAAATAGTTGCTCATTTTTAGAATCCAGGCAATTCCAAAGAGTAGATTCATTGTTTAGGTTCCCATGCAGGGATATGCTATTTAGAGCAAAAAGGAGGCCATCTAGATTCACTGCTGTAAACCCTAAAGGGAAATGCAGTAGGATAAGTGAAGAATATATTAATATCTCTTCTTTGTGACATATTTGAATGTTATCAATGGAATTTGCTTTCCAGCATCTGGCATCACAAGGAACAGGTTAGTGTATGTGTGTACCTAGAGGAGGGCAACACAAATCGCATCTAAAGCAAGTGAAGATATGGATTTATAGCATCTTAGCTACTTCACAGGAATCATCCACATGCACACTCGTGTACATAAAACAACATCATGGTTTAACCTCGGTAGGCACTGAGCACTACACAGCTGCTCACTCACTCCCCCACTCAGTGAGATGGGGGAGAGAATCAGCAGGGTAACAGTGTGATAAATCATGGGTTGAGATGAAGAGAGCTTAATAATTTAAAAAAAGAAAAAAAAAAGAAAAAAGAAAAAAACAAAGAGAATAAAAAGACCAAAATGAAGAAAAGAAAAGTGATTAAAAAAAAAATCGCTCACCACCAACCGATGGTTGTAGTAATGCCCAGCTGGACTGATGCCCAGCCAGTCCCCGAGCAACAGCAGCCCTGGCCAACCTCCACCTCACCCCAGTTTTATTGCTGAGCATGACGTCATATGGTCTGGAATATCCCTTGGGTCAGTTGGGATCAACTGTCCTAGCTCTGTCTCCTCCCAGCTTCTTGTGCACCCCCCAGCCCACTCACTGGTGGGGTGGAGTGAGAAGCAGAAAAGGCCTTGGCTCTGTGTAAGCACTGCTCAGCAGTAACGAAAACATCCCTGTGTTATCAACACTGTTTTCAGCACAAATCCAAAACATAGCCCCATACTAGCTACTATGAAGAAATTCAACTCTATCCCAGTCAAAACCAGTACAAACAGCAAAAATTTTGATTATGAAGCTGAAAAAGAGAGGTCAGTAAAACAACTACCACCGCCTAACTAATGCTGTGTAAATTCAGGCTCTGACCTATATTGCAGTAACACGTATGCATAGCTGTTAGCCTTAAAAGGTCTCTCTGTCCATTACATCCACCAGCGAGGCACCACCAGCACCAGGGCTGGATTGGAAGCCGGTGTTGGCTGCTCCTTTCACATGAGGAGAACTACTGCACTGCCTGCATAGGGCCAAACCCTGTTGTCCATCACACTACTGCAGACCTGTCAAAACCATGCCAGCTGAGATCCACTGCTCTCTGCCTCACACACAATGAAATACACCAAAAAGGTCCTCTTGGCTCCTGGAAAGGGACAGATCAAGCCTTGAGTAAAATTAGCACATTTGCTCTTGAAACCATTGAAGCCCAGTTAACATTGACTCCAACAAAGACACTTTAATAGCAAGCTTTGAAGTGTGAGTGCACTTTATAGGCCTGTTTTATTTGATTATACACTTGCTTTTATGGTTCAAATCAAGCATATACAGCAGGTTTAATATTCGCCGTGGTGTCTCTGGAAAGTTTATCACATATGCACATAACAACAGTTTTTCAGTGTTCAATAATTACCAGCAGAACGAGCAATTGCTAGAGATGGCCCAAATATATCATTGAAAACTTGGGTTTTTTTCAAAAAAGTAAATTATATCTAAACATTTACTGCTTTTCAGAGTACTCAGTAGAAATATGACAAGAATGTATATGTATGTATATGTTACGTATTGAATACAAATAATAGGATGGAAAGTCTTTGACAGAATTTTCTTCCCAAATATCTAACTGGATCTCAAACATAGTATTCATAATTATGTGCTTATAATATAGGAAGAAATGCATACACATATATACATACGACCTGCTTATTTTTCTCTAAAACAATCCTTAATTCTCTTGCCTTTCATTTTCCTCACCCTAACTTCTGAGTGGTCAGCTCTGCCACAAGGTGGATTCTTGTACCTCACTCTTACTAAAAAGCTTTTAAAAGTTCCCATTCGAATCATAGTTCAAAAACATTACTTTCATTATTAAATGTAGCATATCTGGAAAATGAAAAGTGGCACATCATTTCCCCTTCTGCTCGTCAGGGAATGACAAAGTTGAAGAGATACTAGCAGGAACCTAATGAAAGTTTAAATTAACAGTAGCCTGCTGTTGTTACTAATAGGATCTGACTTGGTATACCAAAGGTTTTTATACGTATACACAAAATATAATATGTATATACATATATAGATGCATATATTTTTATATATTTTATATATCTATTTATGAGATAGCCAAGGGCACTCAGATTGTGTGCTGAACTATTTTCCCTCCGCTGATGTTACGTATTGAATGCAAATAATAGGATGGAAAGTCTTTGACAGAATTTTCTTCCCAAATATCTAACTGGATTTCAAACATAGTATTCATAATTATGTACTTATAATATAGGAAGAAATGCATACACAACCCTTAACTGCCGCATTTTCTATTTCACTGTAAGCTCTGTGCGTGTTCTTCACAAATATCCATTTCTTTCCCTTCTCACTTACTTTAATAGTTCATCTTATTATTTCTCTTTTAATTCTCTTGCATGTGTCAATTTCTGAGACCAGTCAAGAGTGCTGACAGTATGTAAATTAGATCCAGGAGAATATAAGAAGAGATTTCTCATTTCTCTGTGAGGTTTAAAAGAGATAAGGAGGAGAGTGAAAAGATCTTTCTGGGTATCTGCAGTACTAAGATAACTTTTATTATAGTTAAAACAGTTTAGCCTCTTAATACAAGGTGTGTTTTATTGTTCACACAGCTGTTCCAACAGATTGTCTTCCTGAGCAAAACAGGAAAGAAGGTAAGATCTAGCTATTTTAAGTGAAATTCCACTTCAATTATTTCTTAATTAGGAGAATATTGTTCAATTAAACAAAATTACACTGTAAGAAAACGGGATCAACTGGCTAAAGAGATCAAAACACAGCACTGAAAGGGATTTTAGAAGGATATGCCAATAGATATAATGCATTGAAAGAGGTTTAAAGAGGACAAGACAGAAGACAAGTTATATCAGGTGGAAAAGTAGTCATTTTGGTTTACTGCTGTTCTGATATTGATTATAAATGGCAGGTCAGCTGTCAGCCAAGTAACGTACTTTCCCTGCTATTTGGAGCACACTACCCTTTATCCAGGGTATCTCTTTTGTCAGCATTTTGCTTTGCAAGATGCTAACACAAAAAAAGAATTAATAGAAGAGAGACACATAAAACCTTAATATACAATTCCAGCTGAGCCAAATCAGTTTTTATGAAATTATAGAAATTTTACCTGGTTTTCAAGTTTTATTTTCTCCCTAAAACTACACACAAATTTATTAAAACAGCACAAGATTTTTTGTTGTTGTTGCTTTTTGTTTAGTCAAGCCAGAAATACTTGAATTTTGCAAGGGACTCTATGATTTTTGGACTGATTTCTGTACAGAGAGAAATTACACTGAGTTCATTAGAACTTTATAGCAGAAAGCAAAGCTATTTAAAACAAAGTTTTAAATTATTTGTCCTCTCAGAGATGCAAATTCTTGGTCAGTTCAGGAAATAGTGAAGTCATTTCACCGAGCATTTGGGGAAATGATCAAAGTACCATTGATTTCAATGAGACTTAGTATTGGCTCAGTCCATCTTATGCAGATCTATTGAGTGAAACAGCTGTTTCTGAGCACTTGATATCTAGACTATATCTACTTAATTTTTTTTACCTCAGATTAGCTTTGTTCTTGTTCTGTTGACTGAATGACTGTAAGAGGCCAGAAAGGATTATGAATGTTCCTGCAGTACATCTTCCAGTTTATTTTCACCCAACAGAAATCCAGTCCATCTGCTCCAACACCATAGTATTGGAAATTACTTTGAGAGATTCATTGCTAAAGCACATTTCTGATCTGAACTAAAATGCCAGTGAAGACACATTCTGTGTATTCCAGTTGGTATTTAAGAAAGTATGTTATCTATGTCTGTAGATCCTACTCATAAAATGTAATGGCTTACATTCCAGGCTGTATACATTACTAAACATAGAAAATGGATATTTGCCCACAATTGATGACAAAAACTCTAAAAGATTCAGGGGAAAAGACAGCTAGTCCCAGAAAAGAACACACTCATATTACTGAGTCTGTTGAAATAATCAAAGTTAAGTCATGGAGTTAAATAAGAGGCTTGAGCCTTTGAGGGGAGCAGGAGAGGTTAGCTGTTAATTGTGAAAAGGAAAAACCATTTGGCAGTTGTCCTTGAAAATGTACTTCAGTATATTTTAATATACAGGGGCTGGTTCATTGCTAGTCACCCCCTGTGGACAGAACCATGGGATTCAATTCATGAGACTTCTCACAAATAGAGCCCCACAGTGTTCCTGCAGCTGCAGTCACCATACTGTGAAATCCAATGTAGGGACTGCAGCCATTCTGATGAAAAATGCAAAGAGCCAGGTCCAGAAAGATTATTATTTTGCCAGTCTATTTTTGCAGCTAATTTATGGACACGTATTGTTTAATGTGCAGTCAAGACTCAGAGAGGGAAGCAGTGCACTATAGTGAATAAACTGAATAATAGTGAAATTATTTCTACAGCTCTATCAGCAAAGCCTTGGTGGAAAAATAGGCATGCAGAGCCCCTTGCATTACAAAGGAGTATTTCAAAACCTAACTCTAATCCTGTGTTCTGTGTTGCGTCCAACACAATGGCATTCTGTTCATGGTAGAAAACAGAAGAGACAAAACCCATTTTTTGTGGGTTTAATTCTTTTTCCACCATCCCTTCCTTTGAAGTGCGTTGTAAGTGTCAAGTAAACTTTGTAAAAATTGTTTTAGACAGGGCTTTTCAAACCTGTCATGCTTGGAAAAAAAAAATTCAAAAGACCTGTTTTCTCCAATAGCTACAAGGTCACCTCAAAGCAGTGGAGGAGTCTAATGGGTAGATTTCAGCAGTGACCCATAGGCCCTTGGGAACACTCTGATGGGTGTGTAACTCCCAAACCAGGCAAATATTAAAGAATGGAAAATAAAGCACTCAAGGGGCCTGCAAATGCTGCTGGTGTTGCCTTGACAACATAAGTTAAATACATTCCTCTGCCAGATACTCCAAGGGAAGATTTCTAGTTTTTTATCATGATGCTCAAACTGATACCTCTTAAACACATATTTCTGTCTGAAGTATAGGAAAAAGTTATTCTGTATCCTATCCTATATTCTCCCTTCTTTCTTCATATTTGAAGGCAACAAAACAAAACCAAATCCCCCACACATTTCGGTTCTAATGCTCCACTACTTACAGGTTTTTAGATTGCTTGCCTGTGCTTACTGTTCTGTTGCGGGGGGAATTTAAAAATGAGAGAGAGGTTCAGATCTCTTAAAGAATCACCTCCAATTGTACTAGCAATAGAAAAACGATTTAATAGAAATTTGTATGAAAGTGCAACTTCACAAAATTCATTTGCAAGGTTCACTCTATTACTCAGTACATGGATGAAGTGCGCACAGGAAAATTAAATTAGAATCAAACTAAACTTATATATATAGGGACCAAAAACATAGTAGGGTAAAAGGGAATGTGGGAAAGGGTAAGGGAGACCCTCCTGTTGAGTCACAACGTTCAGAGAAGACCCCCTTGCTTTCTAAACTCCAGTCAGAGTCTAGGTGTGGCTGGATCGACTCCTAGTCCCAGACTTGGTCAATGGTTTATATCTAAAGGGATTATGAATGCAATAGCAACCTAAAATTCATTCAAAGTTGAATAAAAATCACGACAGTAATTTAAGTGTAGATTTGAAAGTAATAACTTGTAATATCTCTTATAATATAGTTGCTATAACTTAGTATAGACTATTCAGGTTAGTACATACGCGTGCATAAAGACACTAAGAGATATACATAAAAGAGTAAAAGAGAGAGAAAAAGCAGTATACCTGTTAAAGATTCCCCTTGAGGTCAGTGAAAATATCCACATTGAATGCTTCAGCATTTGTCTCAACAGGCAAAGGGTTGAGCCTCAAGGAGTGGAGAGAATCAACCTAGGTCATGGTGGCTTTTGGCAATGGACCTCCAATTTTCACAAACAGGGAAGTTTGCGAGCTCTGAGAGGTGTCCCGCTCAGAGGGAGATGCAGGTCACAGCCCGCTGCAGTCTAGGAGAGCTCAAAGGGTGCCACTTAGTACCGCTGTTTATAGGTTCGGGAGAGATTGACTTTCATCATCAACAAATTGCTAGAATCCTAGCTGCGCTGGAAAATTCCGAGACTGTTGGAGAATAACTCAAAACGTAGATACGGGATACTCCAAGATTGTCAGGAGAGGATTGTAATGTGTCAAGGTTGTTATGAGAGAGAACTGGCTATCTCTACTCCTGTCCCCCTGCCTTTGCCGGGCAGCAGAAGTCCTTGAGATGTACAGCATATCTCCCTGTATAGCTGTGTAAGAGTTCCTGGCCCAGTCAAGGCTTGCTTAACTGCCCAACTCATTACACTTATGCTAAGGCCTAATGAGCCTTCCCAAGTTGGTAAATCAGCCTGGAGAGGGGGGAAAGAAATGCACCACCACACGTCCCTAAGTACAGGGGCTCAGGGGCTTAAAAAGGAAATGCTACATGTGAAAATTACATCTAAGAGCACCTTTTCAAACTCTAAACTTTTCCTAAGGCTTTGGAGAAACCTTCAATTCAGACTTGAGGGAATGGTTGCTTGCCAAGGTTAATCCACCACAGTGAGCAATGAAGAAACAAAAAATATATAATCTGCTGGGCTATGTAGCATGAACAATACAAGAAAAATAGCTTTAATTCAATTTCTAACTTATTATGGCATCCTCAGGAAGCAGGGGAGTATAAATTTGATTTACCAGATATTTAGGTTGGAGTTTACCAGTCTAGGTTTAAGCCTAGGCGTCCAGATTAGTTTGGAGTATCAGTCATAAAACTAAAAATAGGGTTATCCAGAGCATTGGTCTGGGTAGTGATCTATGCACTGATTCCCAGAACAGGCACACAGTGTGGGAGGAACACCCTCTTATCAAAAAGTCCTTTCAATCAATCTTGCAAGAAATTACTTTCCTGAGTGATCGTAGAGAAGACAGAAGTTCCCCTTTCCCCTTTTGTAAGGCTTATAACATGCTTATTATTAAGTGAAAACAGTAACTAGGCAGCTCTGTCCAGGCAGATGTGCAGCTATGCAACAACTACTGCATCACAAGTAGAACAATTAAGAAACCACGTAAAAAATAATGTTTCATGCATGTGAGCACATTGCAAACCAACAACAAGTAAAAAAACTAATTTCCTACAAATATATGCCAAAAGTTCTCTTCAAATTCTGTGGTAAATAGGTGGCAGAACATGCTATACATTAAAATATATCACATTACCAATGTGTTATGGAGTCTAAAAATTCAAGTTAATTAATATGGCATTCGAAAAAAAGCTTCGTATCTTTATTTCCCCCTTTTTCTTCTTCTTAAAAGATAATATTCACACATGAAAGACATACATTAACTTTAAATATAGTCAAACCATTTATGGTACTGATAACAGCTTTAAAAGGCAATATGGACTAAATTACTTTTCTGTGAGAAGAATCTGTACAGTGAACTGGAAAATCCATAAGCTTTTAACATAAGTTTTTACCATTTGGTGTGAGAAACTTAACTATTTATGGCACCCTGGGTTTCTACATAAGACAGCAGAACACAACCACTTCAGCTTTTCTCACTAATATTATCAAAGTACCTGTATAACGAATTTTGACTTTTTATGCTGCTTCCAGTTAGGGTAAACAACATGCCTAAACAAAGTTTTCTTTCTGTGAGGAATAAGACATCATTATTCATGTGGATATATACTTTGCAGAACCTGGTGAATAAGATAAAACCATGGAAATACCATTTCTCTGCCTTGTTTCTCTGCCAGCAGCATTACTTCTTGATATGTCTGGGAATGTTTACAAAACCAAAGCATCATATTCTAAAGGTTTGTAATAAATCAATGGACTTTAATGGTTTACAACCTGAATATGTAATTATTTAGGCATAGGTGATTTATTCAGTAGATTTTAAAGGACGTTCTGGTGGGTAAGGAACAAATTGTGATTGTGAGTGCAGGTATGTAGTGGCAATCTGTCATAAGCTCATGTGTTACTGCAGACAAATAATTTAAGATTATATTCTCAAAAGTGTTTAGGCACCCAAAGATGCAGTTAAGCACATAGGTGAATTGTCTACATTTATTGGAACAGTACCAATGCAAGTCCCATGGATTTCAACAGATGATACAGAAAACACTATTGACAACAAGTTTTGTCAATAAAAGCTTAAATATCTTTAAACTATGAGCATGTAGAAACAATATTAGTGATTTTGCAGCAGAATCGCACAGCATCATGGTCAGTCAGTGTGTCAGAGCCCTGCAATGTAAGGGAGCTTGAGTAGTTTTACTTCTAACTTAAAAAAAAAAAAAAAAAAAGCAAGCAGAAACAGTTTTCTCATCTAACATACTTTTCAAAAAATATTAATTATTAAGCTCACAAAAGACTCCACATTGTGCAAACAATATAATATTACACCTCAAAACCAATCTAGCAAAAAAAATTTTTACACATACGCTAAAATAATACCCTCCAGCTCTTGTTTTATTTCATATTTATATAAAGTTACAAGAGTCATCTGTCATGTGGGGCCACGCATAGTGGGAGCAACTATTTCTGCAGCTGGCAGCTTGTCTGCATTCTCCTGAAACCAAGAATTAATTCAGAAAAGTGGAAAGAAAAAACAAATTTGGTTTGATTTAGTAAATTCACACATATTGTTAATAATCCAGGTTTGACCCTTGATCATTAATTGAGCAAAATGGAAACTGTTCAGGCCACCCCTCTCTTCCTTCCTTTGCACATTTTTCACAGCAGCCACAGCCTCGCCCAGCACTCTGTTTTGATTTTCCTGTGGAGTGGAGGAGTTGAAAGAAGGGAGGTGGGCACTGATCATTCTGTATCATAAACATTTCACTGGGAAAGAGACTGAAATTTCAACAAATGGTGTATTTCCCAAAGCGCATCCCCAGTGTCCTCTGCAGCAACTCCATGTTTTCTCCTTTCTCCCTGGGGTTTCCCGGAAAGGAAAGGGCAGCCTGCTGCTTCCCTCTTCAATCCCACATCTATGACAGTAGCTGTTGCCTTCTTTGGCAAATGCTATTGCATTTGGGGGAGGCTAAAAAATAATTCTTCTTCCTTGAATTAAATAATTGCCTTACTGCTTTCCTCAGCAACAGTTAGGAGCCTCCTCTGACCCCACCACTGCCCAGTTCCGCACAGGATAGAGCCATGAGAAGGGGTTGGTGCATAGCCAGCATCTCTCTCTGTCTTCTGAAGCTTTCCCTACACTAATGGAATTTGGCTGCTTAATTATGAAGACTTTGAGGTTTTCATTTTTTTAAGAGGGACAAATTGAGAACTAGAATCTGATTATGGAACTGTAACTGCTATTTTTGACTGACAGAGAAACAGCTAAATTATCATTTTAGGAGTTTATCTCTGCTACAGTATTATAAATTTGAAAATTTTATGGCTTTTCTTTTAGCATAGTATGATAAAAATGTGAATATCTTCATGTATTAAATGCTGTCTTCTAAAAAGCATTATTGCTTAATATTTCCTCATACTTCATAAATTAAAGCAAAAAAAGTTAAAGTTAACTTCTTTTTCCTGAAACAAAGCTACCAGTGGGCTTGATTAATATACAGATGCTCTACACTGCTGGGACTACGCTTTCCTTTTAACAGAGTAATATGTTCTGCTTATGCTCTTGCAACCACATAGATTTATACATTTTGCATTTTAATATAATATATGGAACTTAATATTGTTATGCAAAATGTGTGCTTAAAGTAAAGCATAGCACTTTTATTCCAGACTGTGAAAGTGCACTAAATTTGCATAACATTTAGCAAAGTTAGATTTAAGAGTAGCTCTGCATAGCATAGGTATATGTGGAAAAAACACATTCATCTCCAGGTGTCCTGGTTTCAGCTGGGATAGAGTTAATTGTCTTCATAGTAGCTGGTACAGTGCTATGTTTTGAGTTCAGTATGCGAAGAATGTTGATAACACTGATGTTTTCAGTTGTCGCTAAGGAGTGTTCAGTCTAAAGTCAAGGATTTTTCAGCTTCTCATGCCCAGCCAGCGAGAAAGCTGGAGGGGCACAAGAAGTTGGCACAGGACACAGCCAGGGCACCTGACCCAAACTGGCCAACAGGGTATTCCATACCATGTGATGCCACATCTAGTATAGGAACTGGGGGAGTGGGGGCGAGGAATCGCAGCTCAGGGACTAGCTGGGTGTCGGTCAGCGGGTGGCGAGCAATTGCCCTGCGCATTATTTGTACATTCCAATCCTTTTATTACTACTGTTGTCATTTTATTAGTGTTATCATTATCATTATTAGTTTCTTCTTTTCTGTTCTATTAAACTGTTCTTATCTCAACCCACGAGTTTTACTTCTTTTCCCGATTTTCTCCCCCATCCCACTGGGTGGGGGGGAGTGAGTGAGCGGCTGCGTGGTGCTTAGTTGCTGGCTGGGGTTAAACCATGACAATCTCTAAGTCTCATTTTAAGTATAAGTAGGTCACAAACCAGGAGCTAATATTCTTCAACAAGTTATTCTGCACAGGTCTATATGGTTGGCTATGCCTGGTTATGCGTGCTGCTGGAACAGAAACCTTAAAGTGATTTGGCAGAAAATACATACAAACACATGTACTGCCTAAAGAACATAAACCAAAAAATGTTAGTCTCATATGGCTAGTGTTTCGCTTTACATGCCTGCAAACAGATACCATATTCGCTGGACTAACTACATAGCCCCCAGCACACTGTGGGCACTATATAAACAGACTTCTTATATGGTAGATTTGCACTTAGACTTGCCAAGGGCTATGGAGGAAGTACTCAGAAAAAAGTAAGGAGCAAGCGCCAAAATACAGAGTAAATCTCTGTAAATTCACTATTAGCTGCTTCTTTTGTGCCCATCTTCACTTACCTGGTTTTGCGTAATTCTGGCCCTCATTAAATAGATGCACTTCTCTCTTCATATACTGCAAATTGCCTTGCTACTTTGCCAGCAGTGCCATCCAAGTTGATGCTTGTTCATCTGTTTTTGCTATTTCTTTTCCATTGCTTCTGTAATTATCACCCATGAAAGAACAGGCCAGATATAGATAACAGTGAGATTATCAGTAAGATTCTTGCAAATGCCTTTGCAAAAGGAGTGAGAAGTGAAAAGATTGTTAGCTAACTTGTTTTTATCCTGGAGCTGCCCAAAATTTATCCCTAAATATCTTTCCCTATGAAAAAAATGAAATTCATTTTAATCTTCATTTTTAGAAACCCATGTCAAACAAAACTGTCTACTTATATTCATACAAGGCCTTGATACTTACAGTAAGGGGAAAAAAGTGAAATTCAGTAATTATTTTAAAAACCAAATTAGAATTATTGCTGGAATGAAGCCCATCAATAAAGTGAGGAATTATAAGGTTACAAAATCCGCAGTGAGATCCCATGAGACCTGAGAGTTTTCCTCACAGTTAAAAAACATGTAATAATTTTAGAAGCACATCTGAACAAGGACTGCTCAGCAGGAGGGCTGCATGGAGCAGAGCAGTTAACCTAGCAGAACATTAAAATGTGCTTGACATTGTTATAGACCTGGTGAAACCCTGAAACAACACCGGATTTGCATGAGAAGACCATTCTTGGGCTTAAACAATGAAAGGTGGATAATAAACAGCTTTTTGAGACCTTGAATTCAGGCTACCTGATTCCCACAGGCTTATGTCTCCTAGCTGTTTGACTATTTACCTGAACTATCCTAAGGCTTTCTATGACCTTTACACACATATACTCTCCTCCCATGCAGCATTTTAGCAGCAATTTGCAGACCACCTTGTTTGACAGAAAAAAAAAAATAAATCAACCCACAGAATCAAAAGTGAATTTTTAAAACTTACTTTCTTCCCTAATTGTTATCTTATTTTTTATAAAGTGTGTGAAAATTGAATTATTCAGAAGACTTTTAATCTCTTGTCAAATCTCTTCAAGTTTGTCAATGACTTCATAAATTAGTATAGTCAGTTAAACAGATTACACTGCTAAAACAAGCTTGAGGCCATAAAGAAAACAGATGAAAATTGAGAAGAAGAAGGGACACTGAACAGAACTGAAATGTCTCTAAACTCAGCAAGTATTTCAAGCACTTTTTTTTGGGGGGGGGGGGGGGGGGGGGAGGGGGGGGGGAGCAAGAAACAGTGAGAAAAGGGCAAATGACAAATAATGTGAACTTCCACAAGCTTGCATTCAGCACAGTCATTAACATCTACAGGGTATTTAAACACTCTCAGCAATCTAACTTCCTCACTGGTCAGGCTTTATCAAGCTTAAAACAACATGTGGATCCTATGTGGATACTACATCATGGGAGAACCTATGATTTATTTCACTGAAAAACAGGTTCCTTACTTGTGATTGGAACATGTATATATTTCTCCACCTATTCTGTCATGAATTCTTCATGAAATCATATAATCAATCTGTTCTGGTGACAGATTCATATTCAAGGAGGAAGACATATTACATCTGTATTAGTGTAATCCCATGGGACAAAGGGACTTACAGCAGCAAAACTACCCAGTACACACTCTTGTGCATAAATATGTATGTTCCTGCAGTGCTAGTTTTTCAGTCTGACACCATAACAAAGCCAATGTGTACACCCATATATCAGAGTTCAAATGAACATTTATAAGCATCTACAAATTCAACTTTTCTACAATTTTCTTTATGTATACCAGACAAATAGTTATCCTGCAATGAAAAACACAAAGGTAGGAGCAAAGAATTTTAGAAATGCTGATTCTCCTGCTATTTCCTACACTTAGGGGTTGGTGTTCTTGTATTCTGGAATGATTAATAAAAAAACATAAGTGCATTGTCAAGCAGAGTTTGAAAACTTACCACAACATGTCTAGGTAATGCAAGGAAACTGTGAGAACACATGCAAAATCCCACACGAAAATAAATTAAAAAGTAATTGATAGGCTACCTTGCCTGAATTTATAAATTCTTATTCAGGTAATCAGGCCTTTGAGTTTGAGAGAATACCTTAACTGCAGTCTTTGTTGTGACTGGTCCTACTAACCCCTTTATCATTTTTCTTAGTCATTAATCATGGCTGAATCTAGACATACGCCTTTCTTGGTAGTCTCTGACATAGTGGGTCAAAAACCAGGCATTAACTACATTCATCATTTGTTCCTTCAGAAATCACTTAGAAGTGCTAAAAGTCTCTTTTAAAAAAATCAGTTTATCTACTAAGAAAGCAAAAACAATCCACAGTCACAACCTTGTACTAAGGATTTTACATAGCTCCATTTATCAGTTATATATCATATACCTATTTAATCTCTATTTCAGGATCACAGGTTTTTTGAATGACATAAATCAGCCTATTTTCACTGATGTAAATGATACTGGATCCTGTTTGAAGTCAGAGGGATGTTTTTCAGACCTGCTGAGAAGCTGAGTCACAATAAGTTTCTCAGTGTTACACTGAGTTCATAGAAACTTTTTAAAAACTATTCTGTCTATAAATTGTCTCAGTAGGGTAAAAGTAGTTTCAAGTAAACAAATGCTTTTGAAGAAATACCAAAATCCAAGGAAAAGTTTTGGCCTCTTCTTGGAAGATGTTAAAAAGCCCTAAACTCTTGTTTTCTGAACTTTTCCTGTTTGTCAAAATTTCCCTTAGAGAAAACAAAACCAAACCAAACTAAAAAACCAGCTAGCTATGTTTTACCTCACTATTCCCATTTTCCTAGATGTGTTCTGATAAAATAACTTTTATGTTGACATAAGACCCTCATAATTATTTGACGACTCTGAGATATGCTGATACTGACGGCTGGCTAAATCTGCTGTCCCATCCTCAGAATAAGAATCAATGACAACCATCATGTCCTACTTTTTACTGTCATTCATACAGCTGCTTATTTCCAGCTTTAGTTAGCTAGATAAATTCCACTTGATAACAGGATAAATGCTCCTAAGAGAATTCATGGTTACTGAAAGAGCAAATGGGGAGCACCTATTTATACTGCTTCCCCTATCCTTTTCCTCTACAATTTAATTCCTAGTAGCAGCTAGTGTAGAATAAAAAGTCACACTTCAGCTACTTTGGGCTTATGCCTTTCCAGAAGCTTGGGCTCCTAGTTCATAATTCAGTGAACATCTCCTCCAGTCCTTAATACACTCACCAAGAACACAGGAGAGTAAAGCACACCACTCAGAGCTTTAACCACTCCTGTTTCCTCTTTTGCTGACTCTCCCTTGTAGTCTGCTTGCATGGGGGAACAGAATGATACCAAGGTGAAAGAGCTAAGCAAAAATCACTTCTATGAAAATTCGAAGTGCACATGGCATGGCAAAATTTGTCATCACTTGGTACAACCAAGTAGCCATCATGCCTTGGTCCAGGGAGCTACAGGAATGGCTGTGTCACCGAGCGTGCTGCATGGAAATGCTCCGGATACAGTCTGTGAAGACTATCTTGTCCTAAACAGGGCAACATCTCCAAGTACAGCATGAATACTACAGTCATCTGACATATAAGGAGTAGTAAGAGAAAGGTCAGATAAGGCACGATACTTTCAGAGTTACCAGTTCTAGAGAGGGTTCAGACAGCAGCTGCTCCAGTGACCCAGAGTGGGAGGAGATCCTGCTACCACAGAAAAAGATGGTTCAGGCTCACAGTCAGAGTGGGGAAAAACTGCCATTGCATCTCAGGAGCAGGACACTCCTGCCTGCTTCCTCTGGAAAAAAAACCCAAACCCAACAAACCCAAAAGGTAACTTTAAGACCTTAAAAAGTTAATTTCAGAAAATGGTATAAAAAACTCTGGACAGTTTTTGTTTTGCCTGACCTGTTTCACCTTATTCTAATGAAAATGTGGAACATTACTGGGAGTTTAATTATAAGGAAAAACTCAAAAAATAATTATTTCATTTTAGATGATACAGAATTTTTTACATCCAGCTACCATTTTCCAATAAAATACCCACAAGATCATCTATGTAGTTCATGATGCATAGTCATGGTTGTAAAAATACTCAACGATATATGAGCCCATAAGTACTCATTAGTGTTTATTAAGTCAAAGTCTGCTTTTGCAAAGGCCTAAAAAATAAACTTACATTCCCTAACTTATTATTTTCAATTTACAGTGCCATTAGTTATGCAATTTGGCATGTCTTCACTTATTATTTAATGGTTTAGCACCTGCCTGTATTTGGTTTTTTTAAGCCAACATTAGCAAGTGACACAGAGAGTAAACTCCAAGGGAACAGTCATGGTCTACTAGCACAACGTAGAAGTAAAAACAGAGAATTTTTTTTTTTTTCAGTAGAGTGAAATTTAGTCCATTAACCACAAAACATCGTTCTTTAAACATTTTTTTCTTAAAAAAAAAAAAAGCATTGCAAGCTTAGTTTTGTACTGGATTTTAGCCAAAAACGCTATTAGAGGGTAATACTTCTTGCCTCATATACAGGTATATCTTCTGAATTGTGATCATACCTCTCCTTTGTGCATGGCTGCCACTATGGAAAAGATTCTCAAGAGATGGCATAATGCAAGTGCAGACTAGTGAGTTAGAGATAAAACAGTCCTATATTATGACAAAACTGTAAAGAAAAAAATCCACACAAATGAGCAGATTGCTTATATAAGGACAGTCTGTATTATTAGCCTTGAAAGTACTTTGAAGCTTAGTTAATCTTAGCTAAAAACAAAAATTTCACAGTAGGTAAAATTACCAATGCAATGCATATCATAAAAGCATGAATGACAGACAGAGGATGGATTATTTTCACAGTTTTGCCTATTTTTATCCAAATGAGTGAAGAAAATTAAAAAAAAAAGAGAAGGTGGATCAAGTTAGGAAGAAAAGGGGAAAAAAGGAAGTTATATAATGATAAGTAATTACTTTTAAACCTTGGCACACTGCAAAGGACACTTTATTTTTTTCCAAAGATAAACCTTTTATTCCTTTTTCTTATTTACAGTGCATCATTTTATGAAGACTTTTTCTTTGCCACACAGAAACCCAGAGAAAAAAACAAAACTCACTTTTTCCCCTCCTCTTTAATTTGATATTTAAATACAGCAGCACATACTTAAAAGAATAACTTAATTTGGTCAGAATTAGACTCCTGGACATTTTACTGTAGTTTTGAACTCAGTACAGTGGTTTTATGTTAGTCCTGTTTTGATATGGTCTGTTGGGGCAAGAGTCAAGCAGGAGAAAGCATTAGAAACATTAAAAGTTTCAAATGGTGAGCTTTTTAAATATGTTTTTTCTACTCCTCATTTCAGTAAATGTTACTGTTCTGGGATTTTCAATCACAACCTGTTCTCTTCCATTTTAAAAGTGATTAAAGATAAGTGCAGCCCAAGCACGGACCACAACATCTCAAAGGTGACCTCCATCTGCACTTAAAGCAAGCTGTCTTTTGTGCTTCCTATGCCCAACACGCATTTGGTTTGAACTGCAATGTTACGGTACCATATGCTAATATAGTAACTTTGTGTTGAAAACAGCATAATGGAAAAATGAACTTGCTAAATTCATGCTTGATTACTGCACAGTTTAGACTGTGATTGGGAGGCATTGCAATTTTAATTCTACTACACTACAGACGAGCATTAATAATATATTTATGTAATTGGATGTGTTCCCTTAATCAGAGCTGGGAAAACGGATAGATCAGTAAATCAGTTTTGGGTTTAGATCTCTTAGAATTGAACATTTCTACATATTATTACAGAACTATCCTGGCTTAGAAGGTACTAAAATATACAGGAAAATACCAACTACTTAAAATTTCACTCACTAGGAAACAGATTCCGACACCTCAAATTCAGGTTCAGTAGATTTTGAGCAGTTAACAGTTATCCCATGAGTAAAACCATCGGAGACAAAATAACCACTCTATCCATCTCTCTGGGTAAGGGCTAAGGCAGTCACCAAGTCAATTCCTGTATCACTGTTCATGGCTTCTAGAGCAACTGGCTCTCGGACCAGACACGTGAATGGGAGATCTCAGTGACCTGGCAAATCCCAAGCTATTAGAGGATGAAGTGTCCAAAGGCCTGAGGTTACCCTAATTAAGCAATTTGCTTGGATGCTGGCAACATGGGTCAGAAGGAACTAACAGGGGAACAAAACTGCTTCTCTCCACCATTGATATCAAGTACAGTTGTCCAGGCATAATAGGACCCAGCGTTTTCATGGAGTAGTGAGAATTAAGCTCTTATGAAGAAGTTTCCTGAGTCATGCAGTAATGCTTGTTCTGTAACTGTTTCTTTATACTGCTGAGTCCTTTTCTCAAATACAAAAAAATTGGGCTGTATCATGAACCTCTCCCAGATCCTTTCATAGTCAGCAGCACTGTGTTTTCCTAGGATGACACTATAGCTTTTTTCTCTTTTTTCTTTTTTTTTTTTTAAATCAAGCATTTATCAAACAGGTAGTATCTCTTTAAGCCTAGATAACTTAGGCAAACCTTAATATTTATTTACAAATATAGCTATATGTCAAATTGGGTCATTTTCAAAATGCTTTTTAAATATACTTTTAATTTAAATGTGGATGAAATTTCTTCTGTATGTCAGGTAGATTTCAACTGACCATTAAGAACATAATTACTGTGAATTACCCATAGCATACAAATGTGTACTTTTAATAATGTTCTCTCACATTTCACAGTAAATGTTTCAAAAACCCAGTTATATTTAACGAGCATAGAGTAGGTCTCTATTTAGCCTGCATTTTAACATGTTTTGCATTTAAATATGCAAAAGAGATAGTTCTACTCCCCTTAAAGCTACAAATGAAATAATGGCAATGTGCCAAAAAATGTAAGTAATATAATGTTACCTTTGTCCTTCACAATGCCTATCCTGCTTTTCAGTCACTTGCTTTTGACACCCAGTGAAAATGTTATTGTGCACTGAAGCACTTTGCAGTGGCTAGACTTAAAATATATTTAAAAGGTGAACACACTTTATCTGGAGACTGGAATCTCTATCAATTCCCTCAGTGGCTTTCTAACCAAAGTTTGGAAATGAAGTAATAAGCTACCATGTGTGGAAACCAACTGAAAAGCACCTTGGTTCTCCAGCTACCTGAATTACTATAGCTCACTATATCTCCAGCTACAGTACTTGCATCTAGCATATTTTGTTTTATTTCAGTGTTCATTTTAACAAGATTAGGGTTGGTTACCATAACACCTATCTCAGGTGTTATTGATTGCAGATCCTACTTTCCTCCTCTGGAATTGGGGATTATTTTAGGCATTGCTGAGCTTGAAAGTGATGCTGCCTTACCCTGAGCTGCAAGTATTCTTTGTGCCAACTGGTAGGAAATAAAGCAACCCATCTGCTTAGCAACACAGGTGGCAGAGAACACACTGTCCTCATGCTCTGTTCCCTGCAGGCACTACCCACAGACAGCAGAGTTCAAGTCACGGGCTCTGAATTTGTTACTGTGAGCTCTGATGGGAGCTGAGTGGGATTACTCTGTTAAAAGGTGGTAAATGCATATATGCACTGCGGCCACAGTTTTAAGGGAAAAAACTTTCAGGCATTCATTGTGGACCAAAGCTTCTTGATGCTTTTCTGTTCTTACTCCAATTCCTTTCCCAGTCTGAGATCACCAGTGCAAAAATAGAGCAGCCCAGTAAAGACTTTAATATTTAGTTTCTGTTGAACTTCTGCTCAGAGTTTTAAAAATGATGATGATTAGCAGAAGCTGCCTAATGGAGAGCTCTGAAGTCTTCCGCTAATCTACTAAGGGTTTCTTCTCTTCTTTGAAATACCAGTTTTACAGACAGCTGATTTACCTCTGTTCATTTGCACCTATGATTCTGTTTATTCCAGTGGAAAAAAGCCAACAACTTACCATTTACACCAAAGTCAGAAAGGAATGAAATCTATTGGATATAGAGAATTTAAAACTCTCCTTCCATACAATCTCTTCTTGATTAGCACTGAATGCAACCTAATTATGAAGAATTTTTGCATTACTGCCCCATAATCTATTGGTAAAGAATGCTTTTTGGAGGCATCTTTCTTTTTCTCTGCACTAAAGTACAAAATAATTAATTGGAACAAAACCCAACAGAAAAAAATTGCTCGTTAGACTTTCTTATGATCGCATAATGAATGAAATTATTTCACACATGAAATAATGCAAGGGTTATACAAGTTGAATTGGGTGGGTAAAACTAGTATCATATACATGCACAATATAAAAACCCCACAAATTATTTTATTTTCTGAGAGACCTTTTAATGTTATGAAAAAATATGATGTAGTGTTAAAATATTTATGGAAGAATATCATAGTCATTTGTCTTCTAAACATTCTTAAAATATTAATGCTTTTGCTGTATTGGATGCCTAATAATGTTAAATGCCTGGAATTTCTTAATTATTAGCATAGATCTATGGCTGGATTGGGATTTAATCTTACTAAGTTAAACCATTACTATACTTGAAATTTCAATACTTTGAGTTAAGGAAAGACAGTCTCAGCTGCTTACATATGATTATGTGGTTTGCATAAGTAAAATGTGAAAATTACATTTAATTAGAAAAAATCTAGCAACTTATTTCTCTGTTAAATTAGGATTTAGAGCAAAGTTTAGTTAACTGATAGACAGTCTAGAACTTTTTCATGGATAGTTTCTAAGAGGCTTGTTATAAGGCTGCTAGGAATCATATAGTAAGACAAAACCTTATCCTGTTCATTTTAATTTTAACTGTGAAGAAGTTCTTGCAAATATGTCCAAATGGTCTTTTGAACCAAGGGGCCCCCTTTCGGGGAGCATTTGTTCCTTTTCATCTGAAATGTAGGGGACACCACTGGTTTGTGGGAACCTCTTTTCCCACTGCTCTGTCTGCACATGGTGGGAGCAGAGCTGTTGCCGCCAACCTCCCCCACTGGTGAGGCCACAGTGGCTCTAAGCCACAGGGGCAAGGGCCTAGGTTTCCTCTGCTGCTGCCCCAGCCTTCACAGGAGGGGTAGTCTGTTCTCTCTGTTTTCAAAGGGAGATGCCTTTTGCTTTTTCAACTCAATTTTGTAGGGCTGGAAATAACCTTGCCTAAACAAATAATAACCACCACAGAAATTGGGGGGGGGGGGGAATTAAAATTAAATAAAATTATGTTTTAGCTATTTTTTTATAGTTAATATCATTGTAAATAACATATGAAGTTGAACATAATGTGCATGCAAAGTTCAAACATATCTCATTTAAAAACTACAGTGCTATTTCCTCATATATGGCTAGTTAGGCAAATCATCTTGTAAAAATCCCGTAAAATTTAATCCCATAACCAGGGAAAGCCCCCAGTTTAAAATCAGTGGATGTGCAAGGCAAGAAAAAGGAAGACAGTTGTAAAGTATATCAGATTCAAAAGGGTTTAATAAGAAAAGCAACTGGACTTCACAAAAGCCAAACCATGGAAATTACTTAAGAAAAATGCATTGGCACCAGTGTATTCCCAAACCAGCTCAAATAATAACTGCTTTTGTGCAATAAAGAGAGAGTACCAAAGAAGGAAACACACATTCACACACAGAGAAATCCCACTCTGTCTCTGGGTAGTTCAGGGTATTCCCGTAAGTTTCTGCTCCACGGATATCCTGTGTAGATGTAGCCCTGAGACTTCACCTTTCTTCAGCGAAACAAATTCATTGCAGTTTAGTATTGCTCAGAGCTGTTCAACCACCTATTAAGTCAATTCCTGCTGTTCCAGCTATGCAAGAACAGATTGTCTTTAATCTGCAGTTTTCACAGGAGCTGACTGGCTATAAACTGAATGGTTATGATGGCCACTGATGTTTGTACAAAGCTTATCTCTCTCAATCCTCAAGGAAAGCTGGACCACCAAAATAGCTAGAGCTTGCAAATCAATAATTAAAAAATTGCATGAAGAATGTACTAGAAATTTGACAAGGAATATCTTGAATAATTTATCTGATGAATACCATTTGACTATCCTTAGAGCTGTTCAGGTAATGAGGAAAGCTGTTTCAAACCCGTTACTGGAAATGTTCACAGATGCTATTGGTATGTATAAAACAACCTGCTGTAGAGAGTTGCGTTTTCAAAGATAGGTCAGGCTTCTAAATATGCAGTTAGGCTTTTAAGCCTTATTTCCAGATATCCTTAGCAGCATTAGTGTCCACTGAAACTCCAAGCTGTGACTAAGTAAGCAGTGTGTGCAAACTGAATGCAGCTTAGCTGGAGTTTTCACTTTGTCCGTCCCATTTAGCTTATAAACTCAAACCACACAGTGCAGTTCATGTGTCCTACAAATAATTTATTTTTTTTTATATATAGCTTCTATTTATCTGTGACTTCATAACTCTTCTCTTTAAAAGCAATAAACTTCCTAAGATTCTCCTAAACTTCATTTCGAATTTATGTCCAAACTGCCTTGCCACCTGGGCTGTTCAGACACAGGCAAGACTCAGTTTCTGGCTTCAGCTGAGCTTTCAAGGATAGCAAGAAAGCAAGCTGGGGCACTGCTATCCCAAGCACTCCCTACCAGTCATCATGTCCCACCTTACAGTGCCCATGGCCAGGTGTGTTGTGATCCCTCTCACTGCCACACAGCAATTTCACACTTCCCAGTGTTCAGCAGAGACCTTCAGCCCAGGTTCCTTCCAGGATGCCTTAACATCACAAGCAGCAATGAACTTACGGGAGGAGTAGTCACCAGTGTCTTAGAATGGGCAATGTGGACACAGAATGTAAATCATGCTTGAGCTCGCTTGTGGCTCAGGATTCAACAATACAGGCACAGCTAGATATATCAGATATTGCTCATTTCATGAGTGTTACTTGGTAAGCTTGTGTGTCCACATATACAACCCCTCTGTAACAATGTCTCCTTCGCCCACCCAGCAGCTCTTTCTTAGCCATCATAATCCCGCAGAGGAAGCAATAAAAGAGGAGGCAGCAGCAATGAGTGTAACACGGCCCACATCTCATACTTGAGACTGAAAGGCACAGCTGAACGAAAATGCCTTCAGCCTTCCCACAGCTTACCCAGATGTAAAAGATCCCTTCGAGGTGCAGGAATGTGCGATAGGACTGCTGAAGCGCGATAGTGACATGACGTGCGTCATATTTGCCACCTGGACACCCTAGCAGACTTGGCAGCATCTAATTAGGTCCCACCTGGGAGCACCTTACCAAACACTTTTACTGCTGGCTGGGAATTAACCTCCTTCAGACCAGGCCATTTCCTGGATCAACAGATCCTTCTGGGTTTATTACTCAGGTTTGGCTGGCAAAGTGTCATATCTCCTGCAGATTGCAGTATAATCCCTGTATATACAGCTCTTACTCAGAAAACCAAAGTATCTCACAAGTATACTTGCAACCCCTATAAAAGTGATTCTCCACACGTCTGCCACAGGACAAAACCATTACACGCCTAGATGCTGAGTGAGGAACAGAATTGCATATTCTCACTCTGAAACTTTCACTAACTTTCAGAATATAAAAAAGGGAAAGTAAATGCAAATTCTGCTTGACTCATATCATATTTTAGTCTGGTATTAATATAAGCACAGTGAGAAGAGCAAGCAACCACTAACTTGGTTAGAGTGGTAAAAGCTGGGCTAAAATACATATTTGGTGACTGTCATTTGGTGACTGCCTAGCCGGCAACTAAGCCCCACACAGCCACTCGTTCACTTCTGCCACCGTGGGATGGGGGAGAGAATCAGAAAGGTAAAAGGGAGAAAACTCGTAGGCTGAGATAAAGACAGTTTAAGAGGTAAAGAAAAAGCCACACACAGAAGCAAAGCAAAGCAAAACAAGGAATTCATTCACAAGTTCCCATCAGCCGGCAGGTGTTCAGCCATCTCCAGGACAGCAGGGCTCCATCATGCGTAACAGTTACTTGGGAAGACAAATGCCATCCCTCCAAATGTCCCCTGCTTCCTTCTTCTTCCCCCAGCTTTGTATGCTGAGCATGACAGCATATGGTCTGGAATATCCCTTTGGTCAGTTGGGGTCAGCTGTCCCAGCTGTGTCCCCTCCCAAACCTCTTGTGCCCCCCCAGCCTACTCGCTGGTGGGGTGGGGTGAGAAGCAGAAAAGGCCTTGGCTCTGTGTAAGCACTGCTCAGCAATAAAGAAAACATCCCTGTGTTATCAACACTGTTTTCAGCACAAATCCAAAACATAGCACCATACAACCTACGGTGAAGAAAATTAACTCTATCCCAGCCAAAACTAGCACAGTGACCAAAGGTTAAAAATCGTCTCATTCATTAAATGGATGTGTCTGCACAGCTGGTTGAATAAAAAAACCAAAATTATATAAACATGAATTCAATCCCCAGCAAACCTTGCAGCTCAGCTCATCTGTTCCTTACCACATGTAATTCTGTTACATGGTTAACACATGCAATATTGGGTACTAATAGTAGATGCTGCTAACAGGTAATACCACTAGTTAGCTGCTCTTGGCTTAGAATGGCACAAAAACTTGTGGAAGTCAAGGATACTACCAGAATCACAAAGCAGCAAGTCCCATAATGTGAATATGAGGCCACAAACAGATATTCATAGTTACTAATATTTTTATCTTTTTTTAACCTCAAATGTAATTGTATACTGCAAGCCTTTGCTAGTATTTGCTGCCATTTCACCACCTGGGCATCTCAGCAATTCTCCAGTAGGACTATAAAGGAAGTAGGGAAGTAGGAGGCTGCAAAATCCTAATTCTTAAGCTCAAAGCACTGTCCTGGTGCTTGCAGGACTCAATCTGGAAATTGCAGCTTCTGCAGCTCTGCTCCCTCACAAACATGGTTCCAAAAGTATTTATTTTTCCCTGCCAAGAGAGAACCAAGTGACCTTCAAAGCAGGCAAAACCTGTCCAGACTGGAATATCTATGCCCGCCAGCAGTGACGAGCAGCCCTACTTCGTCATCAACTGACTACATTCCTTCAGTGCCTTGCAAAATACCTTGCATTCACAGAGTCTTACTGAGTTCAGTAAAAAGATATCCAGGAAAAGGGTTGAAGCTTATATTCATATTCTATTTCATGTCTACTTTGACTTACCTCAAAATGTTTAGTATGCAGAGTAATTTACTCTGTAGTCCAAACCTTTGTTCAAAGCTAGTATTTCACTAACTAAAGCTGACAACAATAGAGAGCCATATTTACACAGAAAAGTTAAATATTGTTGTTGTTGTTGAGCATACTTTTCTGGGGCATGTGGGTCATGTAGAAAACATTCTCCCCAGAGCTACAGTGACAACATCAATGGAAACAAAAACCCCAAGGCTTTTAAACTAAAATGGTAAGTTCTGTTAGAAAAACAAGGTATCTGCCTGCTTAATACCAGGGAATAAGAGGACCCACTAGAAAGAACATAGACTACTGGAAAAGGAAGTTTATTTTTCAAGCACCTATTGCAAATAACGGACATAAGCAACACCTGTGCAGAATGCTCGAAGTGTCCCTTAAAGCCCTCAAGAACAAGAAACTATGGAAGTAAAGCTCAGAGCCCAGCCTGGCAAACGGTTTAACTTACCTCATTGCATGACATTAATTAATTGAATCTCATGCCACTGAGAAACATCTAAAATAGATGAGCTAAAGTAAAGAAAAAAGCCTACAGCTTTTACTGAAATTGTAATCTTCCTGCCTCTGTAGACGTTCGAAATTAGACTTTCAATGAGGTTTATAGGTAGGCAGGCTCGGTATCAGTTGGGTATTCTTCCTGAATACCCTAAAGGACTTGAAGGCTTCTTCCCTCATCTCCGCAAAAAACAATAACTACATGTTTGCTGGAAATGAAGTCCATACCCCTCAAGTCTTTCCCCCTGCTCCAAGCAGTGAGAGACAAAAGCAGCATTGTGGTATTTCTGCATTTTCCTGCAGGAACTCAGGCTCTAGAAAGTAGAAATAACTTCATTCCTTAGACACAACTCATTCCCTTCCTCCTGTTACCTACTCTCACCCTGACACATCCTTTACATTTTGAGCTGGTCTAGAGGTCCTAAACAAGATATTTTGTCAGCCAGAGCAGTCATACGCTCTAAGGATGTTTCTCTAGAAGCAGTTTGTAACCCCATTAATGCCTATTTATACAGACTAGTGTAAAGGAGCATTAAAGTACCTCAGAATTTGCCTCCTCCCAGTTTTGTCTATATGATGACTACCTTGTTTTTAAGACTTAACTAAATATACAAGGTCATTTTTCTTGGCAGTAAGTTTGAACAATTATAACTTTTTTTTTTTTTACCCAGAATTTACTGTTTTCCTGAACTTAAAATAAGATGCAGAGATATTTCAACTCTGCCACTGTGCTAAGGGAGCTCACCGGACAGCAACCAGTTCCCTGACAATTCAGCCAAACAGCTCCTGAGAAGACAGATCGACTGTTCCTGAGGCTTCAGTACTTTATGGCTCTGCGGAAAAACATCAGGTGGGCTGCTTCTGAGCTAGTGACAGGGAGGTCCCAGAGTCCACACTTCTATTTTCTTTCACAGAGAATTAAAAAGAAATGGTTTTATATCAAATGAAGAAAGAATGCCAAAAGCAAAATATTGAAATGCTCTGTAAAATTAAATTATCTTTCTTTTCCTGGTTTCAGTTCTAGTCTCTCTCACCTTCTCATTTATTACTATTTATATAGTAGAAATGACACTTTTTTTTTTTTTTTTTAAGAAAAACACAATTCTTAAGGTACTTCATAGCTTTTTAACACTCATTTTTACAGTTCTGTCCTCAGAGAATGATTGTCTGGAAAAGAATATGGGAATAGAATAATGGGATGCTTTACGGATACTTCTGTATGCAAATAAACAGAGCAACACCAGCCATTTCTCTAAATGGATTCTGCCATCAGCATTCACCTGCAGATAGACACTCCCCTGGGATTTAGGTAATGCAATGTACAACATGGATGACTGGGTTTGTCGACAGTAGTCATTTCTCTCTGAAGCTTATCATCATGCAGTGCAGTATCTTGAAAGGCAGAAACCAAGGTGAGCAGAGAAGCTCCCTACAGATAGATGGTGAAGACTTGTTACACAGTAAATCACTAAGAAGGAGGTAAATGGAAGATATATGATTATCGGAAATTACATCCTAGCAAGTGACATCCTATCAATTTCTCAGTCAGGGTGTTACAGTAGTCAATAGCCACATATTCTACCTCATATATATTGTAGCTTGAATCTTTTGTGAGTTATTATGAGAAGAAATGGAAATAGCAAGGTGCAAGCAGGAGTCTCCCAGCCTGCCCGCTCCCCATCTAACATTTGGATATACACTGAGCCCTAACCAAAGCATCAGAGAAGGAGAGGAAGGGTTCTTCAAATGCCACATGCCACCAGCATTGCAACCACCAACGGCAATCAGGAGAGAGTGAGGTGATGTGGATTCTTCCCCTTGCTTCCCTTTGACACACCGTGTGAGTGCATAATAAACCTCTTTTCCTTCACTTTTCTTTCAGTAACATGGGGTTATTAACAGTTCTACTTTTTTTTGAAAAGCAGTTTGAAATCTGCGAGCAGAAACTGCCTAGTGCAAAGTAATATTATTAATTATTTCTATCAAGGTGCTGCCTGGAACTTCTGGTAAGTCCTGTCACACTGTATTATGAGGAAATATAGAGTAAAAAGAGTACATGTCCCAAAGCTCTTATTAAACAAAATCCCTATGCAAAGGAGGTAAGAGTACCAAAAAGTAGCTGGGATATTGTAGCTTTCCAAGCTAGCTAACGCTAGTGAAAATGATGCACCCTGAGTACCATCAGACACCTCTCTTTTACTGCATGAAACCAGCTTAGTGTCAGCAATGCTTCGCAGAAATCAGCCCATGAATTAAAAATAGCTGACTGATAGTTGACTAGGCAAGCAGAAAACAGATTCCTCTGGAAGTAGAATTCACAGAAGTGAATTTAGAAGAATTTTTAGTCAATCTGCAGACTCTTTTCACTGGTCAGTTTGGTCTATAATTAGCAGCACCTCTGGATAGTGGAAGATCATCCCTTCTCCCTCTCCTTGCAAAAAATGAGTGGGGGAAGAGGGGAAAAAAAAGAATAGCACAGATCACCTGAAAAATACAAGAGAAAAAAATGTATTTTTATGTCATCCTTACTTTACTAGCAGACTCTGTTCTGTCCTGACAAATGATTGCCTGACTTTGTTATTCATGGTTTCATCATCTCTACTAGATTCCCATAATGTACATAGCCATGAAATATCAGTTTTTTAAACTCTAAAAAAAATCCAGTTTATTTCAATGCTTCTCTTCAGAAACAAAAACATATTTTTCTTTTGACTTCCCATTTAATTTTGAATCCACTTCAGGATGAGTCTATACATTTAAGGCATGTATTGGGCTAAAGATACCTAAACCAAATACAATAGAATATCTAAAATTCTAGTAGAAGTTTCTTCAGCAATAATGCTCCTTAAGGACATGACTCATTATTACCAGCATCAGCTGCCTGACTGAAGTTAGCTTTATACCGTTCAATGGGTATACTTTTAAGCTCCCTTCAGACCTATACGCAATAGCTACTTACACTTGAGTTCCTTTAGCTGATTTCCAGTAGCTATTCAGCTATTCAGCCTTACTCTGGAAGCTCTACAAAAATTCCAGGCAAGCAGTAGACTCTGCCACTCTTCATCTTCTAATGTACCCATTTCTGAAGTGCGTTTATAACCCAACTGGCCTTGTTGTGGCTTTGCTAAAAATCATTCAGTCATCAATACCATGCAGAAATTCTGTTTTTCTTAGATCTTTCTTAGAAATATTGTTTGGGGATTTTCCTGGCTTGAGATCATATCTTTTATTGGTGCCAACCATTCTTTGAAGACCATTCTTAGGCAAACATCTTCACATCAGACAAAATAGACACCTAAAATATAAATGCTAGTGTCTGATGAAATGGCAAGCATGAGGAACAAGAGGAATTCCAACAAGCTAGTGTAGCTTTTAGGATAGAGAAACATGTCCATGCAATAGGTATAAAGTTGTCAGGAAAGGCTTCATGAGCACAACACATCAGGAAAATTCTGATAGATTTTGGCTATGAATGTAGTTTACAGGCTCCTTAATAAGGCTGTAGTTTCACTATAACAGAGCTGGTTACGGCTTTGATGTAGACTGCGCCTGCTTAGCCTCTCTTGTCATTGCCATCTCTTTAAAAAAAAAAAGCTAGAATGCCCCAGGATTTTTAGAACAAAGATGACAACAATACCTCATTTTTAAACTTAGGAAACTCAAACCAAGTAGGTTAAGTGCACTAGAAATAAAAAATTTCCCCTTGCTTGGCTTTTAGGCTTTAATTAGTTGATAACTTTCTGAGCAGAGCTACTCTGCACAGCCTGCTTTGACATCTCTCTGCTCCTCACTGCAGTCTCAAGGTGTCTCGAGGAGCCGCACCTGGCCACACTCTGCAGTCTCCCAGGCCACCCCCTTTGAGCAGCTACAACAGATCCCTACAGAAAGAAGAAATTTCCCTGTCTTTCTGGAGGCTTCACCTCACTGAGACTTCTTAAAGGCACACAAAAGCAAGGGCAGGGAAAACAGATGCCATCTGTCACAACAGATTTTGGCACATTGCGGTCTTTTTTTTTTTTTTTTCCTTTAAAAGAGTACTTTTAATTAGCTAAGTTCAGTGATCCAGTTTCCTGCTCAGCCCACCACAGAACAGATTTTGTGCAGCTGAGGAGATAGGTGGGAGGAAAAATTGAACCATGAGGACAGAAAAAACGACAGAGAAAGAACATAGGAACTACTTATACCAGCTTTGTGGCTAAAGCCAGTATCTCTGACTGCCTGGGAGAACGCATAGCTCTCAGAACAATAAACTTACTTACTGGAGATCATTGGAAAAACTTCCTAAGGCATATATCTGACCCTCTTCAGACTTGCAATACCAAGGGACCTGAGAGACAACTTGCACTAACTCCTGTGGTCAATCATGGAAGGGCAGTCTTTCACTTCTGTGAAATGTCTCAAAACCACCACAAGCTGATATGTATGTTGCAGTAGATCCAAGGAAACATGAAAACCTGCACTACCAAAAGAATCAATGCCATGCCCTTTTGTGCTGTTCTGACACTGCTCTGTGGTACTCACCTGATAAATACAGTAGGTCCCCCCAAAATTACCAACAGGACACGTGAATGATAAATGCCAGTTCCCTGTGCTTCAGGACACCAGAAACTTTTACATTTTAACTCAGGTGTCACTTAGCGGTTCTAGCAGCAGCAGCAAATTTGTTGCAATTATCATTAACATAATAAGCACACACTCTGGAAAGCCCCAGGCAAGCAGCCTCAGAAGCTAAGGGGCATACCACATTTACAGGATAATACATAAAACATGCTTTTTGGATCTACTTAAGAGGCAAAACTCAAAGGCACCTCGATTTCACATTAGGGGCTTTACAGATACTGCTAGTTTTGACCTGTTAGACTGATATCAAGGTAGGGGCTTTGGTAAGGTTACTGCTCTAGCTGGTCACTTTGTGGGGTCAATGTCAGGATTTGGTCTTTTCCAAGTTATTGGATCACTAACCTTAGCCTGCTCTCATCTGAGATCATACTCTGAAGGCAGTAGATCAGAGCTTCTGGCTTACTAAGATAACAATCATTTATTGGAGCTGCAACTTTACTGAACGTATTTCAGATCAAAAATCTGTCAGGCCTGTGTGGGCTATGCTGATAAAATGGTGCAGCGCTCTGTAGCTGCTCTATCTTGCTTGCCTGCTGCCACGTCAAAGCCCTCATGACATCATTGACACGGCCTCTCTGTCACACTGAGCAACTGCGTTGTCACAGACTGTAGAAGGTCCTGGCTCAACTCCTCTTGATCTCAGCAAGCTCAAAGTGACGTTCTTACCATAAAGCATTAAGGAAAATGAAGTGTTAGCTGAATACCAAGCAAAGGGGACAACTCAACTTTGATAAATGCCTTTCTGTTCAGAGGGATATAGATAGGGTAAACAGCAGTCCACTAACATGGTAAGGGCAATGCTCTTTGAATACTGCATCTAAGGAAAATAAAGCAAGACAGAGGCAGACTTTAGTGCTACTTTAAGCACTTGCAGCCCTACTGGCAATGAAAGCCAGCAATAGATCTGACTCATTTTCAGACATAGATTTTGAACATGGAGGTTGATTATATGACTAATGACACCAGAATTGAACTAGTAATAGCTGACATGTGAACCAAAAAAAATTCAGTGTTGCTTTTTGGGGCTAGGTCAGGCAGGGGAAGATAAAAGGCAGAAGAGAAAAGTTGATATTTTTGTCTACCAACATAAGCGTTGATGATATTAGAAGAAAAGGTGTGTTTTACTCCTTCTTTAGAAGCAGCAAATAACTTCCTTTCATGCAGCATTAAGAATCAGTGGTTAAAGTGATTTCACCAAATGGGAAATGTGTCCCATTCACAGACAGCATAATGTGCATTATTATGGCTTTTTCATTTCTCCTGAATAGCAGCAGGTAGCTATTGTTCTTCTCATTCCATAATCTCCAGAGGTTTTCAAAATTTCAATTGCAGATAATACCATCTGAAAGGGGATTGCATTATTATTGGCTTCTCAGATATTATTCCAGGTCTCTCTTTCTTTGGCCATGTTTTGATGTGAAATGACTACCATCATATCTGCTTGACTTTTGATACAGAGTTTTATTTTCAGAAGTTGTGAAACTGTTCTGGTGGATTTCCTTCTTTCCTAGTTATTTCCCTCCTAGTTAATGGGGTGAAGAGATGCCAGTCTCACCTTATAAAAAACTTCTACACAGCTTATGTAATTCTTCTGTGATTTTAGTTAAATACTAGCATGAGGTTCCCCCTGTGCATTTGCATGTGGAGATCTGAAAAAAAAAAAGAACTGTATCAGGAGACCAGAGAAACCCTAAGCTCTGCCTTGTCTATGTTTGATAAGGGCCTTTACTATCTCAAAGGAGCAAGCATTAGTACTGCAGCTTTTCAGTCTTCATTCCTTTTATAAAAGTTCCTTAAAGTTAGTAACAGCAGAACAGACTGTGATATATGGGGAGAAAACAGATTTGACAACAGCCTTCAGAATAAACAGCTGGATTTTTCTAATGGAAAAATCAAAATTTTGGGGTACATTTTCCAGTTTAAAATTCCCAAGGATCATTAACATCCCAGTTACTAACTTTCTTCACTGCTAGGCTACAAACAAAAATGCATACTGACATTTATCTATATTTTATCCACAAGCCAGAGGAAATTCCTGTTTCAGTCACTAGAAAAAGAAAACAAAACAGAAGGAAAAGCACTGCACAGTGTTTCCTACACAGTCCAGAAGATTTGACCTGGTTTTCATCCAGATACACTCCCAACAAAAACAATACTTTACAAATACCTATATAACTTTCAAGACATTTTTAAGTGTAAGTGAAAGAACAGCACATAAAAAGCAGCAGCAGCTTACCAAAACCTAAAATGAATTAGGGTACTATTAAATTATCATTTTCTCAGTCCTTCAACTTATCTCTAGTTCACAAAAGGGGAAGCTTTGTTTTTCTCTCCCATGGCTATGTTAGGCTTCTCATTGCTCTAACTTGAACTAGAAAAGAAAGAAGACTCTAGAAGACAGATTGATGACAAAAAAGAAAGATGCTGAATTACAGAAGCATCAAAACCAAAGTCAAAACCTTGATAAGATCACTTTTTCATCACTTCTAGCTAGTGCAGTTGATGCCAAACCTAAAGTGCTCAAATTTACTGACTCAGCACTCCTTGCTTACCAGACCGATTTTAAGTCAAACACATCTGTAAGGACAAACTCATCTTCACTTTCCAGGGCCTATATCAATGTAAATGCTTCAATGAGGTCAAAGGATCAATACCTCCTATTTGTAGGACTTGAACTGTGAACAGGTTAGCACCCTTAGCTGAACAGGGTGATATCAAAGAAAAAAAACCTACATAAAATAATTTGTTCAGCAGTCGGCACACCAAGCTTGCTTGGTTTATGCTAAAGCAAAGGCCCTGCAACAAAACTATATATCTAAAGCGTATCTAACTTGCTGAATTTGTGCAAGGTATAGGCTTGCATAAGGTTATTAAATCAACATTTTTAGCTTTCTGAGTTGATGCCAGCTCTCACTCACCTGAAGAAAATCCTTAATTTGTGTTAATTTTCTTGCCCTGAGTAAGAACGAAAACCTTCCTGAGCAGTAAAATAACTTCATGTTTCCATAGTCTTAAAAATGCTGGATCATTCTAGTCCAAGGTGAATGACGTAGTACTTAGATCCAAGTGGTCTGACAACACTTTACTAAGTAGAACAGGAGAAATTAAGGGAGACTGTCAGTGCTGTTAAAAAAAATAAAAAATCATTAAGAGAAAGGATACTCAGGTCAGTATCTCTGTAATCTGAATGCTTCACACTGTTTTGCAGTGGTAGATTAGGAGATAATCCAGTGGAATTTCCACCCAGCAGTCATGTCCTTACTGCAGACACCTATAACATCTATGCACCCCAGCCTCTTCTCCCAGCACATGCTGTGTTTACGGAACAGAGACACAAGCATACCACCCAGGAACTATGAAGGCTGTGCATGCAAGAGAGATCAAGTAGAAAACAAACCAGAACAAAACCCAACAGTTAATGTTATCCTTGGGAGTCCTAACCACCGTACCTAAACTTCTGACCCCCAGATATTGGCATAACAGAAAAGTGATACTACAGACAGGCTAGATATGTAGAAGTCCTTCATAAGGCATTCCAGTATATGCAGATGTCAGTGCCAGTTGGGTAGTAAATTGCATCCATCTCAGCAGAGTCTTGGGTCTCATCACATGGCCACATCCTGAGGGCTAAAGTGTAATGTACTCCTGCAAAGCCTGAGGCCTATCCTCTGCGCATTCCATAATCCCTCCTTGACTATTTAGGTGTCCCTCACAGGAATCATTGTTGTCTCAGGTAGGCTTGTGTCAAATTCTGGTGTTTGCACTTGGGATGTCCTGGGTTCCCCCACAACAGAGGATGCTGAACACCATTGCCTCTCTAGTCTGTTACAGGGAAGTGCACTTCCCTCTTGGGCAGCTACTGCTACCAGCCACTTCATGCTTCAGCAGTTGCTCTAAAACCAGTATTTTCTCTACCAGCTGCCACCTCTGGCAGTGAGTCTAAGCCCAGGGGATCTTTATCTGCTGACGATAGAGGGACAGATCCAGAAGCCGAAATTCTTGAACCAGTTCCTTGCAGCTGCATTTCCAAACTTTTGTGCTGCTGACTTTAATTGATCAGTGCTACTGAGAGAGGTTGGTGATAAAAACAATTTCCTATTAATCTATACCGGAACATGCTGTTTCTGGCCTTTACTGACAACTATCTGACCTTCATTGCCTCCAGGCAACCTACCTTACAATTTTGTAGCTAGGTAAACAAGAGAAAAATTTTGAATTATTTTGGAGTGCTTTCATGAATAAAAGAAGTTATTTCAGTTACTATAATTCATAACTTATCTTTTTCCTTAGTCGTGGAAAACATTATATAGATCTGAAGGCATCTGCAAAATCCTGCTTGGACTGCATGTTTAGCAGAGCAGCTATTTGCTTGATAACTCACACTGAAATCTCATCGTGGTCTCGCCAAAGGGGGGCTGTCCCACACTACCTGAACAAGAAGAGCAAGTCCAGTGACAGCAAGCAGGTTCAACAGCCAAGAATCCAGATCTGCAGGCAAATCCACAGCGACGAGGCAGATCAAACTCATGTCAGTCCGGTCAGTCAGGGACCAAACTGAAGGGGTCTGAGGTCCAGCATGCAGCTGACATGTAGGTCAGGCAGAGAGCAGGACTCAGGCCCTCAGCTTAAATGCAGCTCCTGAGCGATGGGATTGACCCTCCTCCCAAGGTGTCTCAAAGCTTCTCTGGCAGAGCTGGCCCTGAGAAGAGGCAGCAAACCACTGGGGAAGGGGGTACACTGACGGCCCCAACAAGAGAAGAGCAGCTGCCCACACCAGTTACTTACCTGCACCTTAGTAGTTTTCTGCTGAGTGCTTTACCCAAGGCACAGTGCTGGAAGGAGGATATGGGGGAATGAAGCTGGTCAGAGAGCTGTGTGGGTAACAGATGTGTCGGAAGGAGCTAAATTCTTATTTTCTTCAGCCATAGTACCAGTGCCCTCTGCACTTCCTCCTGGCCCTCACTGCTAATATTTGCCACTGAGGACAATGTTCAAATGGATTATTCTGCCCTTTCCAGACAAGAAAGGTTTTTCTTTTTCTCACCAGAAACCTGACAGAAAGCTTTGAGATGTGCTGAAATGTTCTGGTTCTCCACAGTGTTCATCTTGTTGCGAAATATTCCCCATGTAAGGATGAAGACACATGGGAAAAAGCCACAGTGGGAGGGAGGGAGCCTGGCTGGAGCACAGGTCCCAGAAAGCAAGGGCATTATCACCAGCAGGCAGGACCTCTCATGGCTACAACATCAGAAGACTGTGGCCTGCAAACAAAGTCATGAAGGCTCACAGTTGCAGGGTGCCACTGAAGTCAGCGTAAAAATTATCCAACCTCTGCAATTAGTTCCTGGGAAATTAATGATGAAGTTTCAGGTGTCATTGCCTTCTATTTACAGCCTCTATTTGAGAAGGATTTGCTGCATTTACAAAGGTGGTGGCCAGATGATAAAGTCTAACAGGCTTTTTCCATCTCTCAGACTTCTTTGATCCTTAAGCACACACAAGATAGAAGCTTGATTCAGATCCCCAAAGTATTTAGTGTGTCATGTTTCTTTTTCTTCCAAATGGACATAAGGGATTGCTTAGAGAGCTATAAGGATTGAAATTGATTTTGTATTCTCCGTTCCTTGGTCCCTTGGGGACTCAATGGTAAACAAAGAAGAGACACTGTGAATTCCGATGTTTGCAGTAGGGTAAATAATTAAAAACTGTTCAGTGTATAAGGGGAGTTCTTAAGGTTGCTGCTGATAACAATAGAAGCTTGTAATTAGTAGTATTACTTTGGTTTGTGGCACAGCTGATTATGACTTACTTGTGGCTTTTACAATATTCGGTATTCTTTCAGACATGTTAGAATGTTTCTGGTTTGGTTTTGTCTATGCTTTTTATATAGGAAGTTACAGAAGATTCATGAAAGAGGCTTGGAAGGAAAAGAGAAGCTGTAGTGATTAAGGAGGAAGCATATAAAGAGCAAAACAAAAATTAAAAAACCCTCAGAAACCCACAGTGTAGTAACAGACAAGGGAAAAGAAGAAAAAAAAGAATGAATCCTGAGATAAATAAGCTATATCAAAGCTTGAAAAAAACTACACTGTAAATGTAAAAAGATCCTCATGTGAAAGGTAGACCTGGCAAATAGCTGTTTCTCTATGTTCTCTCATTGCCTGCATCCCATTTCTATGTCCACCAGATTAGGGTGAACAACCTTATTTTTGTAGCAGAACAAGCAACACATAGCACACACAAAAAAGGTAGTAATGGCAGCTAGTAAGAATTACGTTACCCATGAAGGGTAAGTGACCCAATTACTTCACCCGTGAAGGGACTGGGACTGTGTGGCTAGAAAGCGTGATACAGATCTATAACCTGGCTAGTGATGTCTTACTGTGGGAAGTCTACCTGAACAATACTTTGAAGCTGTTTAAAAAGGTTTCCTCTCTTATTTTGCACCTAAAACGTGACAAGGTGCAGCCTACAATATGCAATCTTTTTGGCTTAGAAATTCTACATGCATTTAGTGAAGCAAATAAGCAATGGCATGACACATAATTGTGCATTATGTGTGTTTGAATTTCTCAGCCAAAATATAGAAATTTAAAATTTTTAAAACTTCCTTTGTCTGGAAACCATAAACTACAACTTTGTCAGAATTTCTTACATTTTACTTTTATATTCAAAATTAAAGTTTAGTAATTAAAAGCCACAATTTAATGCTCATAAAACTAAGTTCAATCATCTAATAAAATAATTTTTTTCTCACCTTTTATGTTTGTGGTGGATTTCACTGGAACTTTTTGAAGAGACTGCGTAAGTAGTGACATGCAACAATTCAGATCCAACAAGTCATAGTGGGTGGAAACAGGCTTTCAGCTTTAGAGGACTCTGAAGTGATTGCCGATGTTGCAGTGAATTCGGTTCACAGCATGTTAACCACAGAGAAAGAGCATACTTGTATACAATACCTTATGAGGTCGAAGGCGCATACCTTCACCTCAGTCTTGGATGCCAGGTTCAAAGAGCTGACATCCACCTTTCTCACCCTCTCTTGTGGAGAGCAGTTGACCCAGGACACTATGGAAAACTGGACTGTTGCAAACTATGTATCAGAAAAAAAACTACTGGGAATGAGTAGGGACTCCTGAGACACTACAGTATAAAAGCATCTTGACCTAATTGGGGAGGAAGTTGTTCACTGGTTGTATTGCCACTGCCACCATATTTTTATTCATATTAATTCTGCTTCCGTGTCTGAAATGTCACTCTGAGAACTGCTGCCAGATGTTGTTTGGATGAAGGTGACAGAAAGTGTTATAATACTAGATGAGTCTGGCATATGTGCATCACCTATAATAAAGTTCTACCTGCAAGAGCAATGATAATATACACAAACTGATTAGGTTTTGCTGAAGAGAAGCTATGGCCAGCACTGGATAAATGGCATGAAATTCTCTATCCCACTGAGAGCTCACTGTGAGCATGTCTCTAATAGCAAATTTATGAGTAATGGTATAAATGTATGCTAAAAATATTAAGAAGTATTAGCCTTGAGAAAATTTAATTCAGTGTTTTCTGTGCTTAGTCCTGAGTACAGAAAGTATTTGGTAGCTCTGGTCATACAACAAAGATGACTGTATGGATGCTTCATAGTCTTTGCAATAGCAGACATTTCAAGAGAGAAGTATTTGGTTTTTTTTCTCCACAATTGATCATAACAATAATTTGCTTTTTATTACTTTGCATTCCTTCTTCTGCCCTTTTTTTTTTTTCTTTCCTCTGTGGTCTTCATTCTATTTTACTTCTGTATTTGCCAGTGAAAAGGGGAGCAGAAAATAATGTGTTGTCAGATGTTTCCAAAAAAAGAAAAAATATTTCTTGGCAATAATTGAAGAAGGAAATAATCATTATGCCCCTTGGTTTCACTATTACTTGTATACTACTATCTATCTAAAAATATATATGGATTATCTATATTGATATACAGACACTTGTACACACAGAGACACATTTGTAGAAAGCACACATAGCACATCATTGTACACTATATCCAAGGTGTAAAGAGTCTCAGAAGGCATTTAAATTACAAATACTCCTATTTTAAGTCCCCAGAGTAATTTCACTTTAAGTGAGATTAAGATCCAGTGTAAGTATTATGAATGGGACTATTATTCAAGTTAGATGACAGTTCCCATTATAAAGCCCTGATTTTGGTGGCTTATAATTTTGCTGAACTTTAATCTTTCAGGCTGACTTGTTCCTCCCTGGCAGGATGGGGCTGGAGGCTATATGGTTCAGAAGGATGGTACAACTGTCAGAAATACAGCCTGTCTCCTAAAATAAAACTTCATTTTATCTCTTCACAGCATATTTTTGCTCCCTGTCACTAATTTCAACAGATACTGTGGTGGCCCTGGGCTCAGTCTCTCCTTGCTGCCTGCCAACAGCAAAATGAGGGTCTGGGCAGGACGTGAAAGAGCAAGAGTGGTGAGAAGACTGGAGGGAAGGTAGTCCTGCTCCTGTTGCGAACTCTACTGTCAAGTTTTCCTTTTGTTCCCTCTTCCCATTTTATATTGGAGCCCCACATTTTCAGTCTCGATGGGAGGCCAAAGGAGGAACAATACTTAACTTCTTTGCTGCCCCTCTGTTAGTTGAAGAATACATGTAAATATCCATTTCAGCCAATAGTGAGAAGGTTGCAAGTGAAAAATGTGACACAACTAACTTACGCTAACCTAATTTATATTTCTCATTTTCTGGGACCTGAGGATCTAATTTGCAGAACTACTGAGTATTCACAGCACCAGCTGCCATCAAGAGAGTCTGTACAGTTAACTACAATACTAACTAACCTAGAAATAGCCTGAAAATACAAATTGGTTGTCTCAGCAGGAAACCAAAACTGAGATATACTTTGACCACCACAGTCTTATGGAACTAAATGCCACAGCCTTTGCAAAGCTTCCAGGTACTAATGTGTTGAAGAACATGGCAAAATTAATGAAGGTGTTGGTAACATTGTCTGCAGTTTATAGTAAATAGACATGACTACATACAGAAGAAAAAAATAATAAAAAAATTGACCAATCAATCAATAAAAGTGCCATCCATTCTGTACACTGAATAGGACAGGGATTTGCTAGACAAAACTACTATGGGATCATATAGAGACTTCTGACTAACAAGTATGTATGGGCAACTTGAGTACTTGTCTTTAACTTCTCCATGCTTGAATTCATAGCCTTGGTACAATACAAATAACTTGTGTATTTGTGTACTTTTGCAGTGAAAATCAAGCAATTGAACCAACGCAGACCAAACCCAACAGTAATTCTGCTTTGTACACAGAGGCAGGCAAGAGCAAGATATTTCTATCTATGCTTGAGTTAATGAGAAATTATGGATCTGTCTTTTTCAATGCTGCATTGAACAAGAAATGCTTTTTTTCACAGATCCCTAAATCAACATTAAGATTACCTTTTCAAAGTTTGCTGCTTCAAGTTAAACATATTCATCCACATGGAGCCCAACAACAAAATAATTAAGAACTGCAGATCATCAGTTCTTGTGTATCTGTATTAATGTCATAGTAGTTTGGGGCACGTAAAAGGTATTGTAGGTTAAAAGATAACAGGTGTCAGTTGTCTGTGGGAACTGTGCTGGCAGCATGTATTCATAAGAAAGATTACTTGAGAAAATTTATTCTTCAATGAAACAGAGAGGAAGCTATTTCATATATGAAAGAACATACACCTGCTTATTCAGCACAGAGTAGAAGACATGTTGTAACTTGTAATCCCAGTGTAACTCGTTCAATTACAAAACCTCGTAATATGTGAGAACTGAGCTTGGCCTGTTACACTACTGATCTGAACACAGATATGCACATTTTAGAAAATCAGGCTGGCAGAAAATAGAATCCACAAAATTGGGGAAACACAAAATGAATTAGAATATCCTGCAATTTTGAGTAATGCATGTATTATGATTTTTTTTCCCCCACTACAGTATTAGCTATCAAACAAAAAACAGTTCTTATGTGTGAAAACATGGTATTACTGGCTCCTCAGTAGTCATGCAGAACTATTTCAGTGTTGTTCCCTTCTCTGCTTGCTTTTCTGACGCATTTGTGTGCAAAGGTTTGTTTCCTAGTTTATTCCATAATTTGGTTTTGCATGAATTCTTTTGAAATACTTGGGGAAGCAAGCACTGATGTTAGCTCATCTTTATTTTACATTACACAGGCTTTTCCATAAATTAAACAAAGCAAAGAATAGCATATTAAGCTCAGAAATAGGTGGCATGGATGGGCTACTAGCTGGATTAGGGCAGGAGTCTCTAAAGAAGATTTGCACAATTGCTATGCCTGATGATGTAGAAGCTCCTAAATCTGCCAAGATTGCTTACTCAGTACTGCGACCACCAGCCCATGCCATCCTCCACACTCCTGTTCTACAGAATAGGATCATAAGCATCTACACTACTTAAGTCAGCTCCCTCTCCCTCCCTCCCTCCTGCCACAGTTCTTCCGAAATTTAAGGTCAGGCATCCCTACCGATCTCTCCGTGAAACAGAACTTCTCAAACCAAGATCCTTTTGCCTTGCTCAGCATGGACACAGCCCAACATCCCAGCCCAGGAGTCTTACTTTTTCTTGCTCCTCTCCAGGTACGGGTTTCTGAGTCAGCTGTGCTCCTGCCGTGCTCTGAGTGGTTCTCCTCTGGTAGGCGGCAGCAGTTCCCTAAATCTGCCTGCAAGCTGTGTCTTAAGAGAACTAGGAACTTACTAGCAGCAAATTAGCGGTGATGATTGGAAATTTTTAGCTCTGAAGTACCTCTAACAAGTGCAGGTCAGTTGTCTGGGCATAGATGTCTAATAGCATTTTAGATAACCCATTTTGTCCCAAACAGGTGTCCATGGGGCTTGCCTACAGAAGACTGGAGAAACTCATCCTTCTGCACTGGAAGGCAGGAGGATATCCCAGGGTGTCTAGAATGTTACCAGACCTCTGTGTTTAGCTGACTAAAGGGTGTGGTCTTACCCAATAGTTTTCAGCATGGACTAGAGGTTTCTCTGTTCACTAGTGTTTGGACCTCCCATTTTGAGATATATTTGAGTGATGGCTATCAGAGTGGAAATTGCCTTCAGAGCTCAGTGCTCTCAGAATGAAATACCTGATGCTAAAACATTTACATGGAAAACACTCAATTTTTTCATTTATCTAGTTACTCTCAAGCAGCCTTAGGTATCATTTGAAGATAATGGTATACTTCACATGATCAATTCTGAAATAAGCACAGTCACCTACACGTTATCTAGACTACGTTCAAAGACATGCCTACACACAAACACATGCATATTTATATTTACATATATACACATGCATATATGTATAAATACATACAAGTGTATATATACACATAATATAGATATATAAAAAGTAAAAACCACCCACCCAACCAAAAAAATCATGAACGCTTCCATGTATATATAAAACCAGCCATAAGGAAGAGCTTCAGCAATTCAGAGAAGAGGGTGAGCTTCTCAGCTATTTCAGGCTAACCAATAAGTGAAACAGATAAATGTGTTAACTACTTTCCTAAGTAGAGTCTCAGGGGATGTTGAGAGAAAACATATGCCAATAATTGTAAAGGGGGACTGCTGCTCACTTTTAATTGCAAAACATATGAGTAGATTTGTTTTTTTAAAAATACTGTTTAAACTAATACTTTAAAAATAAGAATGTAAAATGCAAATAATTTAGCACTGCAACAATTATAACTATTGAAAATATGAAAAGGCTGTATCTTTAAGTACTGTCATATTTATCTTAGAAAGCTCAGAAACTACAGTTTGGGTAGCTGTATCATTATTTCACCATTCATTAGCCACTATTTGTAGTTATATATCAGTTTAAGAGTTAATTGACTACTGATCCTCTTATTTCCTCTGCCTCTGTCCTTCATATTTTCTGTATTAAATTTCCTAATGAAAGAGTAAAATATATAAATATAAATTTTTTTTTGTATGATGATTTGTAAGTGAATTGTTGCTGTTCTCAATTTTAGCTCTAGAGGGCTGGGCAATGCTAACATTAAAAAAAAAGTACAAAGAAAAATATGATTTTAACTATTAAATTTACTACAAACCTTACAAATGTGAAAATATTTATAGCCATATACTTATAAAAATTCCATATCCCACAACACACAATGTTCCCTCATCTGATTAGTGATACTGTTTTTACTTATTTTTTCATGAATGCACTTTGTAGGTCATCTTAAGGAGGAAAAATAACTGTTCCTTATCCTCCTCCTTTTTTTGTGTCCATACATTATGGACACCAAAGTCGCACTCAAATATTTCTAGTCATCTTCTTACCATAAGTGTTGACAGTTTTTTTCCATTTACATTCCATTGCATTTATCACATCTTAAAATATCATGGACATGAAATGTTTCCAGAAGAAATTTAGAAGTTCTTTCAGTATTTCTCAAATGCAATGATTACATGGATATCTACCTTGCTTAGAAATACCAGCTTGCATCTATTTCTTCCTGTATTAAATATGTTCGAATATGCCCTATTTGGATGAAAGGATATGTTAATTTCCAGTGAAAAGACTTAGTAGCATTCAGTATTGTTATCCTGCATCCTACAATTGTCTCCTCTTCTTTATTAAATTTTGAGTAACTGTTAGAAAATCGCAACCATGGTTGAAAGAAAAATAGGAGTATTAAAGGTATTAAGTCTTTACAATTTTCTTTAAAAATGGGTAAACACTGCATTAGTTTCATCACTTTGAAAAAAGCTGTGGCATCAACTCAACCATTATGAGATACTTAAATATGTTTATGGGATAGTAACAGTGTAAATACCTTAAGTATGTAAAAAGATTAGACCTAAAGACTCCATCTATGAGGCACAATGGGTAGGAAATTAGACTTCATTAATTCTACTGTTCACTGAAAAAAACCTTTTTCTTATTCAGTAGCATCAGGCTTTGGATTACTGGTTTAAAATTAGGTATATCTGAGACAAATTCATTTAGATGAAAACTCTTTGAGATGCAATTTTTGATCTTCCACACATCAGGAGCTCTTGTGAAGGAACTTCGCTTCAACAACACTACTGCTATATACCAAACCAAAAGCCTCTGAGATGTTCTTAGCTTAATACAGGAATTATGTACTATAGATCAGAACAAATACATGATTTTTTTTAAATTTCTGTATTCCATTGAAAATCTGTACTTACTTTTCTCTCACTGTATTCTCCAGTGTAGGTGGAGTTCGAAATAAATATTCCTGGAATTTACATCATAATCCAGGATACCACAGTAGAGAATTAACTCTAGCATATAACTGCAAAAGTATTTACAAGGCAAGTACTTTGCACAGTGTTCTTATCTTATTCTGGGACACTTACAGCATCAAACAGCCCATGACTTTTGAGACATTCTAGCATTCTTCCATAGGTCATCCCACAAAATATTTTGTCTGATCTAACATGCTGACCTCATTTTATTTGCTTTTGGGATTATGAGTCTGTTGGTTAAGCTTCAGTCATCTTATTCAGTTTTTCTTTGTAATCAGAGGTTCTAAAAAATTTCTTAACAATCTAATCATATTCCTCTGGCAGCTGAAGAAAAGTAGCAATGTTAAGTGCCAACTATCACAAGATAGCACCATAAGCAATGGCACCATGTAAACCATGGCAAGAAACTTATCACATCTGTATTCTGTAGTGTGATTAAATACCATGAGCTCATTAGCTATATGATTAACTATAAGAATCTCTCACCATTCATGTGGATTCTGTCTAAACCTCTGTGGTTTATGAACAGTGTATCTAAAGACTGTTATCAGTACCTGCCATTTTGCTAAAATGAAGCTAAATGAAGCTAAAATGAAGACATGTATCTGGCCAAAGTCCTTGCTGTCTTTGAGTTACCTGGATTTGGAGTGTGGTCTGAAGCAAAATGCTCTGAGTTTCCAATAATCTCCATGTAACTGGCTAGCTCTCCCCTCTGAGACTACAGCTCTGGTTTCTGCTGAAACTTTTACAAGGTAGCACAACAGAAGTGGAATGTGGTCTACACTTCCCTTAAACTTCAAAGACTGTTTTGTCCCATGTTCAAGAAGAGATTATTATAAACAGTTAAGCTTCTGGAGGACAGATTAGCTAGATTAGGTATGCCTCTGCTCTAGAATATATGGTGCCACAAAAATGAATCCACAAGGAATTTAGTTTTTACTTTTATTTATTTATTATTATTTTATTTAGCTATCTTGATAAACTTTTTCTTATTTCTTATGACCAAAATATTGATGTCTAATAAGATGCATATTTTATTTTAACTTCAATCACTGGCTGTCAGTGTTGTTTCTACACTTATATCAGGCTTGTCCTCAAACCTCACATGAACTGAAAAGTCATCTACTTGCTTCCATTTTATAAAAGCCTTTCAAAGTCTTGATCATTACTGTGCAAAAACTTACTGCATTTTGATTTTCAAATACACCACTGTCCTGCTACATTACCTAGAGAAATTTTTTCATACCTGTACATCCATTTTCCTGCCTATCCTTGCTGCTTAGGCAGTAGCCTCTCTGTTCCAAAGGCAATGCTTCACTGACCATACGTTTTGCACCATTGTGGTGGGTTGACCCTGGCTGGGTGCCAGGTGCCCACCAAAGCCGCTCGATCACTCCCTTTCCTCAATTGGACAGGGGAGCGAGAATATAACAAAAGGCTCATGGGTCACGATAAGGACAGTTTAATAAAGTGAAAGCAGAGGTCACGCACAAAAGCAAAGGGAAACAAAAGATTTAATCTCTACTTCCCATCAGCAGGTGAAGTCCAGCCACTTCCCCGAAAGTAGGGCTTCAGTAAGCGCAGGGGTTGTTCTGGAAGACAAACATGGTAATAATGAATGCCTCCCCTCCTCCTTTCTCTTAGCTTTTATTGCTAAGCAGGTGTCATATGGTATGGAATATCCCTTTGGTCAGTTTGGGTCAGCTGTCCTGGTTATGTCCCCTCCCAAGATCTTGCCCAGCCCCAGCCTACTGGTGAGGGGAGAATGCTGGAGAGACAGCCTTGATGCTGTGCAAGCACTGCTCAGCAGTAGCCAAAACACTGGTGTGCTATCAACACCTTTCTAGCTACCAATACAGAGCACAGCACTATGAGGGCTGTTATAGGGAAAATTAACTCCATCTCAACCAGACCCAATACAACCATACAATATCAAACCGAACTGGAGTATCAGAACACTATTTTCATAAAAATGAGTGCTGGAAAATGCAGAAGACTGCATATCAAACTCAGTGTTGGCCTTCATTCCAGGTGAATTTACTGAGCTAAACTACATGCCTGTGCATTTTTAGCTATACTTTAGGAACCAATTTTGATCTAGGTTCATTCACTGCCTGGCAGTCCATCAAGCACTTCTATATTTGGGTCTACTTTAAAATCATAAGAAATTAGATTCTTTAAAAAAGCCATTTCAAAGACTGTAGTAAAGATGACTGTTGGCAAAGGCCTGTTAATGACAGAAGCATTAAACATTCTTCTTTACTTTGAGGCTGTTGTGGTCTTTTAATTGATTGGGAAATTCCCAGAAATCAATTTCAAATTTAACAAGCACAAGGCAGGACCTGAGATTAAGAAGCTCAAGCATGTTTTTCAGTGGTTTCTTCAGATGCAGTTCCCAAGTGGTGGGGATGTGTATTCCTTGACTAGATCATGCATCTAATACTTTAGCTGCAGCACTGTCTTAACGTTAGAGCATCATCCTTCTGCTGCTTTTTGAATAAGTAGTTAGAAATCCACATTAGGATAAAAAAAAAACATCAAAGAAACTGCAGGGAAAAACACTTCTTAAGAAAAATCTCACACCAAATTACAATACAGCAAGGCACAGATTTTTCAGTTTAGTGCAAAACAGAGAGGAGGAGGAAAACTTGAGTATGAAAACACATAAGAAATCAACAACAATAATACCACCAGCAACAACGATGGAAGAAAACAAATAAGGAAAGTAATTGCAAGAAAAGTGAGATTCATTTCAATCTTCCTGAAAAATTACAATATTTTTTCAGCTCAAAGTGTTCTGCAACTATTTTACTGCAGTTTCATACTATTTGAACAATGTAGGTCAATTTTTAAGGAAAAAATACCATTTTGAATCAAAAAGTCAAAGTTTCATTTTACAAATGTCAAAATGAAATGGTTTGGCATTTCTGAAATGAAACATTTCATTTCAGAAAGGTCAAAATGATATGTTTTGACATTTTTTAAATTCTTCCCCCCCTTTGTTCTGACCAGAACTATTAGCCAAATTCAACCTTGATTAGTTTCAGGCCCCTTTAAGCTGAATTTTCTATCCTAATTACTCATCATAAAATAAAATTTTCCGAGTGTCATTACAACAAAGAAAACAACACAATCTTTAAAACCATGCTGGAACTGCTTCTGCTATAATACTTTCTATCCTCCTCCTGCTTAGACTCAGCCTCCAGCATCCATGTATCTACCCACATATTTTCACAGCTGTGAGAGTTGGCTTTTCCCTACCACATGCCTTAAATTAAAAAGAGTAACACAATCAAAGGCACAATGTCTCAATTAAACCAGAAGCCAGACAGAGAATTAATTGTCCTAATGGACAGTTCTCAGTGTTTTTATAGTGCATATATATCGCCCAGGTGTTACAATTACAGTCACTGTAAAAATACTTATAGATGAATAAATGCACCATGTGAATCTCATGCAGAGTAATCTGCCCATTGCCTTTAGCAATAACATGTCAGCGCTTCTTTTCTGTGTCTCATGGGCAGTCCAAACTAAACCCGATAATGTTAGTTTAGCATATAATGAATAAATAAATCATATTAAGCACCACAACCAGGACTGGGGTCAAAACAATGAATAAGAATAAATCGGAGAAGTTATAACATCTGCTTGCTGACTTGTTAGAAGGCATGTGTAACAGACTGATAGATCACCTTACCACTATTCTGCCAGTCATCACAGGAGCAGTGCAGGGCAGGCAGAGGACAAGAGCAATAGTATCGTGCTGAGTACAAATGAACCACAGCAGATGTACAGGAATATCATAGAGAAATATCTAACCATGTAATCAGGGGTTCTCCTGTTCCTGGAATGGCAGAGAGAGTGAAAGGGAATTTTTCCTTTCACATGTGTTAAGGACAAATCCAAGGCAGATAGGAAAGAAGGAAGTAAAGGGAAGCTGTGATTTTATTTTCAACCATATCAGGTAGAGAGATCCTGATGAATGACACAGTTCATATCCTTCTGTCCATGATCTGCTGAATGAATATTTTTCCTTATGGCACTTCCCGAAATTTCCTCTCCTACAAGCAGGTGCTCACCACCCCAAACACCCCGAGTAGAAAATCAACAACATAACTCTCAGAATCTAGGACGTATTCAGGATTGTTGGTTTTTTGTTGTTGTTGGTTGTTTGTATTAATTTTTTAAGTGAATATTTAGAAGCTTTTGGCATAAAGCTGTCTCCAGAACATCTTAGGAAGGCCACAAACAAATATATTTAGTAATACCTCACCTACTAGATCTTGCTGAATATACTTGTACCAAAATTTTATCTTCTGGTCCAGTCCATGCTTGTCCTGTCCATTCACTCCTGCTGAGAATATCCAGCTCCTTTCCACATACTCTAGTAAAACTATGGTGCTTGTGTCCTCCTCATACCCTCAAAACTGGCAGCTTGTCAATATGTGCTGAAGTTCGCTATCCTGCACCACATCTCCTGGAATCTTTCTTAGACTGATGACTTTCAAGCACTTAAACGTGGGTATGCAATACTTTGTGCATAATGTTATCTGCTAACAAAATCAAATAGCATGTTATTAAAGTTTGAAAGGCTTTATCTATTTTTCATAAGCATTTAATAGACACTGCATTCCCTTCTGCCATATGCTCAACAGCCAAACTGATCTCAAAATGGACATTGTATAGTTGGACTTGTATTACAGCATATCACTCAGAGCTGGTAGAAAGTAGAAATGAGTGCCTAGCTCTAACTTACCAGCTAGGCTTCAGGGGCTACTGAAGGACTGCAGCCTGAAGGGATTTCTTTTTCTGTTGTTGGTGGTGCTCTAATGCTAGATTTTGAACCAAAACTGCACTTGCCTCTACTTGCTATTCTTACAGCCATTTCTCTATTTTGTGTTTGGGGATACCACTCTTAACAGTAATGTGAATGAACGAGTTCCAACTCGTGCTGATGGAACATGGAAACTTTGTGTTGATGCCCAAACTCCTCTCCCACAACTTCACCAAGTACATGTCATAATACATCGTATTGTAGTATTAACCAAAAGCAGTGCTTCGCAAAACTGCAGTAGGCTTTTACCACTTTAGACTTTCACCTGGTGAAAAGAAAAACGATTTAGGCGTGGCACACCAGTTAGTTCAAATATACATATATGTATATATACTTTTTTAGAGTGCAAAAAAGAAATTTTCATTCAAATAAAAGTTTTCAACAACTTTTTCTCAGTAATAGAATATGAAGCTGCATCTTAGTGAACAAAGCGCATCTTACTAGAAGATCTTTTGTGTTCTTTCAGAAAATATTGGACTTTTTATACTTCTAAATGAAAGGGTTCCAGAGATAGATCTGTAATCCAAGGATGAGCAATCCACAGCAAGTCTATCTTATATTCACAAGGAACATAGATTGTATCTTTGAGTGCATATTGACCGCATCTGCACTATACAGCATTTGGCCTTGGTTCTACATGGGTGATGTGCCAATAATGTAACAATCAGTTTGGTTTGGCTTCCATTCATGTAGGAAATAACATAAGGCATGCTGGACCAACCAAGACAGTATTTTTATGACATGAGATTGTGCAAACATGTTTCTGAGGGCTAGGGTCTCTGGGTTAGCTCTGGAGGACTATGTGTAAGAAAGGAGGACAAACCTGGTGCAGTTTTACTCAGACTGTTTAGGGGAGCAGTCCTCATCATAAGCTATTCCCAGACGTACACCTGAATTTTGTTTTAGAAAAAGGCTAGTTAGGGCACTCCAACACAGAGCCAGGGAGCTGGCTGGCAGGTTAGTAGTGATGACAATCAAGGAGGTGAACTTCATTCCAGCTGCCTTTTATTTAGTGGCATAGCTATACCCTTAGAGACATCAGTCCTGTTACTTATGTAATATATACATTTCACATATGTTAGAATGTAGTAATTTCACATATTGCCAAGAGGAAAGGATACTGAAAGAAAAAAGTCAGCAATCAAAATGATGATGTAGCAAGGCAGAGACTTTCCTGTTAGAGATGGAGCAATCATTCCTTTCCTTAAGGCATGTAAATGCTTTCACCTTACACTGAGGACTTAGGAATAACATACCTGTTTCAGTGGCTTATTGCCATAATTTTGTGCAATAACTTGTGTGCCCTCTACCACCATTTCTTTCTCTTCAAATGGTTCGGGTTTTTTTCACATCTTTACTTAAAGATCTAACCTATACTATGTAAATGACAGAGAAAACTGCATATGTCTCTTTCTTTAGATGTTACCTTTCATCCTGCAATATTTATAGGAAACCTTGAACAAAATAACATCTTAAGCAAAGAACAAACCATTCACAGTAGTAATGTTTCCACTGCAGGTTACTAACTGAACCTTAAGCCATATGTATTAAAGAAGTTCTTAAACATATACAAAGCCCAGTTCCCTATTTCAGCCAGATCTCTTTCATAAAAGAATAGAGACAAATCTCAAGTAATTTTCCTTTTGTGAAGGAATAGAAGTCTTTTGCCTCTTGACAGAAAAAGACTATGCCATCTCTCTCCCTAAAAAGAGGGTGTGACAAGCATGCCTGGCACTTTTACCAAATATGGTTGGTAAGGACCTTGCAGGGAGGGAGCCATTGCAGCCTCAGGGTTGCGAGGAGATTCACACAGGAGTCCATTTGTGTGAGGGTGAGCAGCCAGGATGGGGTCCCCTCATTCCTCAGGACAGCTTCAGGTTTTGCAGTGCACATATTGCTAACATCTGGCTTCTTCAACACTGTCACAGAACAGAAGTCTTAGATCATATGGTATTCTCTTGTCTGTCAGACAGATGTTTTACCATTTAGTGGGCTAGACTGCCCAGGTTTGGTAGAGCTTTCTTTGCTTATGCCTGAGTTCTTCCGCTACTGATAAAGAAGAGGTAAGAAAACACTGGGTTGGTTTCTCTCTGTGTGTTCGAGGCTATACTGCGATTTCATCAGAACTCGTTCAAAATTATGTGTCTATAAAATGCCTTCACACATCTAAGTTATGTGAACAGGATAAACTTTCTTTTTATTTATGACAAAAATCAAAGTTGACTTCAGTGGAAACTATGTAATATCAAAACAAGCACAGCTTCATCCTACTGAATGGGTGGTTAGGAAGGATTATGCTACCAAAGAGAAGGTAACAGTAGAAAATGGACCTGAAAGAAATCATAAAGAATACTAGAGCCCTGTTTCAGCTGGAATTGAAGCATGTGCATAAATTCTCTGTTGAATAAAAGCATTAAATAACACCAGTGCTTTGGGGGTTTGTGTGTGTGTGTAGCAAGTATGACTATCTTGAGTTCCTGAGATGTAAAGAAAAGTATTCAAGCTTCATACTGAGAATAGTTTCCTCTTTTCATTATCCAAATGAAGGGTTTAATTCAATACCTATAGGAACTTTCAGGACCACTTTTGTACATGGAACGAGGAAAGTATACCCGGGAATGTTCACTGGCTGTTTGAGTTAATCAGACTGAGATTTGGTGCCAGTGATATTCTGAGGTATATCAACTCAGCAGATATTATGGTCTTAAATTCCACAATTAACTTGAGCAGATCAAGATAGGTAAGAAAACCAGTACTATGACTTTCAGGTCAAAAACTCTTGAATTGGTAATATACCATGAAAGAAAAATAACCCCTAAACAAGAAAATCATAACTTAACATTGTCTCTATTCCAGCTTTGTAACAAATAACATTAGCATGCTAGTTATACAGTTGCTTAACTCATCTGCAGGCAAAAGAGTATGTAAAGGTTTAAAGATATAAAGGGTCAGGAGAACAGGAAAAATATTAATATGAATATTTAAGATTATGAAAACAAAAAAGATAGAAAATAGAAAAATAAGCACTTGCATCTCTTAAAAATTATATTATCCAATAGAAACTTATACAGGATGAGAATGATAAGGTATTAATGGCATAATAATGTCAATCAGCAACAGACAGTAAGTGCAGGACTCAGAGGATCTTCATTAGAAGATGAGTCTTCATTTTCTTGCCCCTACTCACCTGCTGTAAATCAAAAATTCAAAAGGGGACAAGAAGGAGGTCAGCATGTGGAACCTCTGGAGAGGACTGTGCCAGTAACTAGTGATGGGCTCAAATTAGTCGGAAAGCACTGGTGAAATGCAGTCTGAGTCCTTATAACATAGCAACAAGGTCAAATTTTATAGGGAGACAAGAAAGAAATTTTGTTTTGTTTTGTTAAATCTAGCAGTCAGAAATCCCACTTTGCTATCTAAGGCTAAAATAAACAGCTGGAAACATCTTGGGAAAATTTCTATCAAGAATAATACAAGTAAAGAAAGGACATATAGCTGATAATATATCCATTGAATATGAAATTGCTTTAAAGAGATAATTTTTAATTTTAATCTAATTATTTTAATTCATTTGTAATACAATTTTTTTAAAAAAGTATTTACCTGTGTAGGTGTATTTACCAGATACGCACACATATATCTGCACAAAACATGCAATCAAACTGCATACAATATGGAATAAGAACTAATTTGTGAAGATAAGTAGTGGCTTTGCTGCATGCTGAGCACTTCAGTGCAGACCTGTGTAGTACAAATGCCACTGAAGAAAGTCTTTTTTCATCACTAGCTGATCCCTGGGTCTCACAGAGATTATACTTCCTTGACCAGTAGTGTCGTCCCTTGTTCCACTGAGTAGTACAGCCTGGTGTTTTTTTCCTCCCCCTCCCCCCTTTCCAGACAGAAGTCAACTATATGAGCTAATAACTGGGTTTAAAGGTCTCAAAGGACATGTGTGTGTGAAAATTTGGTCATGGAGAACAGGAGGAAAAGAATCAAAACTGTAAAGAATAGCTTTCCGAAGTTGTGCCTAATAGGTCTGCATACTCAGGGTAAAATCTTGGTCTCACTGATATCAAGTAGAATTTTGTCACTGATTTAACTCCTATTTTATTAAAATAATTGTTAAGAGAGGAAAATAAAAGAAAAAAGTAAAACAGAACAAAATTTATTTTTAATAAGAAGAAAAACAGGTGGGAAAAAAAAGAAGAAAGAGGAAAAGTCAATCAGCTAATATCACGCATGGTGAGGAAAGGCACATCAAAGGGTTAACATCACAGACTGTTTAGTAGTTCAGAAGAACACATGTATATTCTTATTAAATAATTCGGTCTGAGCATCACCTTCTCTTCAGGCTAGTGAGTTCCTTTCCTATAGGAAAAAAACAGTAACAGGCTGAAATGTCCAGCCTCTTCTTGTTCATATACTGTATTTGATTTTCACTACTTATTTATAAAGAAGAATTAAGGTTAACATCCAGTAGGACAGGAATAATCTTTAGATTTTTCACCGTACTATTTCAGCTTCCTTACTGCAGTTCTCCGTAAGAGGTTATTTGTTTTGTTTGTTTAAGATTTAGTAAGAGCTAGTTTGCAACCTGAATTATGCAAGAGGCTTATTGAAGAGAAGAATGCAATTTCATATCTCCCTGTAACATGAAGGAATAAAATCATGCTAAACCTTTCCCATATCATGCAAGGAGAAGTAAGGAACAGCAAAGGATGTCTCCCTTTTGAACACTACAGTTTACACAATAATCTGATTTGTGCATGTTAGATTATGAAACATCTGAAACACTTCACCAGGGAAAAATACAAAGGCAGCTGTGCTCCAGAGAGAATGTGTCCAATGTCATCATTAAAATACACACCTGCTGTAAGGCTGCATTTTAAATTCAGGTATGGTATCATGTCTGGACCAGGACTGACAGGCAGAAGGGCCCATTTTCATTCAGCCCTTCAGGGAGGAATGCCTTCCAGCTTGTGCTGCCTCTACACCTCTTGCGCATTGAGTAGGAGCAACTGAGCACCCTTTTGCCCTATCACACCATATTGCCACAGATTAGGCAGCTCATGTGTGAATGAGGGCTGTATTTGGCATTAAAATTTTGTAATGCTGACTTTCCTGCTATAGAGAAGTCTCCTTAAGGCAATTTTTATCTATTTATTTCTGTATCAGATAGTAAAATTAATTAGCTTTATTAAAGAGCAAGCAATATGATACTCAAGAAAACACAGCAGAGTAGTAGGATTCTAAAAATATGCCTGCCACCTGGTATTGCCTGCTCTATGTGCTTCCTTACAAAACATAGCTGCAGCTGTAAACTTAATTTGTTTCTATAGACAAAATTGATGCAACACTTCTCTGTTTATCTAAAGTATTTGCAGTTCTTGACTCATTAATTAACACATCGATTGGAATATCCTTAAACTGGGCTAAGACTCAATTTATTTGAACCTTTTTGATTTGAGATTGCTTTCTGTATTTCCCACCTATCCAAATACCTACTGTGCTTCCACAGGAAGTTATTTTATAATCCGCTTTCTAGAAAAGAACCTCACATATGTTTTCATATTGGCTGAATCCATAGTCTAAGACTAGGCTCAGAATAGATAAAAACTCAGCATTAAATGACTGGTTATGACAACGAATTTCACAAAAGTGTTTGTTTGCCCAGATAGAGAGTATAGCAATAGAGCAGTTAACAACAAGGCTACTTCTGGACTAGTAAACTGATATTGAAAGTGTCACTGGGTCATTGATGAAAAATGTGTAGCATACTCTAGAAGACTGCTCTTTTTGAATCATTTACTATCACAACCACAAAGAAACAGTTCTAACATGTAGTTCAGTTAACTTTTAGGTTATGTTTACAATGTGCATCCTAAATGTTTCAACTCATTAATAATTCTATTAACTGGATCATAAATTTTCCACAAAAATATCTCAGGAAGCTCACATTTCCTGGTTTAGACACAGAGAACAATATGTGTATCCCGTCCACATTAAAATGTGGATACCTGTTACCACTATTGTAGAACAGGTATCAAAATGCAAGCATAGCTATAACTTTCAATTTTTTTTCCCTAGGAACCATCAGGAATGAAAGAGTATGTTGAATTAAAGCCTTCATACTCATTTGGGCAAATGTAGTTGTGTTGCAGGGCACTGCACTCCTGCACATTCATACTATTTTTTATACATTGTTTTGTTATTATTATCCCAATGATGAAGAAAACATGAGGTCTAGACAGTTCAACAATTGCAGCACTGTATATCCACGTTGGGAAGCTACAATTTGAAAGCAGGAGCCCAAGTCCTTTCTCAGCAACAAACTTGTAGTTCTTTGTAAGGAAGGTAAGGAATGCTGCTAGTAGTACCAAATCATAAGCTCATGCTAATTCAGTCCTTCACCTCTCTGATGGTGCTGCCCTTGAGCTGACTTTGATGTGGCCTTTGTTTAGCAGCCTAAGTGCCACATGCAGTCAACAGACAGAAATATGTTTAGGATTTTTGACTCAAAATAGGCTGGTGTAAATTAGGACAGCACTCAAATGTTATTGCAAAAATACTTGTTATACACTCATACACAGCCATCTTTTATATATATTTAATATGAAATTATGATACAAAAAAAATCCCTTTTATTGAAATAATTTATTCACAAGCGTATCTTAAAAAGGTAGCAAGATCTTTGATTCTAGTAGATAAAATTGAGCATGCTCTGAAAAAAACCTAGATTATGATCACAAAAAAATAGTAATTTTGAGCTTCAAACTAGTCTATATTTGACTGAAACAAGAACTCTTAGTTGAATAATAAAATTGGAATATATTGTTATATATCTCCTAGCACTACGGCATTCTTCTGCCTCTTTTATCCAACTGTCTTTCCATTCTCTTTTTGAAAGTTACTTACATATTGCGGATATATTCTACTCAGTCACCTTGGCAACACAGGTTATTCCCTTACAGAACATACTGTATTCTCTTTTTTTTTTATAAAAATAATAATAGCTACATATTATTATTATTATTATCTGAAAGAAGCAAGAGAAGCAGCGTCTTTGTCCCTGAAGTTTTCAGGTCATTAACAGGACTGGATGATAAGTCTCAAAGACTGCTACCTTTTATTTTTTTCTTACACTTGTTTTATTGCTTCATTTAGAAAGTTCCTAAAACAGTTTAAATATAAACTTAGATTCCAGTTCAAAACAAGAAATAAATGCCTAGTGCCAGATTTAAATATCATTTAGGTGCTTAAATCTAAAACTGTAATCTCACATCCTGCTCACCTCTCAGAAGTTATTAAGGGCTACCATTGTTTCATTTCTTAAGTTAAAAGTTGGTCCCATCATGGTTTCAGCCCAGCCAGTAACAAAGCACCACGCAGCTGGTCGCTCACTCCCCCTGCCCTGGCCCCTGTGGGATGAAGAGAAAATATAAAGGCAGGCTCATGGGTCGAGACAAGGACAGGGAGGGGTCACTCACCACTTATGGTCACGGGCAAAAGACAGGCTCGGCTTGGGGAAGAAACTAAGTCGATTTAATTTACTACCCGTCAAATCAAAACAAGGCTATCGGGAAGTGAACCCAAACCTGAGAACACCTTCCCCCCAGCCCTCCCTCCTTCCCACCTCAAGCCCACTCCCAGCTCTCTCTGCCTCCTCCCCACCAGAGGCACGGGGGGATGGGGAATGGGGGTTGGGGTCAGCTCCCCACACCTTGTCTCTGCCGCTCCTTCCTCCTCGGGGGAGGAGGACTCCTCACCCGTCCCCTGCTCCAGCGTGGGGTCCCTCCCACGGCAGACAGTCCTTCACCAACTTCTCCAGCGTGAGTTCTTTCTGCGGGCTGCAGTTCCTCACAAACTTCCCTGGCGTGGGTCCTTTCTGCGGGCCGATCTTCAGCCACGCACTGCTCCAGCGCGGGCTTTCCCATGGAGTCGCGGCCATCTTGGGGGGCCTCCGCTCCCTCCATGGGCTGGGGGGGGACAGCCTGCCGTCCCGTCCCACCACGGGCTGCAGGGGCATCCCCTCCTCCGGCACACCTCCTCCCCTCCTTCCTCACTGACCTCGGTGTCTGCAGAGGGGTTCCTCTCACATTCCGATCCCCCACTCGCTACCGGGTCCCCTTCTTCAATCTGTTCTCCCAGAGGCACGACCACCATCGCTGATGGGCTCTGCCTGGGCCAGAGGCGGGTCTGGCTTGGAGCCCGGGAAGCTTCTGGCAGCTTCTCACAGGAGCCACCCCTGCAGTCCCTCCCCTGCTACCAAAAAGACTGCACCACACAAACCCATAACAGTCCCCATATGCAATTTTTTAATGCTGAAACTAACCAGCATCCAACAACTCGCTGTGTGTATCTCTTACAAGTTGGCCAGTGTCTCCATCCTAGTGCAGACACTGGAGCTGCTGCCCTTTTGGGGTCCCATTGCTTGGCTCACACCTGCATTCACATTCACCTGCAGGCTCCCCAACTTCCTTGACACTGCCCACCTGCCCTCCCACTTGATCCTTCTCAGAGGAGAGGTCTCAGGTCTCTTTAATTATGTGTGCATGAAAGTGGACTGTGAATGTATCTGGAACACAGTCAGACATTTGCTTGGGAAATAGCTGTGGTAGCTTAATGAGTGTCTGTCTTCACTGTTTGTTACCATCTCGCCCCTCAGGTCTTAGTTGCTGCTTTGCAGTTAGGACCTGTGAACTGACCATGTGGACATTGGCAGTTCAGTGCTAAGTGAAAGAGGTCATTTTTAATTACTCCTGATGTCATGTTTTCCCAAAACCTTGTCTGTAAAGGCTTTCCTGCTGAGCAGGTTTCCTTTTGGCTTCTTATGTAGCACCCTGGCTACGCTGGATCCTGTTCTAAGGTTCCTGCTAGGATGCAAGGAATATGTGTGCAACAGGATTTGGGAACTCTGCAAGTGAGCTGCCTGACATTGCATATCACAATGCTCAGCATAACCACATTTAAAGTCACTCATCCCTTATGTTCCTGACACACCAGAGTGCATGTACACATGTGCTGTCAAAAAGAAGTATACATTATCCCCCTACAATGCACCAACATTGAGATGGGGGGGAGGGGGAAGGGAATTAAAAAAAAAAAAAAAAAAAAAACCAAAACCAAAAAACTTAAGAGGGCCCAGAAACGTGTCCCCATTGCTGAAATAAAAAAAAAAAAAATTAAAAAAAAAAAATAATTTAATTCCTCTCCTCTCTACTTAGAAAATGAGTATTTTAATTTGGAAAGAAAAAAAAATTTAAAACATTATCTAGGCACAGGGATAAGGGCCCTCGCTTATGGGGGAGGGGGGGAGATTTCTAAATGGCAGCACACTTCTAGACCCTTAGACCCTCAGTTCTTTGCCTCATTGAAGAGATTTTGCTATTAGCACAGGAGCAAGGTTCCTATCTTCCGTGACAAGAATTACAGCTATCTCTCTCACCAGTGATGCCAGGTCACGTGCTCCTGTTTTTCGGATAGGACTGATCTTGAGGGAGGTCAGGGAGTCCAACTTCCTGTTTGAAATCCAGAAAGTGCTACCCCTAATAAGACTGTAACGGTCATGCAAGGGTAGAAAAGATGGAAAGAATGATACAAAAGCACATGCATCAAAAGAAAGGGAAGGAAAGAGAAAAGGAGAAAACCAGTAAAAGTTTCCTATTCCTCCTATGCCGATCCTTCCTTTCTTGCATTTTATCAAATCATTTTATTGCATCAAGAATAAATAATTGATTAAATAGAAAAAAAATTGCTAACCAAAATAAGCTCCTGTTTGGAACAGCCAAACTAATGTTAAATGCACTTAAAACAGAGTTAACACTCTATGTAACAAGATCATAGAGATTATAAAGCCGCTTCATTTTATTCATATTACAAAACTGCCACATATAATTTGGTAATTTTAGCTGTCTTTGATCATCAGAGGATGAAGATTTATCTATCATAAAGGCTAATTACTGTTATCGTCTTCCATAGACAGTGGTCTCTATAGGCCCTGCTTGTACTTCTTGATGGAAAGAAGAGGGCCAGCCTTTGATGATTTCAGACCTGTCTCATCAAAGAGCCAGTGGGGCACTACCCTTAATGTATTCACTTCTGAAAAGACAGTAGGAGCACTGCCATCTGCTTTACACCACAAAAATCCACTAAGAAAGCTCTGTTAAAATTAAGACATCTTATCCTTCATTGGAGATACAGACACAGACTTGTGAGCATTTCAGAGGAAAAGAGTTAGAGACAAGCAAAAGGAAGTTATGAATATTGCAATTGCCCCACCTTATCAGAATCTGTCTCTCACCAACCTTTGTGACCTCTCTGCAGGTAATTAGCATGCTTGTGACTCTGCTATTAGCAACAACCTCAGCTTGGGAGTCTAATGCTATTAGCATGCTGCTTAAAGAAAAAAAGGGTAAGAAAAAAAAACAACACGAAGACATTTGGAAAGTATGGAGCATTTAACTGCAAAATAAAACAAACACTTTCTCTCATTAAATATAGCCAGAATTCAGGACATCATTGATTGGTTTTAAATCTTGCAGATGAAAAGAAATGAGTGAACAAACAAGCTGAACTAAGCTGTTATAAACAAAACATTCAAATACTCCAAAAAGTAGTTTCTCAAACCTAAATTACCTCTAATTCCTAAAGAAATTAAGTAACTCATTTCATTTTGTTTGGGTTATTTAATTATCTGATAGAAATAAAAAAGCAGGGAGCAAGGCTGAATCAAAGAAAAGAAAGATTGGCTTTTTGTCTCACAGTGAGACACACAGCTTAGTTGTTAACAATAAAATGCTATGAGCCATATGTTTCATGTGGTTTTCTTTTAAGCTTGAAATTAGAATGTGCTAATTAGAGTATGGGCCACATATAAAAATACAGCACTCCATTGCAATTGTGCTTGTATGAGGACTACATTGTTGATGACTAGAAGACTGGTGCTATAATTATCTTACAATCCAAGAAGTAATTCACCTTAGTAATTTTTGAATATGTCAAGAGCCTGGTTCACAAATCACTTAATTGCTTTTTATGCACTCTTTGTGCTGCAATTTACTGTATATGAGAAAAGTGACTTGTGTACCAATATCATATAATTTGCCTCATATTCTCCAACCTTGCAAATCATAGCATGGTAACTAACAACACTTGGTTTCAGCTTCATTTCCCAGGACTCTAAAGACCTAGGAAGATGTGAATTTGACAGTGTTTCCAGCTGGGAGCAAACAAAATGTATTCAAAAACAGGAATCATGAAAAGCTTCCCAGAAAGCCAGTAGGTAAAGTAATCTTGTCAGTTTGAAGATCATTCCCACAAACTGCATTTTAGTTCATTCGTTATTGGAGCATAACCCATGTGTACCCTTCAGAGAAGAAAAAAAAAAAAGGGAAGCTGAGATGTGAATTGGACAAGGAAGAGAAAGTTCAATAAAATATAAACCACTTTCTAATGTGCTTTTTTGCATGCTCCCTGAAACAATGAGATTATACTCATTATAGAATACATATCAGACTCTTACTTCCAGTCAGACAGATGCCATTGTGTGAAACATACTGGTCAACAGATCTGCCTGGGAAATTTCCACCAGAATGTTGATGAAAAACTGAGGCTTCTGTGAAAGAGGATATTTTTTAGAAAAAAAAAAAAAGTCAGTTTTTAGGAATTGATATTGCTCCAAATGGAGTAGATCTCAGACTTTTTTTTTGCGAATCCAGAGAGAAATGTTTCCTAGTTCTGTTTGATGTGTAACCTACATGCTACCAAAGGTGCTGTGGTGCTTTGTGGCCATTGATACAAAGATACTTTGTGGTTAGCAAATACCACATTAGTGGCAGCAGTTTGCATTCAATTTGGGTTGGTATCACTGCAATCCAAAGGTTAATGTAAAATCCAACTTTTGTCCCATATAATTTCTCCCTTCTGCTTAATTTCTTTTTTCAAGGCATCAAACACAAGATCTTGTCTTCACTAACAAAGTTTACTTTGACCAGAACTTCATCAAACATCATTTCTATTTCAGTACTTAGAAGTTTTGTCTAGACTACATTTGGCTTCATATTCATACACTGGTCTTTTTTCCTAGCTGTTTCTCACACTGGAAAAAGTCTTAAAGCTATATCTTTCTCTACTTTGAAATTCCTTATCTGCTTTGGTGCCTACCATTAGACCAAAAAATGAAAAATTAAACCAAAATCTTGCCCAATGTCTAATTCACCGGTCTATATGGATTTTCCATAGACTAACAGAACATATTTTGTAGTTCTCCTCTGTTAACACTTTACTAATTTATTACTGATAATGATGGAGTGGTCTACTAAAATGTGACTAGAGCATGAAACTATATTGGATCCAAAATCTGTTGAAGATCACATATTTCCAATCACTTAGGTTTTTGAGAAAGCCTTAGTTTGCAAAATCATTCCCTTCGCAGTCACCATCTACCTGGGCTTAACTTGTAGAGGTACCAATTTCAAGAGGATTTTTCAGTATTTTAGTCAAATATATTGACTGATGAAGATGATGACAATAAACTTCACATTTGGTTTAAGCCAAGATTTGCAACAAATACATGTAAAAGGTGCCCATGATAGTAAGCGCCTTGACCAATTAGAATAAGTTGTCATATGAATACTAAAATGGAAATGTAATGTTGCAAAAGATGAGAAATCATTAATAGCTTTGCACTGAAATCTAAGGGAAATTCACATCTTTATATATATGTTCTATTCAAATTGCATTTGCATTAGAAACAAAACAAGTAGAATGATACATCTTTTTCTAAGGATCAACCATTTCTTATGACCTTAACAAATTAAATTATGAGATTAATTCACATCTTATTTGAGATAAATCTACCTTATATTATTTGTGGAGTAAACCACTTTGCTGGTTATACGCTGTATTATGAAGTTGTGTTTGTGAAAGTTAAACATATGTAGGTATCTCCAACTTAGCAAATAAAGCAACTCCAAAAAATATACAGAGCATCAACACAGGCAAACAACCCTTGCTTGTATCCACAGGCCTTGGATGTCCTCTTGTTGCTAAGCCTCAGTAAATCTCATCTTAATGTGCTTTCAACTGTTATTTGCTATGTGGAGCCTTCACTACATGGGAACTTCATATATAAGATGATGTTTTTTGCTCCCATTAAACAGAGATTTTATATTGATAGTTACACTGGCATTTTGCTATTCAAACTTTGTCTGGTCAACAGCAGCCCACTAACCATAATTTCTGAGTCAGCTAGCAAGCACATTAATTTCACCTGTGCATAGTGGAAAGTCTATCATTTTAACAGATTCTGGGATATCTTCTCATCATTTTTTCTGCTCATTTCTTGATATCCAGTTTCATCCTTGTCAGCATGTCTAACTATTGCTGTTTAACGGTACATAGACTTTCCAAATTAAAACAAACAAGAGGTTTGGCCACACTCAAATGTCTTTGTTTGTGAGACTTTTTAAACTTTTGACTATTTTTTCTTTAATCCTCCTGCCTTTCAGATAAGGTTTTTATTTCTATCAAGCCTCAGACTGAAGAGTGGTGAGGTTTTTTCTGTTTCTTGCACCTGGTATAGTGATTTCTGTTGCTAGAAGACTGCCCAGGCTGCCTTAATTCTATCCATCCCTCTTATTTATCTTATACATCATACTTACATATTCTTAAACAGAAATGTGAATATCATCAGCTACGTAGAGATCCTTTTAACATTTCTTGGGGAACACCAACATACGATTACAATGAGATACTATTATAGTATTTAAGATAACATTGCCAACTAAAACCAAACTTACATACAGCCCTGCTTCTGGCTATATGTTTCTCCCAACACTGCTTTTATTCATTCCATGTTAAATGACCTGTCATATACCTACGCTTTATAGTCTTTTTTTTCTTAGTGAGCAGAATTTTATTCTTCATAGACCTTGTTTCCTTTCGGTGAGGTGGGATTTAAATAGCTTTTGTCCATCTGTGGGTTTTAAATAAAATTTTTATAGATATTATAATAATGGTGTCCATACATGTCAAATTGCAATAGACAAAACAGGGTACTAAGGGCTATCTAGGGAGAAGAAAACTCCTATGAAAACAAAACAACTGAATACATGGTCCCCTTTTGTTTAACAAGGCAAGCAGACATCAGCTAGATAGCTGAGAAGAGAGCCTGTCTAAAAGGAGGATAATCCTTAGATCACTTCATGCTGCAGCAAATACAGTTAGTGTTTTCTTTTGCAGAACACCACAAAGACAATTGGCTTTGACAGCTACAGTTCAGGTATGACTACCAGTATTTGGCATGACTAACAGCCACGATTATGTTCCATGTCTTTACTACAAGTCTATGATGTCTTTTTGATAGTACCTCTAAAATATTTCTTTTTCTCACTTCATATCCTTTATATCCTATAAGCAGTGTCCCTATAGTGACATTATCTTCACATACACTTTTCATCCATACAGAAAAGTGATAATTCATTCTGTATTAGTGTTATCTATAAACTTGCTTGACTACCATGTTAGAACAAATGCATGTTTTATATATATGTATATTATGAAGTAGCAAAATACATCAGTTATCATTACCCTTCTTCAGTTGAATAGTCAAATAATAAAGCTTGTCTCCTCAGGAGGGAAAACAGCTGATGGAATTAGGAATTTCTTTAATATATAGTGTTGTTCATGTAAAAAAAGAAAGTACTTAAAAGGTCTGATTCCATTAACATATATGACTCAAACTGCAAGAAATATTTTATCTGCTCACAGTTCTGAATATCTTTTCACTCATTTTCTTAGGGATTTTTTTCAGATCTGCTCTCCTACAGTATAATTTGCTTTAGCTGTTTGCTTGGTTTTCTGGTTTTGCTTAATCAAAAAACAGGAAAAAAAAACCCACATTAAGAAAGCACTCCCTCTCTTATTCACCCACTCACATGCTGCTCTCAATCAAATAAAATCCAACTCATGCACATATTGCTGAAATATGACCCTGTAAAACACATTGGGCTGTATCCCTCAGCCAATACTTAGGCTCCCATGTCATCTATTCTTGGAAGCTACTGTAACAGCCTGAACAGATCAGTTGCCAACTCTTCACATTTTCCTCACTCAGAATCAGAGGGTAGACATTAAATGGAACAACTTCAGTGAGACGACACACTTACAAAGCTCCCATTTTATCTCTAAGATACTACGACTAACAGTTCTGAGCCTCATCATTTTAGCAGGGCATAGGAAGCAGGGCAATGCAATATTAAGCAACACTAGGAAATGTTATCACCATACATGGACCAAACTATGTTATTTCAACACTGCAATCTGCAGAACTGTGTTAAGTGCTAACCTTTTGTATAGGCAGCTTAATATTTTCATTCTTTGCCTGTGTTTTTGTGAGAACTCAAAGAAAGGTGAATTTTGGCAGTGTGTATTTATTATTATCTTTATGTTTGTCTCAACATAATTCCACTGTTTGTTTGATGCTGCTTAGCACATAACCTTATTCTTTGAAATACTAATTGTTAAGACAAAGTTTACTGAGGCTGCTGAATAATAAGATATCATTATCTTCAGGTCTTTCTTTGAATAAGCCACAACTGCACAGACATTTACAAACATAATTTTGTAAAAGGGTTCCTGACACTATCCTTGATGCATATAAATGAATTGGATTAGATTCTTTGCCTTTGTAGAATCCATCTCTTGCTCCCTCCAACTATGAGTTGCCTCATGTAACCTTACTAGAAGGTCTGAGCCATGAAGATAGCTTGAACCTGCTTTATAGCATTTGAAGTGCTAGGAAAGGTAAAGAGAAGTGAAGGAAAGGGTAAACACGACCTATTCTATCTGTCCATTGTAGAGTTGATGGATGATGTTGGCCGCCTTATCTGAACATTCACATTTCCACAGGAACTTCCAAGGACCACGAAGATGGAATATAACAAAGGATTTTGTCAGAATGATAAAGATTATATAAGCATTTCTATTTTGCTTCCTAGATATTTTCTGCCATTCTCAAACAGTAAAGATCATGTCAATAGCTCTATGCCACAATCAAGATTCCACTGTGTTTCCAGGAATGTGGTGTCTATTAAGTTGTACAGTAAACAGCAGAGGAGAGCTCCTGTCAATATTTTGCAGGCAACTGTCATCAGAGGGAAATCTTTATAATTGCACCACCTTTTTTTTTTTGGAGCTATTTTGCTTGTAAAAGTGGAAAAATTGGAATTCTGCAACTCGTATTTTGCAGACAGGCACTCCAAGGTGGTAAGACATTGTCCCATCAATGTTTCATTGCTGCTCTCATACATTTCTCTACAAAAACTATATTTTTGTTTCCTGACATGCTTTTGTAACTTTGCTAATGTCTAGATCAACTAGATTTAAACCATCTCCAACCAGTACTTGTCTAATCTTAAAAACTTCTAATAATGGAAATTCAAATGCCTCCTGAGGTAACCTAATGCAACACTTCCAGCTTTATGTTTAATCTACAATTCCATTGCTGCCCATTATTGCTCCATATTCACTAGCAACAACAAGAACAGTTTATTCTCTTTTATTTTTGCAACCTTTTGCAAAGATTGCAAGCTAAGACTAGAGACTGCTGTAATGTATCCCTCCATCTTCTCCAAATAATCCCAGTTCTTCCACTTTTTGCTGATAGGTCATGTTTTCTAAATGCCCAATCACTTCCATTGACGAATACGCATAGGAAAGAATAATTGGCACAGAAAACACAAGCGTAGCCAAGAAGTTATAAACAGAATGGCATTAATAGCAGGCATGCACTGAAAAGGTACAAGTCAATTGTTAAGCTAATTAAAAGTAATGGTATAGCAACAGAGAGAAATGTGTACTGGCTCAATATTAACTGGTGATGTTGAAGACATAATGGAAAACAAGTTTATATTACTTTAAATGGTCTATGTGTCAATGAAATTGTCTTTATATGCATCCAAAGCAAAGTATGTTATAGAAATTATCTGTAGAGATTTGATTTTCTCCTTGTGAATGTGTGGTTACCTATAAATAGCCTACAGAGATGTCTGAAGCAAAGCAAAATTAACAGGGATCAACAAAGAAAAACTCTGCTTTAAGGTATACATATACACTGCAGTGTGAGAATAAGACTTTTCCAGTAATTATTCTCTTGATGCTTTTATGAAAAAGATGACACAGAAAATGAAACCATGGTAGTTTCTGTGAAAATGGAACTACTACCACAGAAAATAGTAGTCTAGGATTATCCTGTATCACTTCATCATGAACGAAGTAACTTCTCGAAAAGAAATGCTAAAATTTTCTGTATATGCTAAACCACAATGGCTCTACATTTTCAGAATAAACACCTAAGCCAGAATTAAATACTAGGAGCCTGTTTTTCAGATGCCTTGCAAAAATGCTAGTAAACTAGTTGTTGTATTGGATGATTACTTCAAAACAGTAAAAGTCTTAAAATACAACAAAGAATCAGAATTTCCTGTATTAGCCAAGAAAAGCACATAACTCCAGTGGAGACACAGGATAAAAGGAGTTCACCATGGATGGTATTTTACTTTATTTCAACTTTATTCTGGTATTTCAAAAATTTATAATTCTGCTATGTAGCCAAAGAGGTCAACAATGAACACTAAATAACAAAATGAACTAGTTAGCCTTAACAAAGTGTAATAAATGAAATAGCAAGGGACTAGAGCAAAAAGGTTATTCTTCTGTACTAAGACATACATGCAACAAAGGGAATACCCAACCAGTCCCTAAGTTAACTTACTGCTTCGTATACAAAATGGCTGCATAGGTACATTTATCTCTTTGGTGACTCATGTCAGATCTATCTTACTATTCTGCCAGGAATTTACCCTTCGATTCTTCTTGAAGTACATTGTGTTGACAATGACCCTAATAGGTTTCCATGAAATGCCATATTTCTTTTCAATAGAAAAAGTGAGCTATCCATACCGCCAGTCATCAACATCCAAATTGTTGAGAAAAACACTACTGCACATTGGAAGTAAAAATAAAAAGAAGTATACAAGATCAGAAGAAAAGTAGCAGACAGCAATATACACAGAAGGTCAAACAACTGAATGCTTTGTGGCGTGACAAATGTACTGAGTGACATTTTAGTGTCTCTTTGAGCTAGAAAGAAAGAAAGAAAAGAAAGCAATTGGATTTTGTCATGTCTAAGGTGATCTTTACCAAAACTTAAAATAGTTAGATCTCATAACGAGTTAAAAGAAGCTTATTTTCTTTGAGGAGAACACGTAGGTTTCTCTTTTAATATACCTACAAGCTAAGAATGATAATACTGTTTAAGAGAGCAGGTAAATATTACAAAATTCTAGTTAATTTCCATAAAAAAAAACCAACAACAAAAAAACCCCAAAACACAAGTTTTACAATTCCCTGTAAAAACATGTCTTCCGAACTCCACTGTTGCTAAGACAGCCCTAGCAATAATTTCCTTAAGAACTATGAACACTTTGATCCCAGGCAAGTGAGGACAGCACGCCTGAAAGCTGGGACTCCCGAGGCCTTCTGCTTCCTGTCAGCCCATTGGGATGCCAGCTGGCAGCAATGCAGAGTGGTTTTGCAAGATGCCCGGCTTTCTTGTGGAAATTTACCCAAAGCAATGTGTTCCTGTAGAACCCGGGAGCTGACAATTCCTGACTACTCGAGCAGTGGGGTTGGGGGACTGCTTGTCAAGTGAAGGAGAAATCCTAATAGCTTCTAGGATGTGACTTGTCAGTTTATTAAAAGAGAACCTGTAATTTGCCTGCTTGTGACAGTAGAGGATTAGCTCCTTCCAGGTACATCTTCTGGTCTTACTAGCTGTGTAGGTTGGGCTTCATACCACATCCTTCACAGTCATTGAAGCCTACTTGAACTGGCACAGAACGTGAGAAGTCACATACTCATGATACATTCAGAGAGACACAGTGTTAGAGGGACATATTTAGAATGGAAATGAGCATGAGAAACTTAAACTGCAATTTGTGTGAGACAGTTCAGAGCTGAAACACAAAGACAGCAACACTCAGCTAGCCCAACAATTTCATCCTGGCTGGGGGCAAAAGAACTTATGAAATTTCTAGCTCCATTCCAGGCAGCTTTTCTATGGACAATGTACCTCACTTGTACTTTGTGCAAGACATCCCCTCACGTTTTACAGATCATCCCTCTCATGGTTTAGTAATCTGAAGCTAAGGAAGTAGCCATATCTAAACTAGTCTCTATCATCCTTGTCTAATTCTCGGGGTAGACAATATGTTACTAACCAGAAAAGTATCTTTACTTCCAGTTCTGGCAAAGGGAAATATGCCACAATAAAGGGCACTGTTGGGGTTGAAGTACTGGCTCCATTCATTCAGCTGGAGTTTTAACATCAGATGAAATAACGCCAGAATTTTACTCTACATTTACTGAACCATATTACTTTCTGTACCAGTGTACTTTGCAGTATTGCTTGTGTTAAGGCAGATTTCCCAAAACAATTAATCAAACAAATAAAAACCCAATAAGTTTACCCGAGTGCTAGGTATTTGGATTATAATTCAGCAAATTGTGTATGTAAGAGAATTTAACTAAATACAAAGTACTGATTCAAGTCCCACATCACACATGTAGATAGCTGAACTTAGCTTATTTGAGTATGCAGTGATGCAGGCATAAAATAAATATACTTATGCATAAAATGCATTTGAATCTCACACTGAATCTTAAGCATATTTAATTTGAATATATAATTAATCATGGAGTATTGATTTATTTCTTGTTTTGCTGTCTCTAATTTGTAAATATCAATAGCAATTCAACCCAATGCTAGTTTTTGCACCCCAGATAAAATTTGAAGGTATTTTCCACACCAACAATATTTCCACCGTGTTATAAATATGCAGAAGTATACAGAAGCATGAAACTAAATAGCTAGTTCTGTAATAAAATAGTACATATGTGAAGGGGATTGACTTAGCTTCTATGTGGAATATTTCTCAACTTTAAAAATTCTTATACATATTAATGTAGGGTTGCTTTTTTTTTTCCTCCTTTTTGCATTGAATTGTAAAGTAGTTTATAATGAGAAAATGACTCAGTTATCCCCACTTGTGCTACATTATCTGCTGTGGGAAGGAGAAGGATTTGATAATGAATATATATATATATATATAAATAAAACGTGGAGGATTTGATGTGGGATTTAGATAGAGCACAAGCCTAGTGCTGATCACCTGCCCAAGGCTGAATTTCACCCATAGCTCAGATTGCAAAATTAAGTATGTGAAAGCAGCAATTCCTTTGAATAATTGATGGATTCTTTGAGTTTTTGTTACTGAATCTATTCATTGGTGGGTAGGAAGATCCGACATTTTTCTTCCCTCACTATAGATTACTTCAGACAGGTGCTTTAGAAAGATGCCTTAATCTATCTGCAGATAAAAGCTATGAAGTTAGCCAGCTGAAATAGGCCAAGGTTTCCTCAGAAACTTACTTTTTTTTTTTTTACACCCCCACCCCCACCATCCAAGAGCAGTCAAATTCAAAGAAATCTAAAACAATTGTTTTAGTCACACCATTTAAAAGAGAAAGAGAAAATTATAAAATATTTAATGTGAACATTTTAAAATACACTGAATCAATTGTTTCAAATATGACATTTTGTTTCAAGTTACACCTAAATATCACATTCTTAGAGTTTAAAGTTCCTTGAAAATTTGTTTTTTCAAGTATAAAACATTTTGCTCTTCCCAAAACAATTTACCTTCCACAGTAAATGGGAAGATAAAATAGTTTCCCAATTGATCCAAAGCAATTTTCCTGACTTTTTGTTGTTGTTCAACCAGTACAGAAACAAGCACAAAAATCTTTTTTTCTCACAGTTTCACTTATTAATGCTTTTTTTTATTCCAATACGATGATGAAATTTTCTTTTGATGCAACACATTTTGTGGTATCACTTCTTTGGTTGTGTAGTAGTTTGATTTTGTCAGTACAGAACTGGTTACAGATCTTGTAGAAGCAGCTCCACATAATCTCTGCATCTGCTTTTCTCTAGGGTTTCTTGAACTGCTCATCTGCAGTCAACCTGGTTTGTTTATAAGCTTTACCAATATCAGTACTCAAAACTCACCAAGACATTAGGTACACACAAAGAAGAAATGAACATTTATGTTTACTTGTTAGGAATGGGATCTCATTTTCTTTTCAAAGCTAAAGTTTTCAGAAACAAACAAAAAAGCTTCCTTCTGAATGTTTCCTTGGCTTTTGCCACCCACTTGGCAACTCTTTCATGGCTCTCATGGAGACTCTTAGCAACTGCAGCAAGCAGGAAATGCTGCCATTCTTGGACGTGGACTCCTTAGAGTAAATAGAAAAGATGAAGAAAGACTGGGAGTGATCTGTCACCCACATATTTCCAAAATCATAGAATCACAGAATGGTTTGTGTTGGAAGGGACCTTTAAAGATCATCTAGTCCAACCCCTCTGCTGTGGGAGGGATTTGTTATTTCTTAAATGTTCTCATAAATAAAACCAATCAAACCATATACATGGCAGACATAACATGAAGCACAGGTAAAGACATCTAAATAGGACACTGGAGTTTTTTGAGCCGAGAGAGGATCAAACCAGCCTCTCGCTCAGAGAGATCAGAAAGGCCATTAGACAAAGTAAGAAGAACAAAAAGTCAGTAACTTGCTCAGTCACTAACAGGTCACCAGAACTCACAAAGCTAATCAATTGGGTAAGGATCAGATACAAGTATTAAAGACCTAAGAAAACAGCTCATGAAAAACACGACCTATAAAGGGACCTTACCTTAACTGCAGTGCACATCATAGATTTAATTTCTTATGTCAGGTACTTTGTGAATAACATAAGCCAGAACTTAAAAAGGAAGAGGTGTTGTGCTCCAAGGTTCAAAAGGAACAGCAGAGCCATGATGATCAGTATCTTCTTGCTGGAGCTCCAATAGTGGTAAGGTTACCTCATGAAATACTGGAAACATTTCTGAATCTTTGAACCAAGTCCATCAAGCATTGGTATTTTGAGAAGCCTTGTGCAAACACACAGAAACTTGTCTGCAAGTTTCAGTGTTCCCTTCTCGATATATGAAATTGCTCTATATGTTGTACTGTAGGGTGAGAATGATTTAAGAGCTCCATTTTCTTTATTCTGGCACTAGTGTTCAGAATGGTCAGCAAGACATTCTACTCACTTCAATGAAGCACCAACAAAGTTGCAAACATTGACAGACAGTTAAGCAGGCAAGCAGCTCTAGCACCTCTGATTAAGCATTAAGTCTTTGCAAACTGAAATTATCCTGTCTTTATGGTAATGATCAGACCTTTTTATCACTGTTTCTGAATGCATTGGAAAATGTTGCTGCGTAGAAGAGTTTGAGCAAGAGCAGTGTGTGGACAAACTCTTGCATGCTGCTGAGCGAAAGTCTCCTTGCTACCATGTTATCATGAATTAGACCTATATTCACTAACTTCACTGGCCTGTCAAATTTGGCCAAAGCATCCAGACTCCTCAGTAGCTGACATTACCTAAGGCTCTGGTTATGTTTCTCTATCAGCTACTCTAGTCTCTTGAACAGGTGACCCTGGCAACAAGAAGATTCTTATATTTTAGTTTCCAATGTCTTCCAGTGGCAATTCAAAAGTTAGTTGAATTTTGCTAACATCTACAGAAGAGTTGGAATGACTAAGCTGAAGGAAGAGGTGTTGTCCACCTCTTACAGGTCACATCAGTCTTTGGATGTATATTAAAGCTTCTTACATTCTTTATCCTTTCTATGTGGTCAGCTGACCATGGATGACTGACTGCATGTAAATACAGCAGGCAGTTTTAAGAAGATTTTTCTGTCTTCTCTGAGGTATGCATAGTGGCTCCTTGTTGAAGCTGATCAGACACTAAGAAAGCTTAAATACCATTGCCATATCAAACCAAGTGCAAATACCTTATCTTCTCCATATTGATGTTAATGACTAAGAAACTTCCAGCAGCAATATCTGTATGTTTCTGTCATGCTTCCTCATGACCTCAAGACAAGGAATAGTCAAAGATGGACAAAGAAAATACTAAATAAAAATAAGTAGGAATAACTGATTATAACGTGAAGGGTTTGTACCGTTCCAGCCCCAGTTCTTGCAGGAGCTCATGAATTTGATTCAGTGAGCAACTTATGACTCGCTTGAACGTGCACAGCAAAGTCTCTCTGTCCAGACTTGGTAGTAATTCTTCCACACACTGGAATGCACCCTTTAGCTCTCAGATTTTATTTATTTATTTTAAAACAGCATCACTTCAAATAAGTGCTAAAACTTATGGACTGCTGCTTCTGAAATTACAGATGGGGTAGAGGCTATCAGAAGGTCGTTGAACACTTCAGTCACAATGCAATGCTACTATTACATTGTACTCCAGTGTAATTGGTCTTGAATTTCCTTTTAGAAAGGGTGTAATCCATTCCTTTGCAAAGGGCTTTCCTAAGATCCATGCATCATTATACCTTAATAGCATATGGAAAGTAAAGGACATACTCGAGCACAACCACCAAAGTTGACACTATAGCCTTGCAAAGGTAAATATATACTTGTTTTTGTTTTAGAATTTGTGCTTCATTCAGCCTTCAAGTTGACACTTCTCTATCATTTTTAATTTAAAAGTTAAATTTAAAAATAATTATCTGTCTCTTTAAATGTTTTTATTTTCTTTTCTCATTCCAGAAAAGCAGAAATTACCATTTTGAAAACTTCATTTCCAGCCAAGTTCTCAGTTAGCCCAACAGAACTTTCTTACACTTCTTGTTATGAAGAGAAATCCTGTTCTTGTTTGAGGCAAGTGGTACATCCCATGGTAAATGCCCAACAGTCCCTGAGTGATGGAATCACAAGATACTAGTTCTGCAACATTTCACATCAAGACACACAGCACAAGTTAGCTCTTGAGTTGGACTAAGGAGATATACAAGTATTTAAATATATATTGTTCCCAGAGGAAAAGGAATTTTGATGCAGCCATTGGCTTGAGAGGAAGAGCTACTGCTGCTGGAGACATGCTATACAGCATGTTACAAGAGCAACACAAATCTTGAAAGCCCAGGTCTTCAATGCCTTCAAGAAAACATTTATGCAATGACAAGTGCCCTTCTCTACTCCTCAGTATATGTTATTTCTTAAATGTTCCCATAAGGTCAATTCAGTGGAGCTGATGACGAATATTTCAAGAAAGGTTTTCTATGTTGGAAAATACACTTTCAAATATTTTTCTATGATACTTTTCAGGAGAAAGCCTGTAAGGAGGAGTCCTAGATTCAGAATACTAATGTCATAATATTTAAGGTACTGATTTTTGAGTTAGAATACATAACCATATTGCCCACCTGATTTGGAACAGATGCTTGAACCTAGATCTCCCACAGTGGTGCAAGTGGCTGCTCCTGCATCAGTAGGTGTTCTAGATTATATCCATCACTTTTTTTTACTGTTCTTTCCTCCCACACACTCCTAATGGTCTTTTTTTTTTTCCTCCTCTCTAAAGCAGAACAAAAAAATTTTAAAAATTGGATATTTCTTTGCCAGTACTCCTGTTCATCTCTTGCCCCTATACTGGTGAAGGATTTTCCTTATAATATCTGTCTATGGTAGTCTAAGCAAAGGATATTGGAACTTTGAGCAGTGCTTCCCTGTTTTTTTCCAGCAAATGTAAAGAAAGCTCTCCTGACTCCACAGTGGTCAGGAAAAATAACCCGATACATAGTTTTACTCCTGTCTCCCTTTGACCCTGGCAACAAGCACTCTCTCAGTTTTGTCACTTATTTCCTCAGATTAACATCCGAGACATTGTTTAGAACAATGTATATATCTAATTCAACACCACCAGATTTGATTTCTATATTTTTGAAAGGTAATGTTCACAAATGTATTTCATGTGACAGTTTTGAACAAAGCCGATTTAAAATCATTACCAGAAAATCCTTGAACTGCTATAAACCAGCATTATCACCAAATATCTAGGCCAGACCAAAATAACAGAACAAAACCAACAACAAACCACAACCCAAACCCCAAGACCAAGAGTAAGCAGAATTCTGTTGGGTTTCAATATCTTTGGAGTGGGACTAGACATCACACTTGCAACTGACAGAACCTTCTATCAGTCATCACACAGCACCAGCTGTTAAAGTGGAAAATAAAGTTTCCAAAGGAGCTATAATAAGCTACAATAGCTAATGTTTTCATACATGGAAACCCCAAGCCGTGCTACGATTACATAAGCATTTCCAGAAATGCTTAATAACAAAACCATAGAACCAGGGCATCACTGCTCTGAGTTTAGATTTTCAAAACTCCAGCATGTAACTCCTAAGTTCACATATTAATTGTTAAGTGATTAAACAATAATGCATGTTACTTTCAATACTAGAAGTGACACAGGAACCTACAGGTTTTCTTCTTGATGTGCTCAGAAGCACTTACCGCTTGAGGAGGCTGGGCAGCTCAGCAGATTTCTCACATCTAAGCCCTACTGACATGCATTAATGAGACACACCTTTGACTCTTTTTCCTGTCTGCTATGTAGTCTGGATATAGCTCGTGCTCCAATCCTAGTTCTTATAAGTATTTTACACAGTGATTGATTAATGTAGAACAAACAAAAAGTACTCAGAGCACAGTTGAAAGAGGATTTTCCTCTTCAAGCAGGATGACCCAAACACTTCCCTACAGACTTCAACTTCATCTCCAGTTTCTTATGTCTCTCTGGCTCACTAAATATTATGGAAACTAAACAGCTTCCAACATACCTGCAGATTACCACAGCTGAAAAGCCATCCATTGTCTGAGAGGCAGAGCATCTCTCTGGGCCAAGGGAGATAGACATTTGGAGCTCACACAGATGAAGGGAACTGAACTCAGAACTTTGATATCCTTGATGACTCTCTCACCACTACTGCATCAGTAGGAACGGGCAAGGGGAGAGTAATCTTCTGTAAACTCTTCCTCCTCCTGAAGGGAGACTTAATTAATTAATTAATTAAGGAACAGCTGTTTCCTTTTGGAAGGGCCTGCTTGCAAGAGAGAATTCAGGGCAGAGAATTCCCCAAACAGGGGGAGCTACTCCCTGGTAGTAGCAAAGTGGTACCTAAGCCCCTGAGAGAGCAGGGAGTGATTTACATCTGACTGTGTCCTCAGTGAATTGTTTTGGTTATCTCAAAAAACTCCCCATTCTGAGACGTCTAACATCTCTTGAATATCCCCAGAGGGGAGCACAACTCCCAGATTCAGCTCAGAGGCCAATGCCATATTGGTTTCAAAACCTCATTTTGTAGGTTCAGACTAAAGCCTAAATTACTTCAAAATACAAAGTGATTCTAATGCAGACTGTGCTCCTAAATCAAAGAAGCAAAACACCCACAAAAGATATATAGAAACTTCTCTCACATCCCAGACTGCCAACATGGACCAGAGACATTTAAAAATCCTTTTTTAATTCAAAGATCTTAAGAGGTGATATATTTCTCAGAAGTACTGACTACCAGTCACTTAATACAGAAAAGCTTTGCTGCTTAGATGGATCACTTTAGAAAACTTTTTAAAGGGAAACTTGAGCCTTATGCAATTATTTTCCATGAATGCACAGAAACATGTTTTGCATTCACAGATTTTACGTATATTCAGGGTGGGATTAGGCTTCAAAAAAGCAATTTCTTGTGAAGCAGAGACAGAAAGTGGCTAATAAGAGCTCAAATAAGAGGTACTTTCTTGTGGAAAATATAGAATACCCATTCTCACATACACAAATAAATTACATCAGTGTTTGTAAAGCTTATGGAAAATAGATTCAGTAGTAATGATTATTTTCATGTAATACAAACACTTTTTTATTTAATCTCACTGCTACTCTTTTACAATGATATAGTTTTAAGTGTTTACTGTAGATTTTCCTCTTTCTTTGAATTCACTCGATTGTATTATCTGGTCTATATCAAACGAATTCATCTAAATCAAATATAGAAGTCAGCATTTAGTTTGACAAGTGTCAGTTTTATTTTCTTATCTCTTAGCCTAGTTTCAATGCATCTTTAAACATACAAGCAAATCCTTTACTCTTCCCACACAATAGTTTGAATGTCTATTACTACCCTGTATTACCACCACTGTTCTTCAAAAATTACCATCCTTGGAATGGTATTTTTTTTTTTAAATGCATTTTAGTCAGCATTTAATGGATAATAAATATATAATTTGAAATTCATATTATATAATTAAACATATTCAATTTGATAATGTTTCAAAATAGCTACTTTCCCTTCACATAGAACATATTCACACTAAATAAAACATGTTTACACTATATTGTTTACACTATATACACAATGGTCTATATTGGTTACACTATACTATACTCATATTCACACCAGATGCAACAAATCTGAAAAATCCAATCAACCAGATGCAACAAATCTGAAAAATGGGGCATTTTTACAAAGAGATATGTAACACTGTGCTAAATCAGAATACATATGGGGCTGCTTGCAAAGTAAATTTCTGTGAATTGTCATTGGATTGGCAGATATCTCGTAAAACCAAACTTTGTACTTTTGCCCAAGTTGCGGTTCTGAACTGAAATCAACAGAGGTTTGGGCTGAGAAATGACTGCAGGATTGTTACATTTAGCCTGTTGATATACATTTTACTTTGTAGTTAAAACTATTGTAATAACGAAAAAAATCACAGATATATCACAGTCTACCCTTGAGGTTTGTTCCAGTTTTTCTCCCTTATTTGACTGAGCATGCCCTGTCTGGCCATCTGTGTGTTCCATAGAAAGATTTCGCTGTTATTTAAGAAAAAGTAAGTAAATTCAGTGGGAAGGTTTTCTTGGGGGGGGGCGGGTGTAGGAGAATGAGTGAAATCTCTGCTTGTGATTTTACCCTGGAAACAGAAGTTTCTTGTTACAGTCATAATAACATGGTGAATTTGTTTGCTAATTCTTGATTTTCAAAGGTGTATTTTGGTCTTGGAAGTACTATTTACTAGTAACTGATTCTGTCAGCTTCTCTTTTTCTTGTTTCTTTCCACATGCATGATTAGTTTGAAGATACACTATGAATTTGATCTTCTGCTTGGTGAGGACTTCTTAAGTCTTTATTGTGAGGCCACAGATGATATGATATATGGTCACACCATATATATGGTTATTTTGACCAGTATTTTGTTCACAAATCAAATATCATTGACACATTTTGGTTTGGTTTTGTATTTCAAAATAAAATACATTAGCTTTTCTAGGTAAAGCAATCTGTCCTATGAAGTTTTCCCTCACATTAAATTGTTTAATTCAGGGAAAGGAAAAAAAGGATTTTCTATGGGGTCATTTTTGCCCCTGCCTTTCTTCCAAAAAAAAGTATTAAATGAAAAGCAAAGCCAATATTGGATTAGTTTGATGTTTGCTTAAGCATAATCTCCAATGTTGGAAAAAAGCTGCGTAAATTAGGAACTCAAATCCCATCACCTTTCAATGGGATTTAAGCTTCTAGGTGAGGAAGATGCTTTGGAGATTGTTTTGACCTGTAGAGAAAAAAATGACAGGACAATTTTCAGAATGAGCAAATAATTGGCTAGATTGTTCCTGGCTTTATAAAAGATTGTCTATGAGCAAAAGCTTAATGACTTTACCTCTTCCTTTATCTTTCTTCTACCAAAGAGAGCAGATTTCTCTTCTTCCTCAGAGCACACATTTCTGTTCTGGGGGAAGATCACTGAATGAAAGGTCTATTATCTAACATTTTCACAGCAGCCTGCAGAGTGGGACCAACACAGCGTGGGAAGACAAATACTTTCCACAAAAGGGACTGTCTGTGGCCATAACCTATAGCTATGTGGGAAAGGTATTTTCTCCCCTCTTGGTATAATATCTTCCACTGCTAGGATAGAGACAATGCAGCTCTGCATCTTCTCTCATAGTTACTCTGGTAAAATGAAATAACAGAGCCCAGAATAAATCAACAGGGTTTTTTGTCGTCATTGTTGTTTGGGTTTTTTTCCAAGCAAAGTGAAATTAAAGTGAAATAACTTTGCCTTTAGATACGTAAGGACACAGGAAACGACATGAAATCTAGATAGCAGAATGCCCAAGCACACTTGCTGATTTCTTCTAATCTGGATACAAAAATCCGTCATAAAAATCCCTTATCAGTGTTAGGCTGTGATGTTAGAAACAGAAGTAATTGTCTCAATGCTGACAAGTTGCCTTCCTTGTTTACCTTGCCTATGCTTTCAGGGGGAAAGGGTGATAAGCAGATTCTATCTTGTTCTTTTCAGACTACCCCAGAAAGAGGCTGGGATTAAGACCCTTGGAGAGAAAATCTATTAGAAATTCAGTGTACAGTCTACTTTAGATAATGCAGCAGTTTGGACTGTTCCTCTCATTTCTTCCTGAATCTTTCATAACCTGGAGATAATACAATACCAACTCAATCAAAAGTTTGATAAAATACATCGTAATGAAAAGTGTGAATCTTGGCATTAGGGCTCATCAGAAATATTTATTTATTTCAGATTCCAATTTGTTTCAGAGATTCAAATCTGAAAAGATCTTTGTAAGAAATTGAGAACTATTTTCCTCTAATGTTAAGCAGATTAATTGTTTAGGAAGCAAGGTATGGCAATAATGCTTCCTCTTCAAACTTTAATTTGGATTTATTATCTGCTTGGAGATAGAATATACTCAAAAAGTAAGTTATTATTTAGGATTGGCCTGGCTGACAAAATTTGACCTGTGTAAAATCTTTTTTACAATCATTTCCACACTAAAAGTTGCAACTTTATGTCATGGTATTCTTTCAAGTTAGTTATGGCTATGAGCCAACATATTCCCATTATCACCCAAACTTCACTATGACCCCAGAGTGGTTGACTACTCTTGTGTCTAGCCTCAATCAGCAGCCAATAATGATCTACATTCATTAATCTCAGTTATGGCATTATGTTAAGTAAGGCTGTTAATTTAAAGTTTATCTAAAATTCCGAGTTCGCAGAATAAAAAGGCTTCATGCATAATTTTTTCTTCCTACGTGGGTGGAAAACTGTTTCACTTCTCACCTCTGCCCATCAGATAAAGTCTGGCAAAATTTTCTTATTACCACCTAGAAGCCACAGCATATGATCTGCCAAAAATATTTGCATCTTCTGAGAGCTGAAGGGAAGTAGAAGAATCTTTTTAGGAGGTGAATCTGGACTGAAGTCCCAGGACAGCCTGAAAAATAAATTGATTATGAAAGTAAGAATGTTGTGAGGAGACTTTCTAGTGCGACCTGAGCTGTGAGGTAGGCAAGTGGATTTAGTCTCTGACTGCATGGAGGTGGTAAGTATCTCTACAAGGTATCTTGAGGCAGTAAAGACAGACCTTTTGGAGCTGAGGATGCTTTCCTTTCATTCTTAAATTTTGCAGCTCTCTGTTACTCTTGAAATGGCTGTTGCCTTATACTGGCTTGAATTAAGGTTGATTTCAAGATGGCTGAATCACATCAATACATTTCACAGTATTAATTTTTTTTTAAGTACATAGGAGTCTGGGCTGTTTCTGAAGGACTGAGCATGCCAGCCCAATCCATCAGCATTCCTAGGGGTGAAAACTGCTGTTCCGGCCCAGGGCCCTTCCAGGAGCTTCCTGGCTGCACAACAGGCCAGCACAAAGTTAAATTGTGTGAGGGCAACCGGCCCCTTTGGCTTCCTGTTGCACATGACTCTGTCACGATCAGAACGACACCCACAAGGCTTTCATCCTAGTCCCCATCTGCTGAGCCTCCATCCACCAGCTCTTCGGGAGCCGCAGGGCAGCTGGGCACGGCACCAGCCACTGCCAGAGCAGCCGTGGGCTGCGGCGCACGGTGCAGCCTCAGAGCAGGGCTGCTTTTGGATGGCGCATCAGGGCAGGGCGCTGCAGCACACCAGCTCCCTGCACGGCTGAGACTGACCAGGCGTAGCTGCAGTTCCAGCTCCAGGGATTAAACGCAGCAGTGGGAGCATGGTCAGGAGAGCCACACTTCAAGCACTGCAGCAAATAAAACTTGTGCCTCTTCCTATCACTGCCCCTGTGGATCCCTCTCACCCCACTCACCCTGTTTGTGGAGAGCGGCCCAGCGGTGGTTCTGGTGTAGGCAGAAAATCCCTGTGCAGACATTTCTGAAAGACGTTTCCTATGTTCTGGGCTGGTTTTGGTTTCTCCCCCTCCTTTCCCTCCCATCTGGAACTGACAAGCGGTGATGGGTATGGTCTGTCCTCCCCCACCCAGAGACAAGCTGTGCTCCACAGCACGCTTCCCAGGTGGCAGCCCTGGTGCCTCGTTAGTCACAGCCAGGCCCACAGACAGGCCTCACGGCATGGAGGCACGAGCTGAAATGGGAGTGTCCCCTCGGCAGTGCCAGCCCTGACCTCCATGGGATTTGTTTCTGACTCTTGTCAGGTGGTACAAGATCACCATCTTCCTGGAGGTAGACACCTAGCGATGATGGTCCTGCCACTGAGAGGCCATCCCTGAGGGTTACGCGGCCCAGGTCCTCAGAGAAAAGCTGTGACAAGCTATGGAGACTGTGCACAACATATAGAGGTGGTGGAGGTCGCCTGCTGTTGGAGGCAGCACGGCGAGTGCCGGTCTCAGGGAGGGCCGATCCCACAGTGGGCTGAAAAACGATCTCAGATACTAATGATTCAGCCAGAAATCAAAAGTTTGTCTGTCTTCTTTCATCTATCTGCTGTACAGCCTACATACAAATTCCTATTCAAATATCATTAAAGCTCAAATATTGAATTATTCAGTGTAAGCAGCTTTGTGAAACACAAACTTCATGGTTGATTACATATTGCCTACCCCTGACTCATAGAAGGAATTTAACTCCGTGAGTTCTTGTACCAAAGCACACATGAAACTGAGTTTCATATGCCACATCATAAAAACAGTGTTAAAATGTTTTTCCTCTACTTTCCACACACAGTAAAGTGAGAAAATAAATGAAAGTTTAGTACTATGTAACAAAGTTTTAAATAATAGTGGAAAGAAAAACATTTAGAAGCAGTTGTAAGACAGCACTGAAAATCATGTAGAGACTATCTCGTGGGCAAAAACAATGAAGGAATATAAATGGTGCCTTTAGGGAGGGAAAATGTGTTCTTACAAGGAAAAGCACTCAAATTATCTGAATTTCCAAGCAATATAGTCATGCACACACACACAGAAAAAAGTACTTCCCTAATAAAAATCTATGATACAGTGTAAGAAAAAAAGACAAACACCCATTTCTCAAAGCTCCTGCAGAAATGTATGTTTAAAAATACTCAAATCAACTGTAGTGACTCTTATATTAATATTATAAAGGCTTGTATCCTTGTGAATGCTATCACTGTGTCCTTACCTTGATTGCAGTGGATTAAATATTTATGTAGGGCAGCCAAACTTTGTTTTATTTCTTTTACATTGAGTTCAGAGTATACCTATGTGAACCAGAACTTAGCAGAGTTACAGAGTTGTAAATCAAAGATAAGCATCCACAACACCCTTCATCTAGATTATGTAGACAGTCTTCTATGAACCAATATAATAACAGCAAATCTTTATTTTATTCTACTTGGATTTCTATTGCCATCCAAAAATTGAGAGGCAGTATCTGTTAGAACCCAGATACTATATCTGAAAGCAGAAAATACTCCATTTTATTATGCATTCTTATCCTAGAGTTACTTTTTATTTCTACAGCTGTTTCCTAGTAAGTTGAAATACTACAGGTGTAATTAATTCTTATAAAGCTGTACCAGTATAATTAAAGTATTTCCTGTCAGGTAAATTCAACATTATTGAGCCATACCTTATCTCAGAGCATATTCAAATGCAAGACCTAGATTTGTTAATTTATAGATTAAATCTCCTTTCTCTTAACTGATAATAAAATATACATACACATTTTCTCATAATATACACCAGCTTACTGTATCAGAATGTGGATCTAGTGACCAACAGTTGGCAAATGGTGTCCTGTTTCATACAGACATGTATTTTCTTTAAATGGATATTTAATATCCTATCTAGTCAGTGCTACTTGTAAGTGATGTTCTAATTAGATATTATTTTATTGGGAAATAACTTGCCTGCTGAGTAAGAGAAAGAATTGCCAGTATTCACTATTCTGCAGTTAAGAATAGTGTTAACACTACTCTAACAACATCCATTTTTCTTTTGTTAGCTAACTGGAAACAATGAAAGTTACACAAGAAGAAAATAACTTGGCATATGATTCATGCCATAACTTGGAAATGTTGCAAACTCTAAAAAGGTGCAGTTCAATATGAAGAAGTTTGAGTGCTTCTGAGGACCCCCTTCACAAGTCTCCTGATACTCAGAAGATCAGTCTCAGAGCTTCACATCAAAACCTATAGGCCAGCCAAAAAGCTGAGCCCCATTCTGTTAGGCATAGTCCATGCAGTATGATGCTACCTTGGTCAGTTCACAAAACAGTTTCTATCACAGGGTGTTAAAAAACACAGGCCAGCAGACACCTCTCAGCCAGCAATACCTACGGAATAAACAGGACTCTACGCCAGACAAAGAGCAGACAGGCAAAGCTTTGTCAGCTTAGTTTACATCATTCAGAGAAAAGGGATACCAGCTTTTTTGATAGACTGCCATTGACCCACACTTGGTTTTGCCCATAAGGGATCCTAGTGAACAATTCACATTTTAGCTTTAATATCTCCCAGACATATACTGTGCAAGGCATGGCTTACTTAATCTTTGGATCAATCTGTGATGGAATAAAGCTATATCCTTAACTCCTTCTAGCTGTTATATATATATCTATATATAAATTTATTCATTCTGATTGATTAATATTCTCTCTGATCAGAGTGTTAAAACTGACATCCCACAGTAATATGATTACTGGTGTAAGGCAAAGAAAACGTCTATGGCCAGAGTATGTGTGGCTTGTGGATCCATGGGTAGGATCAGGAGGACTGAAGGTACCTCAACTGGTAGGAGCTTACAGCTGTAATAAAGCGCTCTCATTTGGGTGAAGAAGTGATCCCACTATAGAACATCTCAGGCAAGTCACTAAATAGGTTTAGCTTTTGTTTACCTATATGCAAAATAAGCACAATAATAGTTACCTCTTGAGCATTTTATCTTGCCTTGAAGTGTAACTTTTTATCCTTTTAGGTTGCAGGCTCTGTGAATGCATATTAAAAAGAGGGACACTGAGCAAAACAGATAAAAAGTGACAGAGACTGGAATAACACATTATTTCTGCTGCTTTTTTTTTTTTAACCTTGTGGGATTTCTCATTCTCTCTCTGTACAAAGCATTTCCATGGAAGGAATGACAGTCTTGAGTTAGTCATGAATGGGATCAGTCCTGAGACATCTAGAACCTGGATGGTTGGTCAGAATGAGAATGGCAAAGAACTCACTACTGTTATTAAAAAAATCAATAACTTCCTGTGCCCAGGGAGAATGTCACAGAAGTCAACAGCCAAATTAAAAGTGAGAAATATGAAACAGCAATATAGAAATTAAAAATGCATATTGATGCATTCCAGTAAATGTTGAAAGGTGTAGGAATGAGTTTACAATATTCTGAGAAATAACTTATTTACGAGGAAGAACTATCATTTGAACACTTTGTTAAGAATTAACAAGGAGATTGGCAGATCCACCTACTTACTTTACCAAAGTTTTATCTTTCCAATATCCTAAGTGGTGAGGTGTGACACAGATAGTAGTTCCCTATCCTGTATAAAGACATAGAACTATTCTTAGGGTGAAAAACTTACATCAGAAATGTGGATGTTTATTTTCTAGACTACTGTTTTGAACAAATACAGAAGGCTAAATTTAGTACCACTGGTGGAACTTGAGAAAGTAATACGTTCTCAAGAACCAGTCCTGAAAAAGGCTGAGTACTTTAAAGTCAAGGATAAAGAATTTTTACTAGTATACTGGACTCACTCAGCAGTTGGTTGCTGGGAGAATTAATTTTAGCTCTTTCAATGCCTTTGGCCATTTTAAGGATATTTTATATATTATTTTGATCGGGTTTTTATTGACTATTTCTCTGTGTAGCTGGCTGGTGCAAGAAGTTGTTACCAAGATACATTACCATTGTAAAAGAAGTTCAAAAAAGTATGTTGACAGGACTGCTAAGTAGTTCTAGAATAGCAGATGTGTATGTTAACACCCAGGGGTTTTGATCTAGGTGCTAGGTGTGATGCAGTGAAATTAAATTGACAGTAAACATTGACTGATATGCCCAGTTATCTAATAGGTCAGCTTATGCAATTTCTAGTATGTCAAGTCATCCCCTGAGTTAAAAAGAAATTTTGATTCTGCATCAGTAATTCAAAAACACAGTCAAGAATAAAGAAATTTCTATATACAAGATTTTTCTTGTTGACTTTTTCTGTTTGGATAGAGTCCTTTCTGTATGCCTTATAAAGGCTTTAAAACCTGAAGTTCAAATTTCAACAACTTTCCTCATGCCAATAGCCTATCTGACTCCCCATGGGCTACTTATGTACATAAGCAATGTGGTGTCAGGCCTTGAGTACAAAATACACAGAACTCCTTTTACTCACGGTATACGTGCATGTGCACTTACAGTGAAGTACATGGTGGTATTTAAGGGGCGAAGACAACAGATGTTTAGTCTTATAGAACTCCTTTACGGTTCCTCACTCAGGTAAGAACTTGATCAGAGTTTGCTCATGGTAGCAGGCTTCCATTTGATCAATTTGCTTTATTATGAACTAACCAGCTATGGACATATGCTTGCCATCGCTTTAAATAAAAGCAAATGTCCCTCTATTTAATTAGGAGAAAAGAAGAAAGCTAAGAAACGAAGGGGATCATATTTTCAAACAAGCTACTTGAGCCAGTCCATTTGTGTGCCATGTCTGAAGAAAGTATGTATTTACTTGAAATGTTAAAACAAGGAGAAACATAAAAATAAGGGAAGTAGGTAGAAGGGGAATATGAGGAGGTAACAATGGGGTACAGAAAACAACAACCAGATGCAAAATGGTTGCTTTAATGAGGGAAAAAAAAGTTCTCATATGTGTTCCTGCCTGTTCATTTCATCAGCACTCATCTGGGAAGAAAGCAAAGGGTAGGCAATATAAAAGAAAAATAAGCCTATTTCCTATACGTCTAGCTAGAAACATGCATGAATTTCCACACTGAGAGAAATCCAAAGCATTCTGAAGCTCATCTTCTGTATTAGAAATTACAAATTATCCAAGAGCAGCTTAATTTTAATTTATATTTAAATAATTTCCTACTAATTTAAAAATTCAAGTAAACCCATACTAATTATGAGAAAATATAGATGGTGTCCTACTAATATAGAAAAAGCTCTGTTTCAGAGCCAATAAATTTATGTCAAATTATACATGCACTGATAACTTTGAGTTTGAATAGCTTAGATTTTCACCTGTAATTTTTCTTTTGAATAGCAGAAGGATAATGAATAAAATAACTTAGAAATTATGAAAAATATCCCTGGCAAATTTGGGGCCTTCCACACTTTTCTGATGAATTTTAAGCAGTATGCTCTTGTCAGTCCAGGATGTTTAACTGAATAAGAAGACAAACAAGCTCAATTATCTCATCAAAATATGTTACCATTTAGACTTTAGGAGAACTACTTAGTAGCAAGCATATTTAAGCAACCAGGTTGTAGATTATTAATTCAGGAGGAGGGTCAATTATCTTAATAAAGACTAGAGGTGACATAGCACTTTGTGATTTTAATCTGCAATAGGTTATTCTGAAATTGCCTGAGGGTGAACATAATCAATTTGGAGCATCTAAGCAACATTTACTTTGTACTAAAACTGACAAACAACCTCAGGAAATTTACCAGTGCAGTCAAACAGAACAGTCACACTCAGAACAATAAAGATACTGTTCTTCAGAGGTGGATGAAAGAATGACACTTGGTTTTTGCAAGTGTTATCATATACTATCCTATACTACATGCAGTTCCATGAAGAGAAGAAATTGAATTTACCACCACCTAACCCACAAATAAGTGCCCAAAGGTTTATGAAAAGAAGGAAAAATAATACTTCCAAAATTTAGAACTCAATATAAAACATCAACCTGATCATTTAGAGCACATATGGCAATGTAGTATAAAAGTATTCAGACATATTATTTATTAAACTCCTATGCTGAGTGTCTACAAGTCCTTATTCTTAGGGATAAATTATGTATTACTCAACACCACTTAAAGAAGCTGCTGAGAGGTCATTTCTCTGAATTTCTTATGTCTGACAGAAAGAAATTCACATCATTAAAATGCAAGAAAGTATGCACAGCACAAAGCTGCCTCTTTGCTCATTTGGTGTAGATGGATAATTGACAAAAGTATCTTGGTTATATTTGCATGCTCTGACTTTTCAAACAGAGAGGAAAATATATTTTAATATATTGGGCCTACCCAGAAAGAATTAATATTGTAACTTTACCTTTATGTCTACATTGTTCAAATATTCTAAATTGTTCTGAACATTGGCTCACAGAAACCTAAGATCTCAGATTGTGTAATTAGCTTGGTTTATAGCCGTCAAACCATACTGGAGTTTCTCGTCATTAAAGGTGCCAGTGAAGAAAAGCATGTCATGCATCTAGTAAAAGAAAAAAAAAGAGAGGTTTTTTTCATGTTGTTCTTTGATTTTCATCATGAAAAACAGATAGATTGGCCTTTTTTTTTCCCCTTCAGCACAGAATCAATAAATTGAGCAAAGTTGTGAAGATTGGCAGAATTACTAGTATCAATGTATCTCCTGTGATGACCCAAGCCAGTCTCATTCCCAAAGATGCATCTCTGTGGTTATTTTATAGCTATTAGTACAGCATGTCTTTAATAAGAAATATTTCATAAACTCTGCCTCTGTTCACAGAGAGATGGCACATTGTTTATCCCAATAATGAAACAATTAGAACACTTAGCAGGTATAAGAAGGATATGCTCTAAGTATCTTCCAAATCTGTCACTCTCTGTTGGATTCCTGCAGACTTTCCAATATGCAGCAAAGAATTACAAAAAACTTTTTATTTGCTTTATCTTCTCTAAATGAAAATGTTTATTTACTTGATCTTGGAGTAATCCCACTGTAAGCACTCTTTAGAGCAATGAAATAAAAAGGCAGGGAGAAGACTATCATATCACCCTGTCTATCAGCCTGCTGGAGGAAAGTAAAAAAAATGGATTCTAGGGTTTGAAGAAGTCTGTTTCTATAATGAATGGAAACTAATTTCAAGAAAAATCTACTTTTATCCTGACCCATACTCACCTATGGATTCAAGCCAGGAGAACATCAGCATAAATGAAAGAGCACTCAGGTGGGATTGATGAGATGGGAATCTTCAGTGAAAAAAGCAGAACTAAAACATCATTGCCACTGAGATAAATAAAGTGTTTGGGTTGAAATATTTGAGCAATAAATTTAATTCTTGTATGATTACAAAGATTTATACAACACTGTGAATGAATATGATGAATGTGAGCTTGGGAATGACAGTGGTAGCAATATTGCTAGGATAACACAGAAGACATATCTATAGAGCACATTAAACTCTAGGCACTTCAAGCCTAAATGCAAGCATTCAACAGCAAACCTTTACCCACATTAACATGTCCTTGCTGTTTCTGCACTGACATGTATGAGTTGGGTCCTTTCTGTGTAAAAGTCTCTAGAACTCTTGCCTGTGCATCAAAGGAGGACATGTCCACGCCCTCCACAGCACTTGTGCAGAAAATTTGAGTGAACTTGTATGCAAGTTCAGTGCCTTTTAAAGAAGCCTTTTAACACCTTTCCTCCCTCTTTCCTTCCCCATTTGTACAAGCAAACAGAATCAAAACACAGGAAAAAATGCATTAAAATATTGTGGGTGCAAACCACATAGGTGTGTCAAAAATCACATATTGGATTGCAGAGTTAGATTACAGTGTAGACAGCCCTTGAGAAGGTCTGTAGGAATGAACCATTAGAGGATAAATCAGTAGATAAGTATCATAAAGCACTAAGGAGAAACAGAAATTAAGGAAAATATTACCTGAAAAATCTAAGTGAAAAATGAAATTTTATGGCTAGGACACCAAGATGTAGAACAAATGGGAATCATCATGTGAACGCACAATACATGAGAACAGTAGCTGTAGTCTGAGAGCAAGTAAACAGAAAGATTGCATTATGCAAAGCATCCTATAAGCATTTTGAGGCAGGTAAACTCACTCAGAGTCAAACTAAGCATATTCTTAAAAAATCATCCCATCAGTGTAAAAAAGGAAGTGAATTTGGGTTGCATACAAAAACCCTGAATCATAAACCCTAAATAGATCTTGTAGGATCTGTAGAGTCTAAAATCTGATGTCTCAGGTGTACCACAACAGATAAAGCAGATAAAGAAATCAATGGGAATGTGTCATGGTAGTCAAAATCAGCAGTCGCAGGCATTGAGCTTTAGACTGGAAAGAAGAGAAGAAAATGAAGGTCCAGTTCTGAGCATACAGTGAAGAAAAAAATCAAGAACTACTTTTGTAAAGCAAGAACTGAGAAAAAATCTGCAAGTCAGAATTTATTGAATGTCAGAATACAATTGGATAGAGGATTTTCACATTCATTTTCTCTGTTTTAAGTATGGGCAATTTATCTTTTGCTTTGTGACCTTTCACTATCTCCTTCCCCTTTTATTTCTGAATAGGTTTCCAGATGGTCTCCCATCCAAGAAATTTCTTCATTACTCAAAATAGGCAGGGTTCTATTTTTACCAAAATACAGTGGACTAGGTTCTTATGTTTTATGCAATTGTAGCAACTAAGCTAAACACCACATCATAAATATTTAAGCAGTTAATATTCATGTCATCCAATTGTTCTTTAACAACACAATGAAAACACCCTAACAACAACAACCCAAGTATGGAGAAAATACCAGGACTAAATGAAATTAGTCAATTTACTCTTAAGTGAATTCACTTTGACAGTTTATAATTTGAAGTTAATTGTGTAATTTTCATTGGGTTAAAATTCATGCAATATTGAAGAAAGGCTGCCAATTAAAATAAATTTCTGCCTGAAAACAGTTTACTTGCAATTGCTGCAAGGAACCACTGAAACTACACTAACTCTAAGAGATTAAATGATAACTCTTTTCTATTTTTTTTTCCCGTTTGTTTGACATTTTTAAATTTGGCAGTACACTATGTATTGACAAAGTAACTGTTTCCAATATACACTCAGTTTTGTTAGTCAATTCATGTATTGCTGGCATGGATCTTTCACACAGCAACAGAGAAGCAAAATTTGAAAACGCCCAGAAATATAAGAATGCAAGCCCATAAAATTTGGCAGAATTAAGAAGCAGGCCTAGTATATGAAATAAATTTGATTTTGTAGGCAAATAGATTTCAGTTTTGCTTTGTGGTATTTTTTTTTGGCTTTGCTCTTCCTTACAAACTACTTTTAGAAGATTTCCATCCAGAGCTTTAAACAACATTAAATATAAACCTGTTTGGCTCTTTTCCAAGTAGAAGCAGATTTTCACTGAAAAATGTAAAATTATGAAAACAGGCTCAACAAACTTGTGATAAAAGGCAAGCAAGTGGTGGTTTCAGCAGCCCACCCTTGTCATGCCAGACCAGTGGAGAATGGAGGGCTCAGACAGTCAGGTGGCTCTAAGGACTCCCAGGCTTCTGTTTCTGGAGCAACCCTGTCCAAGAGCCTGACATTTCAAGTTTTCCCTGAGCTGTATCTCAAGAACACTCTTATTCTGTGGACTGTCCCAGGACTTGGGACTTCAAGTTTTCTTGTCACAAAGCCTGAAAACCTGGAGCTGAAAATCTGTGGGACTCCCAGCTGCAGTAGTGGCTCTCTAGGGTAGTTAAGGTAACAACTTTTAGGCTTCTGTACTTCCTGATGAAGAACTGCCTCCTGTGCTTCAGAGATGCTGGATAACTCTTGGATTCCTCTAAGGTTTTTGTTTTTCAGCTCCCTAGTGACTAGAGAAGTAACAGGAAACTGAAAAACAGAAATTCTGAGAAACCTCAAAGCTCTCCCAATTTCACTTGAAATTTTTTAAAATAGACTATTTAAAGATTGAGAACATATTTGTTTACATTTTCCTTTTGCTGGTTATTATTTTTATATAAAAATGCAGCTTTAAAAAGCAAAAGGAATTTTCCAAGGAATAGATAATCTGACTTTTTCCTGTACCCAGTAAGAAACATTTATGTCTTCATACTATAAAATATATGTTGAACAACTTATGCTAGAGAACAGATGGTAAAGAACGCAAAGAGCAGAAAACAGAGTGCTACAAAAACATACACTTTTTATCTTTTTGATTGTTGCAGACTGAAGATGTAAATATTCTGACCATGCAGAGTCTTTCACAAGAGGTTAGCATTTCTGAGTTGTCCCATTGACAGCTGTGAAACTACTCATGAAACATGCACAGCTACAGGGATAGAATCATGAAATAGTAAGTCTGTAAAGTACCTCAAGAAGTCTAGTCTGGCACCTTGCCTCACACAAGGTCAATTTTATCTTTGTCATTCCTGGCTGATGTTTATCAAAACTATTAATAAAGGTGTCCCATGATGGCAGCTACAGTTTTCCCCAGCAATTCTGTTGCTTTCAATACCTTTATCATCAAAATGTGCTTCATAATATCTAATCCAAGTTTTCATGCTGGAATCTAATCTAATTAACTTCTCATTTTATTCATCATGGACATGTGAGCAAGTTATTGTCTTCCTTTTTGCAAAAGCTTTTTCCATACCGGAAGGTTTGCCAATACGTGTTAAAGACTGGGGACAAAGTTTCTTCAATTTATTTAGCAGTAATAGGCCAGAGTTGATAAAAAACTAGGTTTGGACATAAAATTTAAAACTTAACAAAATAGTAGCTATAAGAAAACTATAGGAAACAATGTTCACATATGCCAAAAGCTCATCAGCTAAGAGTTTAGTGTCTCTGCATGTTGCTAAACAAAGAGAATGGGAGGAGGTGGGAAGTTGTGTTTTGGAGATTTTGTTTGTTTTTTTGTTTATAAAAGCCAACCTTTTGATTGAAAGACAGCAAAACAGCAATCTCGGGCCTCAGAATATTTAGTAAAAACTTGTTTTCTGTTGGAAATTACTTTCAATAGAACACTTTTGACCAGCCATATTACAAAGATTCATAAGAGAATGTCCCTGTCCATTAATTCCTGAAATTTTTTACATCTTCTTCCAGCAACATAACAATAAACTTTGATTTTAGATGAGAACTTCACCATGTATTTTAAGTACCTGCATGAAACACTAAAACTTTAGTGATTAGAGCTATTTTTTTGAAACAGTCTTGGAAATTTCAGATTGTGCCTCCACTTACAGCTGTCTACTTAGCTAGTTTTTCATGAAGGGAGACAATAGCACACCTATTAGATGGTTTGCAGTGATTTATATTTCATTCAGGGACACACTGAAAGCACACGTGTTTGAACAGAAAAAAATCTTAACTTACTTCAGAACATCCAACCCAAAAATGTAGGTAGAAATTTATATAAAATAAAATGATGTTGGGGGGGCAACCAAACCAAAAAAACAAACCAAAAAACCCGTGAAGAAAACTCTCAGGTAAACATTTTGTCCTTGCCTCCATCTATACAGCTCCCTTGTTGCAGCTTTCTAAATTTGATCACTTAGAAACAACTATCATAAATCTCAAAAAAAACCCCAAACTATCATAAATCTCAAAATTGATAACAATTAAAGTCATAGCATAGTTTTGCTAAATTCTACACATAAAGCTTGTCCTAAAAATATACTTATATGTATGAATCATGATGTTTATAAGTTTAAAAATATCAGCAAAGTTAAAATATGAAATTTATGTACATTGTAAACTAAAAATTAAGGCACCATAACAACTATATGTATTTTAGGCACTTGTTTTCTACAGCTAAACAAAGTGTCAGACTGTCTCGCCTCCAGTGCTAGCAGAATTTTATCCAGAGAGCACTCAGAACATCTGTATTGGGTTTGTGTGGTGCAGTTTTGGTAGCAGGGGAAGAGCTGCAGGGGTGGCTCCTGTGAGAAGCTGCTAGAAGCTTTCCCAGCTTCAAGTCAGACCCACCTCTGGCCAAGGCCGACCCAATCAGCGATGGTGGTAGCACCTCCGGGACAACGGATTTAAGAAGGCGAAACGTGCAGCGGGGGAGGAGATTGGAATGTGAGAGGAACCCCTCTGCAGATACCGAGGTCAGTGAGGAAGGAGGGGAGGAGGTGCACGGGAGGAGGGGATCCCCCTGCAGCCCGTGGTGGGATGGCAGGTTGTCCCCCCCAGCCCATGGAGGGGAGTGGAGGAGCAGATGCCCACCTACAGCCCAGGGAGAAGCCCACGCCAGAGAAGGGGGATGGATGCCCCCCAGGATGGCCGTGACCCCATGGGAAAGCCCGCGCTGGAGCAGCCTGTGACTGAAGGACTGCAGCCCGTGAAAAGGACTCATGCTGGAGCAGTTCATGAAGAACTGCAGCCTGTGGGAAGGACTCACGTTGGAGAAGTTCATGGAGGACTGTCTCCCGTGGGAGGGACCCCACACTGGAGCAGGGGACAAGTGAGGAGTCCTCCTCCTGAGGAGGAAGGAGCGGCAGAGACAACATGTGATGAGCTGATCCCAACCCCCATTCTCTGTCCACCTGCGCCGCTGGGCAGGGAGGAGGTAGAGAAAATGGGGAGTGGACTTGAACCGGGGAGGGAGGGAAGGGTGGGGCGAAGGTGTTTTGAGATTTGATTTTACTTCTCATTATCCTGTTTTGATTTGATTGGCAACAAATTAAACTGATTTTGTTTTTTTCCCCCAAGTCAGGTCTGGTTTTTGCCTGTGACCATAAGTAGTGAATGATCCCTCCCTCTCCCTGTCTCAACATGAGCTTTTTTTTATATTTTTTCCTCCCCATCCCACCGGCGGGGGAGGAGTGAGTGAGCAGCCTCGTGGTGCTTTGTTGCGAGCCGGGCTTAAACCACAACAACATCTAAGTTAGTATAGTATGAATATACTCTATAGTCTTTGTTTTCTCTGCTCTGATAAGCTAGTGAACCTTGCCTCTTACTATCTTGCTGAGCTCTGGACATTCTTAGTACGTTCTAAAGATATTACCACAACACACATGGAAAATGTGCCCAACATCAGTGTGTAGAAGAGCTCACTCATGCTCTATTTATAACCTTTTCTTACTTACAGGATGAATCTCAAACTAGAGAAACCCAAGGACTGCTTTATTGCAAATTAACTTTCATTAGCTATAAAGGCCTGAAAACACTAACAGTGCTCTTACTAGATACTGTCCTTTTTGTTACAGAAAGAAGCAGAGGAGCCACCTTGTCTTTACCTCACTAAAAAACCCAGCAAACCAAAATCCCCACATTCTAACACTAGCATAATCAAGTTAAACACGAGGTCTCCAACTTACCTTCCCAAAGCAAGCACATAGTTTGCTGGATAGATAACCACAGCTGAATTTAGTCCCGATCAGATTCCACTGTCAAACTGCAGAACCTGTAGAAAGAAGTAGAATTACTCTAATTGTGCCTAGTAATTAGAAAAGAACACAAGTAGCTGGGAGAAAATTGCTAAGGAGGGAAACAATTTAACATAGAAAAGAAAGTGTGTTAGAAAGCAGACTCAGAAATGAGCAAAACCAAACCAGCATGAAAACAGCGGGGCATGCTGTCTTCCCAGACGCTGCAGTCACAAGGTTGAGTCGGGAGCACTTCTCCCACATGAGAGCATGATGGAAGCTTTCCAGATAGCGCAAAGGTGACTTTGTTGTCTGTGGGAGATATATCATGGCATACTTGGTTGTAGCATTTGCAGCAGAACCTGCTGTAAGCTTTGCCTTAGTTCAGCAGAAGGGTCAGTCTGAAGGAGCCTTTTGCCCTGCTATTCTATCCTGAGAACAAAGGTTTAGTGCTAAACACTACAAGCAGCAGAAACAGATCCTGATGCCAGGGGAATTTAAATGATCCTGGGTAAAGCTGCAAACAGTGCTCTATAAATCACAGTGCAAAGGTTATAAAAAATAATTCAGATCATTCTTTCCCCAATCCCAAACCCAGTCATCAAGTAATAAAGTACAGCAGCTATTTCCTAGAAAGAGTTTTTGCCATTTGGGTTTTTTTTTTGACACAATCACCTACTTAGTGGGTAAAGGGAATGCAATATACATATGTGGAGTCTAGTAAGGTGCTCAATGTGATACCTTGCAGAATTGTACTGAAAATTATTTCCCAATGACTTGCAGAAGAGCATTGTCACGTGGATTGAGATTTGACTGTAAAATAAAGGCTCAAAGTATTAAATTTGGAGTGTAGGGGGGAATATTTAATAGCATTCTGTAGAGATTCATTCAGTTTAACGTCTTTATCAATAATGTGGATGTGGGAGTAAAAATACATTAATGAAATACACAAGTGAGAATAAATTAGAACTTGAGGTGAACACCAGAGAGCACAAAGGCATAATACAAATGGGACCAAGTGAGATTAAGGAATCAGGTGGAAAATTACAAAATGAGATTCAAATAGGAAAAATACAAACTAATATGTTTGAGGAAAATAATGTAAAATACAGATATTCAAATAGTCTGAAAAGCTGGGATGAAGTGTAATGCTGAAAGAAGACCTTATAGTAGTAGTTTATTGAAAATTGAGTAAAAGCTTACGGTGTAGCGTGGATCAGATCATTTTAGTTCTGTTCAAGGCTTCCTTCTTCAGACGGTGAAGAAACTGTAGAAGCTCTGACTTTGGTAATGCAGCTAACACTCATCAGACTCAGGAACACTGGACCTATTTAAAAGTTAAAAAAAAAAAAAAAAGATTATCTGTATTCAGTTCCCATAACTGAAAAGATGGTGACAAATGAGTGTGTGATTTAATTCTATCTTGGCAGTGACATAACTATAACCAAAACCAACAACGAAGTACCACACATCAAAATGATCTAAGGACCCAGACCTGAGAAATGGAAGGGAGGAGATCCACCGCAAGCAAGCCATGGTTTGATTCATTTGTGTAACCAGACTGCTTTTCTTCTCTGGTCCTTTGAGTGAAGAAGTGATTGTGTGATTTTAGGTTAGATGCTGATTATATCACAGTGATTATATCACTATGGCTATATCATGTGATTTTAGGTTATACTGAATGCTAGAGAGTGTATTTGATTCAGATCTCATCTGAGTCTGTTCCCTGACATGGCAGAGATCTGAAACTCTACACATATCTTTTTCAAGACCAGAAGGAAAAAATGTTTTGGGGAAATTATCAGAAGGTGTTGGAGTGTGTCAGTAAACCAAGTGTGCACGGGACAGTAGAAAAGCCACTTTTCTTCCTTGAAAAATACATAGAAAACAAAGTATCTCATACCTTGTAGAACTAGCAAACATTTGGGTCAGTAATTTATTTTAACTATAGTTGCTTTATTCAGCATTTCCCTTCTTTTTTTTTTTTTTTTTTTTTCCCCACATTAAATTGGTATCAAATCTTATCCTCTGCCCTGCATCTAAATTAATAATTCTGAATCAGAATGTGATATTTTCTCACGTATAATCATTAACACTTGTTAAAGGCCTTCAGATGCTCTAAGCTCTGTCTCGTTGAGATTATTAAATGAATCTTTCACTTACCTTCTGGTTATTTTTCAATTTGTTTGAAGATAGCTGCAATTAAATCTCTTTCATAAAAGACGAATTTCCCTAACAAGGAGCAGTTTGCAGCTCAGAGCTCCAAATATGCTCTCCATGATCCCGAAGCAGCTTGTGTCACACAAGCTGTAGCAAGGAAAAAGTTTCTATTCTGCTTTTTTCCCCACAGTGCTCACCAGCTTTCAATGCTTTTGCCTTCATGAACTCTTCAGTTTAATTTCAAATTCCTACAGATCTTTCTGACGCTGTCTGAGAGTTGTTCACATCTAAACATATTTATTTTGGTTGCTCACTGTAAACAAGACTATGAGATAAGGGGGACAAAAGTTCTTTAAATATGGCCTATCCATTCTTTTGTCCTCTGCACTCAGACAAAGGGTACCATGAAAACTGCTTGGAAGCCAACTAGTTCAGACTTAGGGTACACTGCTTAGCAAGTTGACAGCAGAAATAGTGGCATGCTGGTTGAGAAAGTATTAAACTGATGGGGATGCAAAATAGAACAGTGACAAGGAAAAACAGCTGAGATAAGAAAATTAGTGCATGCATTTGGTTTTTTTTTTAGGGGGAGGGGGAGAGGAGGTATTGGTGTTTTGTTGTTTGTTTTTAAGCTTACAGGTGTATTACTTTTTTACCAGTTTTTCTTCTGTTTGACAGAAATAAATTTTCAATCATGAAAGTAAAAATATATTGTATTTTTGGATAACATAGGAAATGCTGACATCTCTTGAGATAATGGGGTTTTGAGAAGTAAATTTCCATGTTTTTTGACTTTCAGTGCATAACATGAAGGAGTTTAGATGCAGGTGACATACTTGGGTCTCTTTAGAAACTTGAAAACAGATTGTTACTTTGCATAATCAAGTTACTGATATCCAGTGAAGAGTAACTATGTGAATCACAAGCAAATATTTCTAAAATAAAACTGTAAATATGCTGAATTGTTATTGCACATTTTTTTGGCACAAATTACTTTTGGTTCCTCTTAAACACTACTCTTCATCTCCCAAATGTAACAAATAAATCATTTAATCTGTAATGTAGTAGTCCCAGGCAGACGTCCTGATACCATCTCAGTAAGGTAGGCTGGTAGTCAAGGCTGTAAGTAGACACCTACAATACACTGGTGCTGTGGCTATCAGCAAGGTGATTTGAAACTGTAAAACACTATTTAAGTGCTAACTGCTTATTCTGTCTTGAGCCAAGATATGTACTACTTTTTTGAGTACTAGTATTTGTCTTGTTGCTCAGATACTGTCTGTCTTTATTAATAAAATTCTGAGAGAGCACACACAATGTATGTAGTATTTAAAATTTGCATAGATCCATCCATTCTGGAAATAGCATTGAACTTTGTTCATTGCCTTTCCCAAGATTATTAGCTCTTATTACCATACTGAATATTCTGAGTGTTCCAAAGTAACTGTATGCTACCATACATTTTCCAGAACAGAAAATTGAAAAAAAACCTTAAGAATGAGATACCAGTATTCACAAAGAAGAAAAACATCAAACCCCCCCCCCAAATTCTGCCTTAAACTTCCAAGTGTGAAAATAGAACTAGTTTTTCTGTATCACATACATTAGACACAATTAAGGCATGTAAGGAAAAAAACAAATCTCTTACCCAGATTGCAAGTTTCATAAGTGTTTATGACAGTTATCCATTCTTAAAATATACATTCAGGCCCAGAAGTGAGTCATGTGATCTTAAAAGTGTATGGCTTGGGGCAGGAGATTACTTTTTCTACTACTCAGCTGCACTGTTCCAAGGATATTAAAAATATATCTTCTTCCAAATACATCTTAAACATTTTGCACAAACTGGTCTCAGAAGCTGTTTGAGGAAGATCGTGCTAACTTGTGGTCCTGTTGCTAGGTTATCTAAATAGCTCTCAAGTAACAATGGCAATATTTTTACTTACAAAATTAAAGTTGATTCACATAAAGCTTGTGAACACAAATACATCTTTTCTTTTCATTGGATAACTGTACCTTTTTGGCACTCCAAAACTGGCCATTCTTTCTTGACTGGTGTAATACACACTTATTTCTATGGAATCAAGGTTATTATTTTCCAATTAGTATTTCAGAAACTAATATTTTTTCCAGTATCATCACTATGGTAACATATTCCAGATTCTTCAATTCACAAATAATAGATATTGTTTAAAACACTCATTGATTGACCAAAATTCCCCAAATGCTCCTCCAGCTGCTTTCATTTTTGTTCATTTTAAAAAACACATTAGTGTTTTTTAGATAGGCCTTACTACTCACATTTTGTATTTTTTATAAAGTGACCTGCCACCTAGACATTTGTGCTCCTTATGTTGTTCATTTCTTTTGAGATTGGCACTGCTACCATACAATATAATGATGATGAGACAGTCTAAGGACAAAACATGTTTGTAAGGCACTTGGCATATATTATTAAATGAATGGGAAATGATCAGTTAAAGCAGCAGATGATTAGGAAAGCAGGCATATTTTACTTGCAAATAGGGCACAAGTTGGCAAGTAAACTTGAGCAGGTTTTAATACTATTGAAATGTTATGTTAGTACTTTGTCAACATTTGCAGGATGAGTCCATGCACCAAAACACTCCTGCTATAAGGAGTCCTGGGAAAATATTTCTGTAAGGAAAAAACAGAAATACTGCTCTAACAAAGGAGATACTATGAACTTGTCGGAACTATTGTTAATTAGTGGACATATTCTTTCTACATATATTGTGGTAAATAAATTTAAATTTATTTAAATGTCAGAGCAGTGTGTAGTGAAGACTTAGTGGAAATTCATATTAAAATCAAAGTTCAAGTCCCTTTGTTAAATATTTGATTATGTATGCCCCACATTCTCAGCTTTTACTTTTAAAGCAATAAAATATCTATTGAAGTATACAGTAATCATCTTTTCTCCTCATGTTATTGTTCCTGACCACTTTTCAGATCATTTGAAAATATTACATTCTTAATTTTGAGATCTGAAGATTAATTTATGGTTTATGGGTTTGTCCCCTGAAGCAAAAAATCTTTGTGTCTGAGGACGTGAAGGCAACTTGGAGCTGGGGAAAGCAGCTGACAGGGCTAATGCTGTTGCAGTTCTATCCCTGTAAGACATGGAAGGAACTTCAGGTTTTAGAAGTGAAGAGAAATGGATTCGAGACAGAGGTAGCAGGAAGAATCCCAAATTGTTACCAATCCTCTTCAGCATGTCTCTTCAGGTAAAAAGCCAAGCCTTGGGGAAAAGGACAATGTAGGGGAAAGACGAAGAATGATGAGGAAAGTTAAAAAGAGGGATCTAAGAAATGCAGTCAAATATCAGAGATTTTTGCCATAAACAAAGAGGTGAATGGAAATCCATGCTATATATTGTCTGATGAATTAAAATCAATGCAATAAAGATAAGAGAAAGTATAGCAGCAATAAACAGGAAAATTAACATATTTAATAGCCCATGCTACATAGATTATAGCTTTTTGGTTTTTTTAAGTCAGCAGATATGTTCAGCATTGATGGAAGTTGTAAAAAGAAAAAAGCTTCTAATTATTAAAAAATATGTTTATAGCATTTGGTATTACAAAGGAAAAAAAATTCAATCCAAAAGACATGCTTAAACTGATGTGATTCTGTTTTTCCAAGTTCTTCAGACAGGACAGAACAGTAAATCAGGCTGTGAATTCCCCCATTACTCTAATGAGATTATAGACCCAAACTTGAAGATAACAGTAACCTTTTGTGCTTCTCTCACAACCTCAAAATTACAGGAGAATTTGATTGAATGACAAGAGGAATCACTGTAAGACTGACATTCCCTCCTGCACAGGCACAGTACCAAACTATAAGTACTATGTTATTCATCAACACAAGAAGATTTTCTTTCCCTCAGTCCTGCATTAGCATGTCTAGCACACACCCTGTTAGTGATCTAACATTTTCCCATTTACAGTTTAGATGATACAACTTATTTCAGTTAGGTACAGAGTATACCAAAATCTAAAATATAAACTACCTTTGACTACACTAAGGAGAACAATTTTTCATTTGCGAGCACCGTTAGTCATAATACTTTTCATTTATGCTGTGATACTTTTCATGGTATCTTTTCATCAAATTAATTTGTCATAACATTTATTTTGTGATGAATATCAAGACACATAATGGGTTGTGCAACATATTTTTTACAGGATAAGTCACCCTCTGGAAGATAACAAAGAGAACATTCTATGTGAGAGGGACTGCTAAACATTTCTGCCTGAACTGAGTTATTCTTCCTATCTGTAAAATATGATAACAGTATCACACAAATGCTATGTTATTGTCCCAGCCTACTTCTCATAAAACCTCTCCTTTTCCACTGCTCCACACACTATTCAACTGTCACATAAAAACATTAATATTGTAGGCATTTTTATTTATATTCTTCCATCAAAGGCAACAGTTTTGTAAGATAGAAGCAGTACCGCTTTTCAATCAGTTGCCCTACTTTTCCATTATTAGTATATCCAATTTTCTGTTACATACAAATTTAACCAAGGTAATCATGTGAGATGAAAATGTAACATATGCAAACAAGGGCTAATTGTTTTTTTTTGAAGTTGAGAGGTGTTTTTTTGGAGAGCAAGGAGAGACTTGACCTGTGTTAAGAAGTTTGGTAATCATTTCTTTGAAACAGTCTGGTGTTCTCACACTTTTGACTAGACAAGCTAACTTGCATTGGTCAAATACAGAGAGAGGTAATTGTATGGGCCAATAGGGGTGAACAGGGAGAGGGGAAAGAGGAAAGCAAATGGGGTTTGCCCAATTTAAATCCTAGGAGGTGATAGTTTTATTTCATTGTACCAAAATGAGTTCAATTCAGCCATTCCTACTAACAAATATGCTCCAACTCCTAAATCAATGAAAATGTTTGTTCCTTATACTTTATGCTCAAAATCAGAAGTATAACTAAGGTTGATGCAATCTAATGTATATATTAAATTCCCAGTGTATTGGTTTCTCCTCCTTCAGTTGTTTGTCATGTACCAGGGTAAAAGGTTTTTTGAGTGGTGAAAAAATTAATACATGAAAGAAATTAATAAAAGGAGAAAAATACAGAACCAGGATTTGGTGTTGCTAGTAAGTCAGTAAACTTGGATGATATTTACTACGTGGATTTTCATCATATAGTAACGATATTTTTACTGCATATTTTAGGGATTTTTATTGTTCCACAGAGGGTTTGAAGAAACAGTGCAAATATTACCTGTAGTTCTTGAATTTCAAATAGTGAACCTCAGGTGACACTGAATTATTATTGATCAGAGCACTTTCTCAACACAAAGACCAGAGGGAGAATATTCACTTTTTTTGAAATGAAACCCATCTTGACATAGAAGATTAAGTACAATGTAGTCTCATGTCTCCAGTAAACTAATGTCTCCTAAGAATTCTTTTTGGAGAAGCATGGTTGTTTCTTAATCAACATTATTTTGTTCATGGTTTCTAAAGAAATTGGCACAGCTTTTCAGAAGGCAGAATGTTCACCTAGTTTCTAAGCTTGGGACCAGTGTTTATTTTTGCTATCTCAATTTGATTTGATCATACTGGGAAGCTGTCACCATCTGCTTCTATCTTATGAGATTTGTCTCACCATGTGAAAAATAATGGATGTGACCAGAATGTGCAGGTTGGTGAAAAAAATTCACCTGTATATGCTACTTTGATTTTAATGAAAAAGGAACAGTTAATATAAAGAGCATTGATGAACCCTCACAAACATTTTCCCCATTAAAAACTGAGGTTAATAAAAGTATTTGTCAAAGAAGAAAGATATTTCTGACAAAAAAAAAAGAGAAAGTTGTTTCTGCATTTTCCTACCTTTTTGCTCATAAGCTGATTCAGTAAATGTACGTAGCAAAGACTGGAGCAGGTTGTCTACATGGCACAGCACAGTGAAACTACCTACTTGGGACCTCAAAAAATAATGTCTGCTTTCTCCAGTTTATTCAGCACCTTTAGGGATGGGATAATTAAGATTCCTGGGTTCTTTCTCAATTTAACAAGTTTGTCTCATTTTAATGTTTTCTTTTTAAAGGTCTTCTGTTAGTATGTAAAGAAAAAAGAGGGATCTCAAATCTTGCCATTTAAGTCTGGACTATGTAAAAACAGGTAGCCTGTCCAAATTTTTCCTAGAGATCAAGTTTAAGGTGTTTGAACAAGCCTGATGAATGTAGAAATAAATCCAAAACTTTAAAAAATAATTGCATAGGTCCACTTGACTCTCTTTTGCAGTGTTCCTTAAATACTCAATGATTTTATTTAATGGAGATTAATTTGACTGTGGACATCAGTAGCACAAAGACTCAATTATTTGGGGGTTTGGATATTTTTTTTCCTGTGACTGCAAGAAACTGTTTTTCACAGCACTGAAAAGTTATAAAACTGCATTGTATTTGGATGAAAGAAAAAAGCTTAAATATCACCTATAAAAGTATTAGCCCATGCAAAGATACTGAATTCTTAATTTAATGTATCAGAAATTTACATTAAATAACTATGAGAAAGAAAAAAAACAAGATAAATATATACATGGGTATAAAACCAGAAATATATGTATATACAGAAAAAAGGGATTTTACTATGAGTAGCTGGCTCATATCCAGGGTTGTTCAAATGGCTCAAAGCTCTAACTTTTACTCTCTCTCTAGTATGTACCATTTGTAAATGGAAAGTAAAAGCAAATTGCAATTTTTTCTGCTAGCACCAGCACCTGAAACAGTAGCCAAGACAAGGATGTAGCAGTAAGCATCTCTATCCTCTTCACATTTCCTCCTGTTGGCTTCCTTTCTTCCCAGTAAGTTAGTCACAGAGGAGAAAAGAATGTAAGAAAAATCACTTTTACATTGTGGTGAGTCTGTCCAAGCCACTTAAATTGGCTTCGAATAGCACTGCTCCAGGACTGAGGGAGAAAGCAGCAATAACAAATTCAGGGAAGAATCAGTTGTTCACTTGCCACCACCTTTTCTTATCTCCCTGCTCGAAGATTTGCCATGTCCTTAGATATACCAGAAGATAGACTGGATAAAAGGCACCTACTTTAATTTGGCTGAGATTCATTACTTATATCCTCTGACATCTATTTAGGAAAACTATTTTCTTCTCACATCTTTTCTACCTGTTGGAAGGTAACTAGCAGTACCTAGTCCAATTTTTTCCTTAGTTGCTATTCCTTTCTTAGGTAAGGAAATTAAATACTTTTAGAAAAGGAAATGTCTCTGCTCATTGCACAAATAATTAGGAGCTTAATTCTCACGCCAAACTTAGGTGTGTTTTCTTCTGAGCCACTTTCACATTCTGGTTCATCAGGCTGGGAGGAGTGGAAATGTACAGCCTACAGTACTTGTTATATCTTTCCTGTAGGTAAAAGAAAAGGAAGTCTCCTTGATACTGTTTGGTGTGTTGGGGGCGGGGGGGAACAAAACCTGCCTACTTTAGTCCTTTCCTTCAGATAAAAGATGTTCATGAATTCAAAAACCTACATGTCAATCTTCCGTATCCACTTGTCCAGACTACCCCTTCAAGCTCTTCGTCTGCAATCAATTCTTGCTCCATCAAAGCCAATAGTATGTTTTGGTTTGTTTTGTTTAAATATATCATTTTAAACAGGGGACCTTGTTATTGTAATAATATTGTAATAATAATCATCAGTCTATTGTTTTTCCCTTCTTCTCCATAAATTTCTCCTTCTTGTTTGGAATAGAATGTTTTCCTGGCAGATCTCTACTTATAATTTGTTGCCATCTTTTCTTTACTTACATTAATACTCTGTTTACAACAATTACCATAACTCACTCTAGCTAAAGGTTGAGGCCTGAAAAAGTTGTTGTCCATCTCCAATTTCTAGAAGTACAAATCACAGTGAATAATGTAACTTCAGCTCCAATGTGGAAGTATTATTTCAAAGTGAATGACAATAATGATCTTTAAATTACATGACCCAATTCTCTTCTGACTTTTATGTTTTCCTGTAAATCAGAAGTACATTTTTGAAGGCTGTAAAGTTGCACTGACCTTTAATTAAAAAGGTAACTGCAGAATCAGTTTGTGGTTTTAATACCTTCAGACAGAAATAAGACACAGATCCTGGTGATTATAGACTCTATTTAGTTCACCTTGATAGCTGGGGGAGGGACTGGACATAGTTCTTCGGGCATTTCAGTGAGCTGAGAACAATACCCACTTCCTCAGCCCCTTAGGCAGCAAACAACTAACATCTCTTCACCACACAAAAGCAACATCCCAGACTCCTCTCCTACCCTGTGGAGGTGGCCACCTCCAGCAGAAGGCTGGGACTTCTCAGTGGTCCTGAGAAAGCATGGGGGGCTCTGACAGTGCCTTCCTCTCTTCTTTGGGGAAGCTTTCAGGTTAGAAGAGAGCATGCTGTGGCATAGATTTTGTGTAGGAAGGCTGTTTTATTACAAATATAACATTCATTGCATTTAAAAACTCTCCCAATCCTTTTCCCCAACAAAATAAACAAACATAATGGTTATAAAGGCAAGTACTGAAGTTGGGAAACATTCCTGTAGCCTTCAACAACATCATGCCTTCAGTTTTGAGCCTCTGACATTTTTTTTTTTACTCCTATTTACTGTATCTTTGCCTGGTAGTTTTTCCTCATGTAAATTTTAATTTCTTAGGTGTTATTCATGTCATTCCAGCAGTAATGAGAGTTGGTTGCTCACTGTGGGTGGGATCTTCTGAGATTTTAGTAATGAACACCTCCACTGATTAAATGTGAATTGTTTTCTTTTAAAAGGCTTTGGCCAACCTTGGAACTTTGGGTATGATTTTGTGCATGGAAAGGAAATGGACAAAAAATAGTGTACAGAATGTAAGGGCATGGTAACTTCCCACTCTGGAGGAGAGGCTTTTGCTAAAACCATGTTTATTCGCAAGACTTCGTGGATGAGCACACTAAATGTATTTGATGAAACTGGAATTTAGCTGCTTGCAGAGCCAGGTGAAATTGAAATTTCTAGTTCAGAGGAAATTTCATTCATTCCTTCCCCCAAAAAAAAAAAAAAAAAAAAAAAGAAGAGAACACTGTAATGAGAATACAATAATATAAATTTTCCTCTTAAATCTGAACTCTTTCACACAAATCACCCAAACAACACAAGGGTATTTGAGCATTGTTTTTCCTTGCTAGCTGTTTTGGGATTTGGTTTTGGGGTTTTGTTTGTTTTTATCAATGCTACATCTTAAACACGAAAAACTCCTTTTGTCATCAACACATATTGTACCGTGGCTGGACAATGCCCAGATAAAAGGAAAGATGACCAAAAACTCCCAGCATGATCTTTTATTAACATCAATATATTGACATCAATAAAGTCTAAAAGATTATGACAGTTGTGCTTTCTGTGCCTGAGAAACTACAAGGCAGAAGACAAGCTGCAATAAGCATTTGGGTCAGGGGTTGTGTCAATGGAAGCACGACAAACTCTCAAAAAGAAACAGCAGGCAGTTCAGGTTAGGCTCAAAAGAGATAAGGAACAAAAAGAGGACTAGCTTTCTTGGCCTTTTGGCACAGGGACAAAAAACCTCCAGTGAAGTGTTAGGAAATTCCTATGGAGATATATCCTAACTTAAAAGAAGGACATTTCAAATGCAATGGTTTTTAAATGAATTTAAAAGGCATTTACAACTATAAACTTGAAGCCAGACTTCTTTCTGAGATTCCATGTCAACAGATATTTACAGTATGTTGTGGTCAAGATCATAGCTGGTAGTAAAAATTAAGATTGGTAGTATGAAAGTATCATTTTAACTATATACTCAGACTTTTTTTTCCCTAAAACATTTTGTAATTTTAAAATTGTATTTAATCAAAGAGGATATTTCCTGTGAAATTGAAGGCAATGGTAAGTTAAAAGAACCTCAGCTTGAGTTGGCAGAAAGCAATTTAGTTATTTTTGTAGTGCTGATGTATTGCCAAGGTCACAAACAGGACTGATTTATACAGGAAATATGAGTTAGAAAGGCTATTTAAGGGAGCCATAAATACTTTGCTTAGATGTGCCTAGATGGATTTATTTCTTCCATCACCTGCACTGAAAAATTATGATTTACCCGTAATCTTATTGCACAATTCAGTGATAGAGTATTTGATAACTTTTCTTGAAAAGGAATTATTCCCCCCATATTCTGCAAATTAAACTGATATTCAAAGTAGATCATTCAGAATTTAAAAAGGTGTCCTGGAACTCTGCTCATCCAAGGGATACATCTGCTAAGGAGTGCCCAGCATAACAGAAACATTATCTGAAAGGGTCAGGTGCCTGTTAATGGGAGTGTCCCCTAAGCATTGGATAAACAAGGGTAAACCACACAGCTTAGAAGAAAAATAAATTACCACACCCAATATGCTTCTTTACCAACAGTATTCTTCCAAGCATCTTTTCTCATTATTACCTCTTCACAGTTGAGAAATGTTTCACTACTGAACCTAGGCAAATACTACCTGTAATATGGCCCATCAGTTTTTACTCATTTTCCAATGATTCAGTCAAAATGTTTTAACTGATACATTTGAGGCAGAAAATGATAAGCATTTGTCTTGAAAGCCTTGGTATGAAAAGATCTTGAGTGGAATCACTTCTTTTATCTCGTTCATAGTTTCCTTAAAGATGAAACTCAAACCCAGGACTTGAGTTAAAATCAATGGCAGCTGGGTTGCATTGCTGGTCTCGGCAGACAAAGGAAACAAGGCACTCATTCATAACAGCACACAGTTTAAATTGCTGCCTCTGCTTCAAGTACAATATCTCATTTTTCAAAGGTTCTCCAAGCCTGGGGCAGGAGATGAATTGGTGTGAAGGAAAGGAGATTGTGAAGTGTCCTGCTAAATAGGTCTCCCTCAGAAAAACCTGGAAAACAGCCACCACCTCCCCTCCACAGGCTTTCCAAAATGGCCTAGAGGTAGGAAGACCAACCTCAACAGAAATTACTGAGCAGGTGACAAGAAAGAGAAAAGCACAACTGTTTAAGAGTTTAAAAGATATTCACTTCTATGGACTTCAGAAATAAGGAAAGCAATGACGAGTTACAGACACATTCAGGGAAGGTAGGAAAGAAGTCAGACAAATGAACATGGCAGGAATTGTGATCTGTCCATAGCAAGTAACTTTTAAATGAAAAATTCACAAATAAGCATTCTGAGGTGGAGTAAGGTTAGTAAAAAACTTCATTTTTATAAGTTTACTGAAAAATAAAATTATGTCAAGTGAAAAAAAGTACTCTCAAGCAGACTAGCTAATCTTCACATGATTCACAGGTTCAGTTTCAGGAGGTTAATGTTTGGACTTGGGCTTTCTACTTTTAAATCAAAAACTTTGTTTTAGCCTTTTTCTTAACAAAATTGCTGTATACATAGCTTTAACCCCAGTAATTCAATACCTGCTTTGCATAACTGCAGTGGTACCTGGAGCTTTACTTAAAATTACACGACCAGCATCAGAGAAAACACAGTAGGAAAGAGTCTATAGCTTCTCTAAACTGCAACCAAGGTAAGTGGTAGAAAGCAAACAAAAGTCTACAGGATAATAAAGTTTACTGGTTTTTCATTACTTACACTCATTGTTGATACAAGAAACTGTCACTATAAGTTTATTCTAAGGCACCTATTAACCAGTACTCCTAGCTTGTGGGTAGCAAGAAACCATCATTCTATGCAAACCACTAAGAAGATGGTTGATCAATGACTAATTGCCATCCATAATCACTATTTTGCCCAGTTATGTTGTGTTATGTCTTACATCTTGTGACACTTGGGCAATTAAAACTCTCCTTGACTGATTAAAAAAAAAAAAAGAGAAAGTTTTGTCATTGGCTTTAAAAAGGCTGAATTTTCCAAAGCTGTTCCTCCTTCTTTGTTTGTTCAGGAACACAGACCAAGCACAGCTAAGCTTGTGAAGTGCAAAGAATTTTAAAGCATACAGATTGTAATGAAAACTCACTCTTCATGTTGTTTGGATGAGTTTTCCTCTCTAGCTAAGAGCTTCTCATACACTGACTAACATGGCTTTCAGCTAAATTCAAGGCACTAGCCAAGAGAACACAAAGGGCTGAAAAACCTGTATGAGAAGAAGAACAAATCTGTTAATAGTATTTTGCATCAAATGATGTGTTATCCTAAAAATTTTACTGCAAAAGGAAACTTTCTGCCAACATGTCTGTGACATATTCCTGTATTAGATAGTATTCATTCTTAGAAGAAAATTTTAGGGGAAAACAAGGAAAAAACAAGGAAAAAAGCAAGAACAATGACAATAAAGAATTGGAATTAATTTTCCACTTTTTTTCCTTTCCCATAGCTCCTCTCTGAATGACATTTCCATTTCTTCAGTACCCATGTTCCCACTCTTATGTTTTCTTTTACTGTCACTGTCCTTTTTTTCCTCGCACACCTTACTCTCCATTCAATAAACACTGTTTTCCTCCCTGAAAACTGCTTACACAAACCACAAAAATTCCTGCAATGCTTTTGAATCCTTGGGGTGGACAACACTGGGTAATCAGTGGGTAACACTGGTCTCAGAGGTGACCATGCCCCAACAGGAAATGAGAAAAGGACATCCAACAATTTTCTACCAGAAGAGAAAAAATTGAGGTCACTACTCTACTTGAGAATTGCGATCTTTTGGCAAAAAAATCCCACACAAGAATATAATTCATCTAGTATAAATATGAAGGCAATTTCCTCTCTCTGAAATTGCTTTTCTGTTTCCTCAGAATTCACAGAATTATTCCAAGGCCGATGTCCTGGGGAGGTGGCAGGTCACAGGTAATTTTAATCCAAATGTAAGTAAATATAAAAAGGGAAAAGCAAATAAAGCCTTTGTTTTCTTGAAGAAAGTAAAATTACCAGGACACCAGTTGAACTGGAAAAATGAAAACTAGAATCAGTCATCTGAGAGCCAATATCTAAGGTTTAAAATGCAAAAGTCTTATACTGCAATAGCTGATCCATTACTGATACTGAGACAATAGGTCTGCTTGCCATTATTTTTGATTAATGACAATGAGTTTTCTGCTCTTAGTTATGGCCCTTTCTGGGACCGTCCTCTTTAATTTTGTAAGTTGTGAATGTTTCTCAGGGCTCTGCCTGTGCAATCCTGAAGGAGCATGGTAAAGGGCACCAGAGGAAAATTCCTTACCCAGGATCATTAAAAAAATCTCCCTCAAGCAGATAAAAAAAAAAAAAAGAGTGTATATTTACTGGAACTCCAGGGATCTTGTTTAGTGTCGCAATCACATCATTGAGAAGCTTTTCTTCGTGTAGACTTGAACAAATTGGAAAGCAAGATGCAGTAGTAACAGACTTCTGATATAACAAATTGCTCTTTATTTAAAGTTACTTTTAAAATACGAATAAGATTTTAAAGCCTGTCAAAGATGGCATGCAAAGATAAAAATAAAGAAGTGTCAGGAACAAAAATGTTCTTTTTCTCTTCCTCTGAATTAATTTGCATGTCAGTCAAAAAATCTGTCAATGCATATGCAATATAAGCAGCATGACTTACACTACTAAAAGCGTAGGAAAAAAGAACAAGAAGAACTGAAGAAGAGGAAAATGACAGCTGTGATGAGCAAGGATTCTTCCCAATCTATGGTATGTATTCAGCTATAACAATGCACCCAAAGATGGTGAAGAAATGATGACAGAACTGTCAATTATAGCTGAGCAGAGTGTAAACAGAAATACAAAATCTGCTGAGCAGAACTGACACCAGGTGGTAGGGCTTCTCTGTCGGCCTACCCCACCAGGAAGAGTGCAAACCCCATTGAGCAGCAGGGATCCCACTCCCTTGTGGCAGCCCTCCTAGGCTAACAACAGGGTGGTTGGAGCAGCTCTCAGCAGAGAAAAGGCTAGAATAAATAGGGTCCTAATGGGAAACAGTAAGACACAAAAGTCATTGGCTATGTAAATCAGATTATTGATTGCTACATTACAAATTCATCTGAACCCCAGGAAAGGAATGAATTGGGACCCTAATTCATGGTCTTGTTTGCCCAAGGGAAAAAGAGGTAGAGATTCAGCTTTAGAGATTTTTGAGCCTGTTTAGAGATGTCTTTCAAGTAAATCTTTAATTTGAAACTTTCCTTCATTAAGAAATCATTCTGTTTTTCAGCATTCAGTGTGAAGAGCACTGGGAGGTAAATGAGTGCTGTTTACAAATACCATTAATAAAGCTAAATCTACCTTTTAATCAAATCTCACAAACTCCTCTAGTTGCAATCTGAAACCAGACTAACTTCAGGCTTCTCAGGTATGAAGGACCCTATGGAACAGTATCAGCTTCCCTTCAGTTCCCATTAGGTTCACCTTGAATGCAACCAGCGACTCTGCACCATACATAAGGTGGGGCAGAATTCAGCTTCAGCATTGTCCTAGGAGAAAGGAGCAGCAAGGAAGAGGGAACAAAAACCAAACCCACAAACCAACACAAAAATGTCACTTTTGTCTCAAAAACAAGCAGCTGCAACCCATTGCATGCAGAAAGATCTGTTGAATATTGAGTTCCTATTTTTTCCATGTATTCACATACTGAAAAGAATTTTACTCCAATTACAAATTTGAAGGTACCAACCCAGGCAGCCAGCATTGCCAGCACACTGGGCTGGCATTTTAAATTATAGGTAATACCGTGAGAAGTGAAACATGTGAAACATTGTTTCTCTCAGCCATTAAGATCTCATCATTCTGAACTTGTTGCTCAGAGAAAGGTAGCCAAGCCTTTCTTCCACAAACCAGCAAGGGATTGTCTTATCAGTCAAATTCTGTCTAAAGAAATAATGTTTGCTGTGATGATGTTAATTCACTTCTTCACAACACTCTATCTTTACATGGGAGATGTGGTTTTATTCCTCTGCCTTGAGCAAGCAGTCTGAAACTCCCATTACCAACATGAGAATGAAGTGCCTTACTCTGTCTACCATTCCCGACTTCATAGAAAAGACTCAGATTCTTTGCGGATGTTTTTTGCAGAATGGATAGACTGTATCTTTGGGCAGAAAAGCTATGGGTAAGGATATCAAGGAGTTCACCAGGAAATTGAAGGTACCTGATTTTCATTCTCTGCTCCAGTACCTTTTGATGATTTTATACTAAGTTACCTATGAATAAAATACAAACACTATTGCTGGATCCCATGGGAACTAGAGAACTCCACCATATTCAGTCAGTTCGTGCATATTTGCTTTTTCCTTCTTTCTCTTCGTATGCTAATTTTGTCAACAACAGCAAAAATTTAAACTTACAACATAGTTGATAAGACAGACTACTGAATGGTAAGACATTGAAGTTTGTTCCCTTAACATTAAAGTTACTGCTTTAAGACCTCATTTATGATATAAAAAAGGTGAAGGAAATGCAACTACTGGGGTTTTTTTCAACTCTGAATGCTTTTTTGCGGTTTTGCTCCATGGTCAAAGAGATGCCTAAAATGCCTATTCTCATAGGATTTAGGCATTAGTAGCTCAGCATGAAGCTACTCAGTCCTGAGTGGGCTCAGACCTCTGTGCCAAGCAAAAGACCTTGCAGTGTCTAATACAGAGGCATCTGGGTGTTTTTCATGCTCCAGGGTCAGAAGGAAGGGGTTGCTGAGGACCCAACTTTTGGCCTTCAACATTTTGAAAGCAAGTAAGATTGTGGTCTTGTAGCAGCAGAATAGCAAAGCTCTATATGCTTCTCTCTGGTAGCAAAAGTGATTTTATTTAAAAAAAAATTGTTTTCACTCACAGGCTCTCACACCAGTGGGCATATGTCCAAGTAGTCCTGACAGCTAGGCTTCCTTGGGATCATGCAGAAGAGGAGGGATGGCTATCTGGGGTTTATTATGTCTTCTGGAATGTTTTAAGGTTGGTGATAGCGTGCTGGTTTTTGTGCTTTTTTTAGTCTTTCAGAGCTGATGGTGATTAGGAAGTTTTACCTCTCTAGCATATCTCACCTCCATGAGTCACTATCATCTGCTTACTGTTTCATCTCTTATCTGGGTGTCGTAAAGTTTCAGTCTTGTCTCACGTTCTTACCGCTGCTTCCTGATGGTTTGAGTCTTTTGAGCAAGCTGTCCTCTTCCTAATCCCAGAGGTGCTGAGAAGCTGCATGGAAATGCACCCAGATCTCAATAACTTACTAATGTAGATGTTGTAGAGATGTGTTATTCCTACATCCCTTCTTCTGGTATTCCTGCCTGGTGTTTCCACAGTGATTCTTCCATGCAAGGTCAGAAATGTCGATTTAAATAATCAGGTCCCTTTTGTGGATCTCCATTTTACTGTGAAATGAAGAACAGGTATGGTTTTTAGGGAATCAGAAAGGATGATGAATTAGAAAGAAAATGGCATTGCTTTTATGCCTCCTTCATTAGACCATTCTCAATTTTAGAGAATATAGAAATTTAGAGAATAATTCAGTCATCAGTAATAAATTCAAAAGAGGGTGGAGTTAAAAGATGTAGGCAGGGGGAGTTTCCTGCAAGTCAGATTTGTAAATAAATTCAAATCAGTGAGAGTTCTGTTATTGTCATGTTAGTGTTTCATGACACAGGCGAGTCCTAATCTCTCCAATATCCCCATTGTGGTGACAAACACTAGATATGGCAAAGGAGCACAAGTACATATTAAAATGCTGCTGCAATTGACAGTGCAAACATAGCCTAAGAGACTTGACCACTGGTCTGGAAAGCAGTAGGTACAGTACCCCAAACAGAATTATGGAGAATGAAAAAAAAAAAGACAGAATAAATAAATAAATAACTGCTCCCATGACGTGTAAAAACCCAAATACTCTGATGTGATTTATGGCAAAGATAAATACTGGGAATGCATAAAACACCAAAATTATTTTTTGAATATTTCTCTTTCTGCCTCAGAATACTCAGCAGGCTGCTACATCTGTTTTTTTTTCAGGCTCTTTCACATCCCACATAAAAACTCACTACAAATTTATTTTCAATCCTTTCAGCTCTCACTTTCCTTTTTTTCTGGAACATATTTTTCCCCTATGAAGTGTTGTTTTGCTGAATCGAAATGTTCAGATAAATGCACTGATTTAAAAAAAAAAAGTATTTTCACAATGCTGAAATCAGGAGGATGTCATTTTTAGAAATGTTGATTTATTACTAAAAACTTTTAAGAATACATGTAAAACAACAACAAAAAAGTAATTTAAAGCTGCAAATAACATTAAGACAGCTTTGGATTATTTTTTTTTTTTTAATTTTAAAATACTATCACAATTTCATTTTCGGGAAATTTAAAAAAAAAAAAAAAAAAAAAGGAAAAATCTTATCTCCTTCTCAGCTCTACTTATTCTCTGTTATTTTACAAATTTGATCCAAACTAATAGGTAGGTATATTAGGTTGGGCTTTGTGAACTTACATGTTAACTTAAGGCATCTAAATAGGTCTTCTGAGGTCTTGCTAAAGAGCTTATATACAAAATTTGGTTTCCTCCAGGACCAATAAAGCAACAGCTACACAGGTACGTAACTGTGTTACGGTCAATTTTTTTTTTTCAAAAAGATAAAGGAATTACTTGTGCAAATAAGTTCAGGTATGTCAATACCACATCATCACCTTTGTTATGAATTTGAATGCACACAATTAAAAAAGATAAGAATTATGATTACTTTTATAACTAAGTCAAATTCACATATAAATGCATTTTAATTTTAGAGCCATGTGAACTCTGCAAGATTTTGCTCAGGACCATAATCTCAGCATGAAAAATAAATTCACCAAAGTTTTTGTCTCTCTTCCTTGCCTGCTTTATGGACCAAATCTTTAAAACTACAGAAATTTCCACCAATTTCAAGCAGATAAGAATTTGCTCACTATAAACACATGCATATGTAATTTTTACCAGCACAGCCCCATTTGCATGCCACAGAACAAGAGTATTTCTTGTCCTCCCTTGGTATGCCTTCAAAAAGCAAATCTTCTGCACAAAATAAGAATGGTTGCTAGGGATTCATTGCACTCTGAGACATATTTTATTGAATTATATAGAGTTATTTTATGCAAAGGTTGAGCTGCCACACTCAAAGAACCTGAGCTTTGAGAGCCATCACCTATCCATATAGAAATCACTCATGCAAATATGTTGAATTTATCAATGTTAATTACATTAATGCATGCCTTGGCAAGGAAACAAAATATATACATGAATATTGGTGAAAAATTCATAAAGCATGCTCTTTTTTAAAGTAGGTCAGATAGTTATTGAGTTAAATCTAGTCCCAAATACACACAAATATACGTGGCTTTAAGCAAGACTTACACTGAAGTTAGTAGAACTACTCAGCATTCAGTCAGGTATTTAAGTATGAGAACCTTGCCGGTTTGGGATTAGAGCTGCAACTCAGAGAGGAAAAAAAAGTATGAACTGCCTTTTTTTTATTCCAAGGATTAAAAAAAAAAAAAAAAAAAGTCAATTTGAAACCTATGGTATTTTGATCCAGAATAAAACAGCACAGATCAAACATGTTTTGTTTACATGCTTGTAGTATGCTGCCTGAAGATGATATGGTTACATCAACTTGCAGTGAACACATGCCATGACAAGATAATCTGTGATTTCAGTGCTGACCTTAAAAGGAAATATTCGTGAGTTTGTGATAAAAGTCTAAGTCCGTCAACTCAGGTTTCTAAGTTTACACTTTTTGCCTGAACAGATGTTTGCCACCTACGTAGAGCACCTGGTAATCTACCACTTTACTTACCCTAGACATTTTAATAAAAAGTCCTTAAGGACACTGTATTTGAACAACTGAGAGGTTGTTACAATGGTACTTCAGTTTGCTGGCAGATTTAAAAAATCCCTCAAAAAGCATAACTCTCTTAAGAATTACTATATCACTTCTGAGATGTCCAGATAAGTGGGCAATGACAACCATCACTGCCACACTGTACTGTAAATAGAGCATTGTATACAATAAAAATGGAAGTCCACACACACTCTCTCTCTCTCTACATCTCAGATCATCACATATCACCACAGATTATTTTAGTACAACAAAGCAGAAATACATCCACAATTTAGGGGAAAGGGAACAGACAGCTGGCACTCTGAACAAATCAGGGGTTAAGAGAAAACAAGAATGAAGGGCAGGATCATACAAAATGAATATGAACATTAGCATTCACATAGAGAGGGAAAAAGGCTCGACTCAGAAGGTCTTGGAAATATCCGCATTTTTCCCTTTTGTCTGCTTTGATCTACAGAGGGCTTGCTCATTGCTGGGAAGCTACCTTGCATTCCAGAAGAACTGAAGTACATCTCCAAAATCTTGTTTTAAATTAGAAAAAAGATTCCTTCTGGAATCAAGTGCTAACCCTATCTTTGATCAACTGACTTTTTTTTCTTACACATAGGTAAAAGATAAAAATGGAAAAATCAAATATGGAACAATTCTCTGCTCTCCTGCTGCCATCCCTAGAATTTAGCATATTGCTATTTTGGATAAAGAAATAAAGTTGTAAAGCCAAATACGAATCACAATATAGACCCTAAGTCGTATTAATCCCCATACTTAATATGCAACACGTTTACCCTGCGATGTTTCTTTCAACCAAGTAGCCATTTAAATTATCTTTTTAGAGGATGGACCTTTTCCTAAAATAATCCATGGAATGCAATGCAAAAAGCTCTCTGAGAGGAATTTCAAAGATGGTGTTTTTAAAATGCTTTTCCTAGCATTTTCAAGAAATATATCTACTTTGTCTTCACATAACATAGAAGTCAAGATGTGTTTTCCTTCCGGCATCATAACCAGCATCTCTTGGTTCCATAAGAAACTAGAGCCCTTATTATAATACGAATGCTCAAAATGGCTTGGCAGTGGGAACATACCCTGTGAAGAAGATGCTCCCCATCCAAGGTCAGTGTCGCAAAGAAGGATGTGATGGGATTGTGTAAGCATTTCCTCAGGTTATGTAAAAGAAAAAAGCAATTCATGTTGTATACTACATGATTCATTAAGTGTGTCTAGAGGATACCTTTGAAAGGAAGGAGATGAGGGAAAACTTTGTTTTGGTCATTGGGGAATCTTAACATTAATAATGCATCATGGAGTACAGTCAGATGTGTACTTAGCAGTTTGAAAACCTCAGCTGCAGCCCAGCTTTGGATGTAGGCACATGAATCCTAACAACATTGTGAACTGGGTGAACAAGTCTCTTGCTAGATATAGTCCGTAATAATACATATAGTTAGCTAAAGAAGTAAAATCCAGAAATATTAAAATAACCTGTGATTTCAAGAAGAATTTCACCTGTGGAAAACCATATGACAATATGGCCATAAGGCAGACTAGCAGAGCAGTTCCAACTCAACATTTTTTCATAGACAGAGAGTCAAAACAAGGCATCCAGCTGTCCTGTGTGATCCTTTGCTTCATGTACTAGCTCTAGCAGCATAAAGAAGTGACAAGTTTTACAAAGGAATTTGAATCTAAAGGGAGTCTGATTTCCACATAAATTGCAAGTGTAGCAGTTGATTTGGAAGCTAGAATATTCTATTCTGCTATCATTTTTATTGAAGTTTTGTTACAGCTCTTCCCACTGCTATTCCTACCTTTCTAAATCCTGAGTGTTTTCCTGGCTCCCAAATTCACAGACAATGCTTCAAAGACAATGCTTTAAAGCACAGTGATGCCTTTTTTAAAGGTTCATAAGAAGAAATTAATTTCTCTGTACTTCCTACCATTCTGTATTGAAGGGCATCATTATCTTGTAGTTTTATGTGCAGTGAGGTTTAAAAAAATAATCATGATGATATGCAAGAGCAGTCTGGCATCTCCTGAAGATACTGTTTAAATAATGTCAGTAGAGGAGGAACCATAAGCAGCTGAAGAGCTTGTTCCAGCACAGACATTGAAATGCAATTCCTGAAGGATGGAGTTGAAGAGGAACCATTGGAGCAAGTAAATGATGACGTGGCATCAGAGCTGAAGCAGCTGCAGATGGGAAAATCCAAGAGGACAATACATATGCTGAGGCAGGAGCAATTGTCAATAGGGACAGCTTGTCTGGTTATTTGGATGCCAATTCTATTGCATGTGTTTGCTTATGTGCTATGTCAATGGAGACAGTCACTTGACAGTCAGGCAGCTTGTTTGGGAAGTTCAGTGTTACCTGTCTTAATCATTTGTTAGGAGAAAGACACAAGATGCTGCAGGCAATGTGAACTGAAGGAAAAAAAACCCCAAACAACCAAGAAATAATGTCAAACTAATAAACTAATAATATTTTCAGATTTCTTTTGAAATTTGGGTTGCCAAATACCAGCCTTGTTAAAATAAATCAACTGCTGTCTACAACCCCACCCTCTCTCCTCACAAAGGTATATTCATAAATACCCACACTCTTCAGATTCCCATTGAAGGAAGAAAATTGCCAAATAACATCCGCAAAAAGGCTGACAAATGGCAGACCTCCTTCTGAAAAAAAGCCAAATATGATGGTGAAAGGAGGAACAAAGAGAACCCTATTGGTGCTTAACAGGGAGTGGATTACTTTACTAAATAAAAAGGCAGGCTAAAAATCTAAATGGAAAAGAATCCAGCTTAGCACTGGCATCACTTTTACCTCCCTCTATGGTCTTTCTCTCTCATACCTCACCCCTTGATTTAGTTTCATAGTAGCTCATTTGCGTATGGGGTTTTTTGATCCTTTTTATTTCTTTATCTTTCTTTGGATCCTTATCTCTTTTGTCTGCCTAATCTAAGTTACCTCACATACACTTAATGAGTTGCCTCTGTGCCGTTCAAAAGTAATTTTATTGCCATATGCTTGTGAAATGCAAAAGTTTGTCTTAATCCTGCTCCATTGTGAATGGTTTTGTTCACCCTGTTTTCTTGCAGAGCAGGACCCAAAGATTGGCTTTCCAGAACAATCTTAAGAGCAAGGACCCATACGTGATGAGCATCTGTATTTCTTGCTCTACATGTGTTGTAGTATTGGGTACTCTGTAGGAGCAGTGGAGCAGGAATATTATTCACCTCATCTAAGAAATCTTATCTTTGTGGACTTGAAGGCTAGAATTGCTGACAAAAATATTAATAAGTTCCAAAAATTAAACCTCTACAATTAAATCATACATAGCAGGAAGACGGTGGAGGTGATGCTATTCCTCATTTTTACAGATGTACAAAATTGGTAAGAAATCCAATCAAGGTGGGGAACAATCAACAGGGAGACAACAGGAGACTTTCTTATTGCAAAGAAAGCAATAAAGAGGAAAAAAAATGAGAAAAAGCCAATTGGCTATAAGCTTCCTTCTGACCACTCAGAAAGACTAACTATACTGCAGATCTGGAAATTTCTTTCTTGGAACCACCAAGGGTACTGATTAGGATGAAGGAAAATGTTTTATAATGTTGATTTGGGGACTTAGATTAAAAAAAAATAAAATCCTCCAGTTGCTCAAAAAACATATCAGAGGACTTCATTTAACTTTTCCTGAAAAGATAAGGCAGGCATTATTAATTGAGATGGAGTATGAAATATATAATATTAGATCAAGACAAACTTTTAGAAGAACTTCTCCACAGATGCCAATTAGGAGTCATTATGGAAGCTGAATGACAACCTTTACTACAGCATTCAGAAACAGGAACAAAATTATGTAAACTGTGGCATCTTTAGCTTGGCAATACTGCAGTAATTCAGAGTTACATATTTTGTTTTTCTAGTACAAGCTGTTTCTCTATAACTAGTCAAAGAGCAAACAAATAACTGCACACTGTATGTCACTCATTTAATTTGTTATGATTGTAGAATACCTTATCAGGAAAGTGAATACATAAGCAATGAAAACATTAGCTATCATTGAGGGATTTAAAATACACAGCTTGTAAAAATGCTCCATCTGATTGTTTAGAGGCAAATGTGAACAAGTAAGGTAAAGACACTTCAGAGACTGTGAAAAAAAGTAAACTAGTGAGAAGAAAAGGAGAAAAAAAGGAAAGATAGACAAGACATATAAATGGCTAATGAAAAAAAAAAAAAAGACAAGACATTTATGATATCATTTGTACAGGTGTTTAGAGTTATACCAAGGCATTCTTCTTTGGTAGAATGAAGAACTGGGATTGGTAGGATCACGTACTGGCAGTAAGCAGCAGTAATTCAAAGAATAAAGTAAATTTGTCATTCTGTAGGCACAACGTTAAATGTTACTCTATGCACTCTGTTTTACACAACCACTAAAAACCATGCAAGGAGGAACTATGACAGCTGAGAGGAAAAACAAAACAAAACAAAACCACAAAAAAACCATACCCCAAACAACAAAACCAAATAAAAAACCAAACCAAACAAAATTCCAGTTGGCATACTAGACTAGGAATGTAACAGATCTTTCAGGGAAAGGACCATTTAATATTGTAGCCAAACAAATCACTCCCCTGCATAATTAAGGCAGTGTTCATGATTACTTTACACAACTGTGAGCAAGAATTAAAAATAAACAAATGAAGTTTCTGATTTAAAATTGTATTTTGTCCCTAGCTGGGAAGAATTTAGGAAGGAGAGCTATAGACAAGTTGCAGAACACTTAAAATGTCCAAAACATATAGACAGTTCAAAAGAGAGTTAGGCTATTACAGGAGAATATTTTTTCCCTACAGGACAACAGATATGAAGAGCAGTTCACAGAATGATGAAGTCCTCACAATACAGTACTCAAGGTTCAGATCCTGCAGTCCTTTTTTCATAGGAATAATACCATTGGATTCAATCATTGATGATCATTCATGCAAAACCCTAGGATTGGTGGTTGCCCTTTCACTTGGCTTTGGAAGAAGGTTTTCCCACAGGTCAGCCTCAGAATTGCACATCGAATTGAGAATTACACCATATGAACAAGAAAAGGTACGAAGTTCAACCTCCAAATGATCCTTTAGCACTTTCAAAGAACACAACACAAGATAAGCTATCTGTACCACTTAGAGATACCTCTCACAAGGCGAAGTACTTGTTTTAAGTCTACAGATAGCTGACTTGCATAAATAGAGCAAGATATATGACATCTAAGTAGCATATTCAACAAAAAAAAATTAATTAAGATCCCATTTCACAGCAGTAACAACTGCAACCTTTGATGTTACTGCTTTGCTAATATCTTAGCTCCAGGCAAGTAACTAGTTAATCAAGGGGGAGTCATCCCCTCTTAATTTACAGGTGAAATTTATTTAATGATAAAATATTTCAGGGTCTGGTTCATCTGCTGCATTAACAAACACTTTCTGTTTCTTTTAACCTACAGTTTAAGTACTAAACTGGAATCTATTGCTTAGTCCAATAAAACTCCTATTAGCTCAGATTATGTACTTTATTCAGTTGCCTTTCCTACTCCAGCTAGAACATCTCTGACAATTAGGATATATCTACCAATCTTCTAACTTCTGGGAATTATAGCAAATGGACTTTTTGGGAAAAAAATGAAATATTCACAATCATTTCTTGGACCAATACCCATTTCTCAAGCAAGGTCCCAAGCACAAGGTAACAGCATCGTCTTCATTCTTATTCATTCACCCACTTGTACTCTTGCTCTAAGTCACTGGTTCACTGAAAGGTTAAGTAGTCCATGAAAAGTGAAATAGCTACAGCAGGAAGAAACAAGAGCATCCCTGACCTAGGTCAGCTTATTGTTACTTTGGGAGATGTAAATTGAACTCTCTTCAGGCAGGGAAAGGAATCGAGCCCTGTTTCCCAAATCCTGTGTTGGCCCTTCAAAGCACAGGTAAAACAAGCAGCACAGGTCAAGTCCAGATTTTGGGAAGTGGGAAAGGAGAAGGAGGGATGCTTTGCTACCTTCCCAACAGATCCCATCTGTGCAGTATGGCATGCTTACACAACCCTTCCTCTTGGATCATGGCTACTGAGCCTTTTCTCTGAAATAAAAAGACATGACCTCCTCCTTCATTTTTGAATGAGCTACCTTAGAGCCTGGTTTTTGGTTCAAAGTTTAGCCAGAAGAGTATTTCCTCTCTCACCACTGCATAAGAGGTCTGTGATAATCTTGAAAATCATAAGCTGGTTTCTTAAACAAACAAACAAACAAACAAACACATTTTAGGGGATTTTTTAGGCATTTTAGGAGGCTGTTAATCCCAGAGCTCTAAATTTTGCTAGAGGATAAGCAGCTTTAAAGTCAGGGTCTGTGTCTAAATTATATTTTAGGTTTGAGTTTAACTTTAGATCACCTGACATCTACAACTGATAGGCTGCACAGAGGTCAGCAGGTAGTGGCTTTGGCTGAGTTCGGGACCGCAGCAGGAGATGAAGCCGAGCTCTTGTCAGCTCCCAGTGCACATGTCAAAGAGCATGTCTTCTTGTAGTGTGGACACTTTGAGCACATGCACTGTCATCCCAAGTCTGCTGCTGTATAACAGTCTGTGCTTTATAGCGACATGTGGCTGTTGCCAGCAGACAAGTTGTTACAGGCTTTTTCTTCAAGTGATCTGAAGTGCCAGCATGCTCAATAGAAAAAGCAGGAGGCTTGAATTCAAGCTGTTCTGAAAATCCTCTGGGTTTACTGCATTCAAGCACTGGCTACTAAGAAGGCTATGCAATGCTGTTGCATGATCACAGAGCACATATGCTTTAGCAAATGCTCAGGTGGTTAGATGCCAGGGTATCTAAATTCCCTTGTGGTCTTGTGCCCAATAGAGAAACTCTCAGTGAACAAGCAAGATGAGTAAAAGCCCACCTGATGAAAGAAGTAATTCGTGTTCATGTGAGACGTGGTTAACTATTTCTTAGTAATGGAAAACTGAGAGGCCATAATTCTTACTATTAGCCTAACCTGCTGACCAGTTTGGGCTTGATGCTATGGGAAATGTTACTGTATCAACTTTGCCCCTAAGTATCATGTTCCAGAAGTTGGAAGATACAGCAATTTCTAAATTTTTTTCCATGACATGATGCAAGTTTTCTTCCTTGATGGTGCAAATTAGGCATGTAGAGAAGGAAATCATATAATTTTAAGTAAAAAGAGAAGCATTTCTGAAGACCCTTCCTGTGGCTTAGCATATAGAATTGAACAAGGTATGGCATTTGTATTTCAAATCTTCTGAAACACCTTAGGAAATAGCTGTTTGCTAGCTTAAAACATAGCTATGATGACCCAAAAGCTGCTGTGCTTACCCAGTCAGAACTAGATGATCCAGCCTCAGCAGACTACCTAGAAAAACTTTATTGTAACTTTGATATTGGGATAGAGATCAATTACCCTATTTAACAAAGAACACACAAAATTCTTTGGCATTATATCACAATAATAAGATATTTTATTTTTCTCTCATCTTTTGTTACTTCCTTTTAAATAATTTCTTTCTTTGGTTTAGTAGGTCTCTTCCTTTTGAATTATTACACTATTTTCTTAAAGGATTCCAGATATTTGTGACTGGGCCTGTAGAACAGAACATTAAGTCCTTGACTGGAATTTAAAATCATACCGGTATTTAGATGGAGTTCTCTTTAATGTTCTACTTGAGCTTTCAATTTAATCTCATTCTAGCTCCTAAATTTAATTTTAAATTAAAATGATCTTTCATAATGATAAGCTGGGGGAATCCATCCTTCTCTACATGTAGTAGCTTTTATCATCAGTTAGAGCTAAGCAGTAAAAAGTTTTCCTTAGATGAAGCTGAACACAGTTTTGAAGCATAAAACCTGAACCAAAAATAACAATAATGGCAATGAATTTGATGATAACGTACAGTCCTAAATGGCCAAAAAAAAAAAAAAAAAAAAAAAAAAAAAAGCCAACACATTTCAACTAACAGAAAAGGAAAGATAGAAAGATGGTAAACTAACTCCAAGTACAAAACCTCTATTTACCTTGAGAAACTCTTTTTAAACAAAGAATATATTTGCCTAATTCAAAACATATGCAAATTTACAGTTATTCACCAAACGGTAGAATCTTTTCTTTTTAGAAACATCTTTTGTTTATGTCATTATATCAGGAATAGTTTGCAAAAATTTGTATGATGGATCATCAGAGCTGCTCAGTTCAAAATAGAAATCTAACACATGTCCACCTGAAACATTTCTTCCCCCGTCCTTCTCCTGCCATAATTCACAGAGCATGGTACTTGTACATAGCAAACATTAAAAACTTATATAGAAAGAATATAATTTTTATCTCCCAAATACCATTCTTTAGCACCCCTTTTATTTTGTTTTATCCCATTTGATAACACAGCCTTTGAATTCCAGTTTACACTTTTACTGTGTTTGGTTTTCACTTTGCATTAGAGCAATCTGAAGTTCAACTTCAAGGGAACAGATCATGACAAATGTCTATTTTTTACATGACTGTAACATTGAAGGACAACAATATTTCACAGCAAACTTAAAACAATGCACAATTTCCTTTCCTTTTTTTCCTCTTAAAATGATAATATTTCTTAGGTTATTTATTTTTAAAGGAAGAGCTTTGATGCGATTGTTATTTTGTTAGATGCTGATAGGGAGCAACAAATTTGAACCACCCAAACAAAGTTAAACTGATAGTGCTGCACTACAGAGAACTCAGAAAAAAAAAACCATATAGTCCACAAAAAAATCTGCCTAAGATAGACAATATTTCAGAGCCCAACATTAATCAGCCAGAAGGAAGCATCTCTGTGTATGGACTTTATTCTGGTGTGCTGAACTCACTGGGAGTGCCTAGGTGAGAAATTTACTTGCTTGCAGAAGTATTTGTTGTTTCAAGTTGTATGAACACAGTATCCCCTGCAATCCTACCTCTCAGTCTAATATCTAGTAAACTCTTACCTTATGAGGTTGTACCTTTTGTTTTCATTCACAATCTTCAAGCTGATAACATAATGACACTGCTGGAGGGAAGTGTCACAGATGCCAGGAGGCAGACCAGGAGTTACATAGTAGTTCGGATACAAGAAGGTCACTAGAATATGAAATTGGATTTGTGCATTTGAGGTTTATCTTTGCAGTACATGAGCTCCCAGATTAATCATCTTCTTGAATGATTACTGCTGAAGGAATACTTAAAATTTTTACAAATATTTGTTATTTACTTCATTTGGAAATATTCACTCCAGTAACCCTGCTTTCTGGGATGCTTAGAGGGGAAAATGACATTTGGGGTGAAAAAATAACCAAAGTGACTTCAGTTAAAAATTTGGTGAGTGATTGTAGAACACTTTTATTAGCATTTGTTCAACTAGAAAGGGAATTCTAATTTCCATGCAAAAGTCTTTCAGGTGAAATAACAAATGAAAGTCAATACTAAAAAAGATGATGCATACTTTTTTAATTAAAAGAGTATTGTGTAATCAAAGCTGAATTCCTTCCTTTGGTCAAAGGAAGGTTTCATTTGTTTAATATCAGCATAATTCTACATTTATGTGATTACGATTTCAAAATTATTATCACCTATGTGAGAAAAAATAGCTGGCTATTATTATCATTAACAGCTTTGTATATAAATGTTGTTTTAGAAAAATGAAAGTGTCAAATCAAATTTATCACACATTTTCACTTATACATAGATATTTAAAAAAAAAAAGAAATTAAGATTTCCCCTTATAAAGGATTACTGTACTACAAAATATTTCTCAGAAAACTAGACTATCTGCAACTACAGTTTCATTTACCACACAAAAGAACCACACAATTTCATGAACTCATCAATTCCCAATTTTTTTTCAACAAAACAAACACCTTTCTGGATATCTTACATTGATCAAAAAGAATTTACACAGCAAACAGAAAGGCTTTTTTTTTTTTTTTTTTTTTTTTTTTTTCTTTTTTTAACTGACCAACAGATTGAATTTTACCTTTCATTTACTCCTGGATGACATATGCTAAATACCCAGCAGTAAATACTCACAACTAAATGTTGAGCAATATGTAGTGCAAAACCCAATATATACATAATGTTGAAATGTTGACAGAGCCGTAAGTGAAACAAAACCACTTTGGAAATATCAAACGGAAGTTTATTAGTGATATCTTAGATGTTATGTTGTATAAAGGTACATTGCATATGCGTTTTTGACTTAGAGCACATCATGTTTACCAATACAGTATTTATTAAAAAGAACATCATTTAGCCCTTAGAGATCTCTATTTTATTCCAGAAAAATCCACTTTTCTAAAAATATACTTTCCTTTCTTATGTCTCTGTGTGTGCAATGTCTGCTTACCCCCTTTCTGTTACACAACTATGGAAAAGCAAAGCTGAATTTTCTTTATGAGGGTGAAGGGACTGAAAGAAGAAAACAAAGTGTATCATGAAAGCTTGAATGCAAGTAGTTCACTAGAAACAACTGGTAAATAGATCTTTATATTTGGCTTAGGAGTCACAGGATATGTTTATTCTCTGGTTGTTGCAGAGAAGAGATCCAGACAAAAAGCTATTGCAAAAAGCTGAAATGAGATGGTTAACGACACTGGAAATAAGAGCATTATTCAATATCTAGACTGAAGTGCAGCTGCACAGCTAGTATCTTATTATAACTGCTTTAGGACCCTTGCATGTTTAGTGTCTATACATTAGCTTGCTAAGCCATGTCACTGTCTAGAGGCTGTCAATTCAATTATAAATCTATGTTAAACTTTCATCTATGGATTTTGACTAACGTGCTTCCTAATGTCTCTTCAGCCCTTCCTGCAGGATGGTGGGGATTTATTTACAGGCTTTGAGCACTGAAGTCCACTGGCTACAATCCCAGATTCCCTTTTTCTTTTATCCAAACCTTCAGTACCTTCTCTTACATCTTGTACCCTTTACTGTTTATAAATAGAGACAAGACTGGAAAAGCAAACATTGTATCAAAAGCCCAGTTCTGAGAAAGGTCCTGCTTTGTAAGCAACAACCTCCCTCCCCAGTGACGTGAATGTTAATGCATGATGAGGAAGTCCTAAGCTTGTGGCTCAGGGTTAACTTAAGGCTGGCCTCATTTTGACCCTAATATCAGTATAGAATTCCTCTATGAATATGATGTAGGAAAACTAAGAAGAGCAGCTGCTCAGGAAATATTTGAATTGCTTGATTCCATTCTTCTCACCAATACTAACATCAATTTCTTGATCCATAAAGCTAGTCAAATTATTTCCAAATACACATCACTAACTGAACACCCTATCAAGAATATAAATATAATACACAATTATTTATATTTTTCCCTGAACAATCCTTGACAAGTCACCTTTCTTTGTCACCTGCTAAAAAGCTTCCGGCAGCTCAGTGTCTTAAAGACTACTGTTTTCCCAAGTTATTTCTCTTGTACTTCTAAGGGTTGTCAGAGGAAGATTTTGAGCCTTGCTATCCCATTAAACATAATTAGTCAATTCCAAGCAGCAGCAGCTGTAGGTTATCCATTTTTCAACCCCTTGCATGCCTGGCATTGTATGAGATTCACCCATAACATTCAGAATGACATTTTCTATGTCATATTTTACTCACACTTATACTACCTTAGAAGTGTTATGGAATACAAGTCTATGAAAATGTGATTAAAAAAAGCAATGGTTTGGAAAGGATTGGGGGGGGGGGGGGGAGCTACCCTAAAACCCAAAGCTTCCTCCTCAAAGAGTTTGAAGCATATATTCAGGTTTGCATTCTGCTACAGCAGATATTTATTTTATCCTATTGCAATTTCATGTGAAATGCACAAGTAGTCCTTAGAACCAGAACCCTAAGAGCTACCTCCTACCTCAGGTGATTGTAAAACTAGACTGTTGTCCCCCACGAACTGTTTCATGGGCAAACTAATGCTGAAGTACATGGTAGGAAGTGGGATGACACGAAGGCTAGTATTGGAGGACATCTTCCTTCCAGGGTAGGCATTAACTTGATTTGGAAACTCTCCCGACATGAGAGAGCTGAAGTTGAAAAGCAGCTCAGGAACTTGGAGTTTTCACCGTGTGACAGCTAAGAAAGAACTTGCAGGATTACATATGGATATACACATACAGTACATATATATATATATAAAATAAAAAAAAACAAGGCTTTATTTAGTATGAGCTTCAGTCCTTCTATGTCCAGTTACAGGTCTGTGAAAAGGATACGCAGCTTGTTTATTCAAGTTGCAAGTACACATACACTGAGGTATGGTATACTACCTGTAACTATTCTTCCAGGAGCTGATTGCAAGCAACATGGATTAGTTTCAAATTCTAGGTGTCACTAACAAAGACTGAAAAAAAAAATTCTAGATACTCAATGAATTAAAATTCCTCCTTAAATAGTGAATCCAAATGGCTTATAAAACAGCACAACATCAAAGGGAGAAAAAGAAGGGGAAAAAGGAGAATGAGGAGCAAAATATGCAGTGGTCCTTATACTTCTGAAAAGATTTTCTTTTTTGAGCTGTGCATGATGAAGTCCTAGTTGGCAACTGCTCAATCAGCCAGCTGCTTCCCACTTCCTTGAGCCCTAGTGATGAAGGTGGCTTCGTCCCCGCTTGTATTGCCACATCCACTGAGTGAGGTGCCCACCACCTACCTTTCATAGCTCTTCTGCCTAGCTGTTCCCAATTCATCCACTGTCTAGCTAACCGTAATACTTTGGTAACAGCTTCTCTTCCTCTGTTATTTCTGATTTTATAAGAAACACACGTGACATTAAAAAAAAGTTTTTACCTCTCAAAAAAAATTTCTTTAACCAGACTTTTATTTCAGCCTGTGACGTGTGTACTCCCAATATGCAATTCATTGGTGACTAGCAAACCCGGAAATTATTAGCAAACCTAGAAAAGTTAGCTGACACAAAGTAATGTAATTATGATATGCCTCCTGTATTTTGTGGCAGAGAAATTTTTGTAATTATAAAAAGAAACATCCCAAAGCATGATAAAAATATGCAAGCATATGTATTTCAAGATTGCTTGCTGGTCTCCTCTGTCCATCATCCCTTCTTTTCCATCAAATATCAGCAGAATTCATCTCCCTTTTAGGGATTCTACCACTCCCTAGGAGATGTTACTTAACTCCAAAGTATCAGTCACTGGACTCGTATCTGATAAATAAAGACTCCATGGGCTTCAACAGAGCTCTCCAAAAAGAAACAGGCCCTTCCATATAGAAAAGATATAGGATTAGTACTCTGTGAACTATTTTAAAGATGTTGTTGGCAACTGATGAAGTCTTCCTAATTTCATGGTAGAAATTTTACCAAGATTAAACCTGAAACAAATTTTTATGTTAGTAGACAACTGTTCTTGATCAAATTATAAACAAATAGAAATTCCAATGACAAGATTACATGCTTTTTGCCCTCCACCAGTTTTTTGTTGTTGTTGCATTTCAACAGATAAGTAGCTCTGCATTTTTCAGCCTGATCTGAAAAATCCAGAATGAGATGTTTTCCACAACTGAATGAAAAGCAAATGAGATTCCAGATAGAATGTTTTGCCCAAATCAATGAAAACCACACCAACCATTTCATCTTCCAGGTTCACCTTGTTTGTGTCTTTAGCAATCCTTAAAATAATGGATATTGGGTAGCACATTGGATGTGATCCATATAATGGAAGAACAGGGATAGAAAATAGTTCTCTATTTAACAATGCATTAAATTGCTTGCAGTCAAGTTCCTTGATCTTTTAGGCACAGGACCACAATTTTAAAAAATTAAATTAGTTAATTAATACATTGGTAGTTTAAATTATGCCCTTCCATAAAGCGGTTGAGACCTCATGGAAGGCAGGTGGGTATTCTTTGTACTCATGGTTTTGAAGCTAAACATCTTAATTTCTGGAACAAAGAGGGTAAAAGTTTATATCTAAGCACTGAGATCAACACTTTGAGAAAGGCTGAGAACTGACTCGGGTGGTCCAAGCCTGCTGCAGGAAGAAGTGGCAGGGAGCATATCAGTAGTACTGACATGTTTTATTTGGAGTGGCAATGAAAGAACAACATTATTATTTTAGCTCTTAGGCAGTGGAAATCAAGTACTGTGCTGAGATGAAACTATTGGAACTTGCATCACCTCTTGGTAGCTGATCTGAGTTCTACTCTCATCAAAAACAATAGGTGGGGGAGATGGTAGTGTCAGGGTGCACGAGCTGCTGCACCCAAGTGCAACAACTTCCCCACTGCAGGTAGCAGGAGGACCTGGACAGAAGGGTGGCATTTTAATATCAAACACAACAGCTGTGGCTTACCAGGACACACTATGGTCCCTGTTGACTACCGGGGGACGTGAAGGCTGCTTTTCCTTCCCCACTTGCATTTTCTCTGCTGCATCAACTGACAAGATGGAAGAGGTGGGCTCTCAGGTTTTTTGTACCTCTTTGCATAGCCCTCCCTCATGTGTTGTACATGACAGCAATAGAAGCACTGCTTGCTCTGTGTGAGATGTGGCATGTCTGGTCTTTACAGTGCATGCAACAAGAAACACATAGTCCAACAAAAATAACAGATGTAAGATCTTTGTCTTCTTACTTGCTGTCCTGAAGAAAGCTCGGTTTTCCTTTGCTAAGCTGACTCCAAATTAAAGCTATTTTCTTAAAGTTTCTCACCCCTCAAGTGAAATTTCCTTTCTGCTTCACAGAGAACACAGAATGAGAAGGGATCTCCTGCATCATTGTACCAAGCTTCTAAAAACCCAAAAGCCAGAATATAGAGTACCTTAATATAGAAAGAGAAGATAGACCTAAAGGAAGGATGCAAATACACAGAAATATCCAGTAACTAAAAAGTATTGGAGGGAGATGTGACATAGTATTCAGCCACACAACTCTTGAATATTTAGGCAGAGAGACTCTAGGATACCAAAGAAGCCATCTCTGTTGTAGCAGATAGGAATAAATGTTACACCAGCAAAATAAAGGAATACAGGTGCTGTTCAACCTTAGGACCCAGAAGGACATTGGAAAGATGAATATTGCACAAAAGAAAAGGGTGACTGTTAGTTTTCCTGTATAGTAATTTTAAGTTATTATTAGTATTATCAAGGCCTTCCTGTATTAATTCAGGCTATTGTATATAATAATGTATTACCGTAACTGGAGTAATGATTTGGACTATTAAAATATTAATTGGACAAAAAATAAATTATTGGCTTCACATATATGGTGTGTTCTTTTTTCCCTAACAGTATTTTGAATGCAACACATTAACTGGCAACATATAGCAACATCTGTCTCAGTGCAAGGAAACTCCCTCATATACTTTCTGCTTTCTTGGATGACATTTGAAAAAAACCTCCTTTCTGCTGTGATTCAACAGTCACCAGTACTCAAGGTAGTTAGTATAATGTTACCTTAACTGCTGCTACTATTGCAACTGCATAACACTGGTCAGGATGACAAAGGAAATTGATACATTTTTTGCTGATTCTAAGTCTTTACTTTATATGTCAAGGTTTATTTTGGGGGAGGAGGAGTGTTTGTTTTTATTTTTAGAAATTTTAAAAAGAAGAGAGGTACAAAGAGGGAAAATAGTTACCTGAATTTCGCTGAAACAAACTTGGATTTCTCAGTCAAAGTTGGTGTTTCATTCACCTTCTATCTGAAACCAATGCATTCACTCAGCTTGCTGCTCATCAGTACCATTATACAGCATGTACAAGAACCACAGCATAGGATTTGATTGTTTTCTTTTACTTGTGGACTGACTGGATACCCAAACTACACATACACAAAACCCCTTACAACAGAATTGCTTTAAATTTTAATAAGACACAGTGAATAGACTGAATAAATTATTGAACACATATAGCCACCCAGGAGGCAGTGCACATTGTTAGGAAGGCAAGAGAGGAAGATAGAGAAAAGAGAGAAGTGTTTACTATTAATAAAAGTATGGTAGCAATGCCAGTTATGACAGGCAGAGCCATGGTCAAATTTTCATCTCTGACCTAAGAAATAGAATGATATAACAAAGACAAACTATTAAGTGCACTCTAGAAGCTCTTCCGTCTACAGAAAAAACAGCTTTCCCAGTGGAAAAACTGAAGGAGACATTGCCTGTATATTGTCTATATATAGACACACATACAAATTTATGTTTCACTATACAGGAAATATTTGTTCTCATTTTCCAAAGTGCCAAGTTACATGGCACTTTTAGAATTAATACAAAAATGTCTTTCTGCCTATGCAGTACAGGGCCAATGATGTGAAGAACACCACGAAAGAATTAGTCACTGACCTTGTAATGTCTTTATTTGGACAGGGTAGTTAGCAATATTGCTTCTAGCAAACAGTTCATCAAGCTTTACTTGCAAATGGAAGAAGGGGTGATGACATGCTTTTATTTAAATGCCTATAAAAAGTACTCATTAGAAACAGTTTACTTAAATTCCTTACAACAGAGGCTGTGGAGCACTACAGGAGGTATTACAGAAAAAGCACTGCATCCGTACTTGGCAATTCAGAGTACTGACAAAGTGGCAACAGCAGGAATACCTCATTTATGTCATTTTCCTTAACCAAATTGTCTCCCTCAACACTACTCTCTGTCAAGTACTTCACAGCTCTTTAAAGAAAGGGTTGATAAAAGAAAATTACAAGTAAGTTTGTTCTTCAAGGCAATGTTCCAAAATAGCGTACACAAAAAAAGATACAAATATGCAAGATCTCTTCAAGACCCTGTGTTTTTTATGATCTTTAACTGAAGAGCACTGGGAGGTTAGAACTTCACATTTCATGAAAAACTAATTGAAATGAAAATAAAAATATGAAGATTTCAAGGAAGTTCGGGATCCTAAGGGGAATGGATACTCCAAGTCTTTGATTAGTGCATTGTCAACAATCACTGTGCTGTAACTCTATTCCCTTAAGAGTCGTCATTTTTCTTTAATATGAGAAAGATACCTACCAGTTCCAATATATCCAGGTAGCTACTCTTGTATGTAGTGTAGTACTGGCACTTCAGTTGGGAAGCTGGGAGCACCTGGAATACCTGGAGTAGTTCCCTAGAAAAATTTAAATTCAAGATTCCTAATGCTGTAGGAGACCAATAGATGTCTTAGTCTGAGTCAGTGAAACATTAATTTACTCTCTACAGGTGCCCCCAAAACAAGCTAGCAAAAACACTTCAAGGTAAGTAAATACTGGAGAATGTGTGCTGGAAGTGAATTTTGAGCTCACAACATTCAAGGGTTTCACTTGAGAAGCAACATTCTGTTTTGAAAAGAAGTTGATCACAAGTGGAAATTTTGTTTGCAATGAAAACTAGTATTCAGATTTTTTTTTTGTTTTAAATAGATATATTTAATACTCTTGGGAAACTACCTGTATTCTTAGTAAGCCACCTGGAAGCTAAGCACTTGCCAGTAAAATTCCTTATAAAATGATTTTGCAAAATGTTTAAAATCAAGACAGTTTTCTGCTGTTCATAGATAACTCATTAAAAGTAAAAGAAAATAAACTGGTTAAATGAATTATTCATCCCAACTGTTTACACAGTTCTAGACTAACAGTGAAGCTGCTTTAGTATTTTTATATTTATAAGCAGTTAAAAAAATAATCTGTGCTCTCATAAGACAGTAATTTTTAAACTATTCAATTTCTCATTGACAAAATGTCTACAACCATTGAAATATGTGTGTGCATAGACATAGCATTTGCAGGACATGCTAGTAACAAATTAACATGATTTAAAACAATGTCCAAATTTAGCTTCCAAACTTACTGTTTCTTTAATTAGATGCATTCTGTTTACGAGTAAGCTATTTTACTTGTCTTCATAGCACTTTCAAAGCCCTATGGTTACAGGTGTATGTTCTTACACATGCACTCCAAACATACATGCTAGTAGATGTGCAAAGTCAACAGCTGCACTAATACCCAAGTCCTCCTCATTCTTACCAAAAACCTCTCTCCTAGTAACTGTATTAATCCTTTGACTCTAAAAAATGCTTATTTGCATTCCAGCATTTCAGAAATTTCTATTAAAAAACCCAGCTCTTATTAGAAAATTAAGTATCTCACTCCTTGCTGACTGAATAAACTTCCTTATATCTAGCCTTTCAAATAACAGGGAAATGGATATTAATGTTGCAAACTTTACCATGACCAGAAAAGTTTGGTTTGGATCCAGGATTAAACAATAGAATAGATAGTGATCTTCTCCCCCCCCCCCAAATACCAAAATAACAATCTAATTTTCAAACAGCTCAAAATATGGATGACTAGCTCTGTTTGTTTAATGCTCAATTCAGTACCAATTTTGTTTGATCTTTTTTTAAAAATAATGAACTAAAGTTTTAAAAGAAAAAGGTGTTTGCAACCAAATATTGTCCCCTTAAAAAGTCAGTTAAACATATCAGCATTTCTTATACTTCTTTCAAAAAAAAAAGGTTTAAAATCCAGAGATTTGTTGAAACCTACTGTTCCACAGACAATTTCAGTTCAGATTAATTGAAGCTGTCATTTTCCTAGCACAATTCATCAGCACGTTCATTGTCTTTACACAGTGAGGTCCATTCAAGGCCTGAGGCATTAGGGTTTTATGGAGAAACAACTGGGTAGAATTGGACATGATATTTCTTTTTCAGGCTGATTTTAATACATTAACTGCATATGAAATTGTTCAGAGGTTTTTTTTAAAATTAAGTCCCAAAGAACAAGAGTTACCTACTGGCAGGTAAAAACAGATGAAAGGCAGAGATTCACAATAAACTTACTCATCACACAATTTAAAACTTACATACAATATTTGCAAAACATTTTTTGCACCATTATATTTGTCTTTTAATATATGACATCTCATATACTCCATGACAAAAAGTCTCAAGTCCACAGAATTTTAGAGAGGAAGTTAAAGGTCACATATACATTTACTCAGGTATTTGCTCACTAATAGATTGACTGTAAGCAATGGAGGGGCTATTATTGACTTGCTTGTAAGTTATAGCTAAGGAAATGCAAAATTATGAGTGTTTCTCTTGAATAGAACCATGGTAAGAAGAGGATCATGCTACAAAAACCTTGTTGAGAGCATCACTAAGTAGGAGCAAGTATACCAGAGTCCTATTACAAATACCTTGGCAGCCTGCCATGTAAGCAGCCAATTTTGATGGCTGCGAGGAATGAAGTTGAGAAACAAGTGAACAAAAGAATCTGGATGGGAGCCAGACAAGGCATAAGGGGTATGTAGCAGAAAGCCACTTCACAGCTGGAAACAGCAAAGGAAAAGTGTTTGTAGTGGTGGGAAAGGGAGAGTCCAGGCACAGAAATAAATATCTTCCTTTGGTAGTTTACTATGCCTCAAAAGGCGAGTAGATCCTATTTTTAGATGTGGCCACGCTGACAACGCAACTGTGACATGTAACTAGCGCACATACTCTTATCTTGCCGCAAATAAGAACAACCTGAGCGATGTCCAAGGGCTGTCCAAGGGCTATTCTGCCAGCTGAGGGTTTGGGAGCTGGGGGTTGGTTTTGCTTGTTTTAAGACACAAAACTGCTTCTGAAGTTTGCATGTTTTCCTTCCAGTTGGTGTACACTGTGCTAGTGTTTTGAGGTAGGAGAGTATGATAGTGGATGCTGAAATGCAAAATCACATCACCTCAGATCTCCTAGGAACATCTTCAAGAAGTCATTGTCATTGTTTTGAGTGATTTTTCTGTCTGTCTGTTGGAGAACACTTGAGCAGTATTTCTGTGGGTAAGTGTGTCTTTAATTGAGAATAAAGTTGCTTCAACTTACAAAAATACACTCAGAAGCTCTGACTATTAGGACTTAAACTGTTACCAGTGCAAAAATAATGGTTTATATGACAATAGTGTCAGAATGTTTATGTCGCATCAAAGGCCAGGAAGTGAAAAAAAAACCCAAGAGATTCAGCATCAGCCCTAACTCCTCTAAGCTGCTTATCAGATATTTTCTACTACTATGTTTTACAATTCTGAATACAATAAACAACAAGCTTTGTAGAGAAAACAGAAGAGAAAATATTTATGATTTTGCAAAAATGATTGCTGAAACTCCTACCTCACTACTGTGGGCTCATGATTTTCCTTGTGTAGCAGTAACGACCTATTAACAGAGTATTTCTTGTTTCACTTCCTTTTTCCCTGGGGGGGGGGGGGGGGGGAAGAAAAAGAAATTGCCTATTATTAACAATATTAGCATTTAAGTAATGCCAATTAGACTTCAAGTTCTTGCACATAAAAAGGTGTAATTAGGCAAGGCCTCTTTCTCCTTTAGCAGCTACTGTTTGGAGACATTTTTTGAAGGCAGGGTGAATAGGGTAGCAGCATTTCTTGCACAGAAATAGTTGTATCTCTAGAATGGGGCAGGAAGGACTAAAACCCCCTGATTTCTCAATTCTTTTCCTCTATATAGGATACATCTGCCTTCAAAGAAGTCACACTAATGTAGAATTAGCATAAATGAGAGCAAAAAAGTAAATCTGAAAATTTGCAGATTATTACATTAGACAGGAAATTCCAGAGACCTCATAATAATGGGATCTACCACAAATTACCCAGTAATTTCTTTTGTTCCTGATAGTGAGGCAATTGGAGGGAGAGATGTTCCTCTTTTAGTTAAACTCAACAAGGCTGCAAATCTCTACACAGATGCTGAAGTAGTCATGAGGGAACACTGATTTCATTCCTCCAATGGGCAAGCCAGTGTAAGCAAGCCATATACCAAAATAAACTACTAGGTCTGGGGAAGCATTGATGTGCATTGATTCCTCTTTTCCCATTAAAAAAGGGGGGGGGGGGGGGGAGACTGAGACGTAATTGAAATTTGAGATGAAAATTTTGTCTGCATATTTGTTTAGGCAGACAACCCAAGGTACACCTGACCCCTTCTGATCTAGGCTGCTGTCATGCAAACATTTCCTGACTTGTTCTTTGAACAGAATAAAGCAAAGCACAAACACAAAAAACTTAAATGATCATCACATATTCAGAGCATGATTTAAGTATAACAGGCATATTATATAGAAAAATTGCTACTTTTAGAAAGATGAATTTCATTCTCTACATACTGACTTTCTCCCTGAGTAGTCCTATAGATTTTGGGGTTTTATTTCACTGATACTGCCTCAGAATACCTGAAGTAATTATTGAGCTATGCATAATGTACAACATCTTCCTACGAATGCTTCTGTTTTTTGTTTCTTGCTTTTAATCTCATTGTTCTTCACATCCATAGGTAAATAGCTACTATATGGAATTGTGAAATCTTCAATAAAGTGCTCTTCAAAAAATAAACAAAATGAATTTACTTTTGTACTGACACTGCACCTTGCCACCATACTTATTGCTGATTCACCTCAGCACCTACCCCTAGACCCTCTGTTTTACCTTCATTTATGAGCTATAATAGTAGGGATACCATAGTAGGGTTCTGAGCAGGTTTTTGGACTCTTCAAATGTCCATTGCTTTAGAACATGAAAGGAATCATGCTGTACTTCTGAAACATGTGTTTTGCTTCTTTGTGCTGTACAGAAGTGACATGAGTGACATAAGCTCTTCCAGTTTACAAAACACCACAAAAAATGTCTCTTGATGAAGAGCAAGGAAGGAGAGTAACTGTATGTCAGTTAAAGCCTTTCATTTCTTCTGCCTTGGTTCTTGCTGGGATGACATAGTTGGATGGGACAGGCATTTGCTTGATTCTATTACAGTCCTGAGCCACCATTCTCATCAGCTCTGATAAATGGTATGGAAACCAAAGAAAGAAATGGTTAGAGCATTACAGATTATTGGTTTAGGTTTAAGTTGTAAATTGTGTACTTCCCTGTATGACCTTAAAAACTAATATAATACATTCCAGGCAAAAAGCTAAGGATAAGAGACGAATGGCTGAAACACACACTAGGTTCAAACACTCCCCTTTCAACAGATTTGGGAACACATATTATGTACCATTCACACTTCTTTTGAAGCTCAAGTAAATGGTGCAAAATTAAGTAGGTAGAGACTTCTTTCAATACATGACAGTCCCTGTTTTATCCTGCAAAGTCTATCAGAGCTTGGAGCAGAAAACATCTAGTTTGTCTTCTGAAAGGTATCACATACAACAGGTGGTAAGAGAGGCCCGACAAGCAGTGTTAATTAACTGGAGGCTGAAACAATACAAAATACATGTCTAAATATACAAGAATTTCTCTGGATTGTGAACTCCAGCTGACATTTTGAGACCAAATGCCTGACACTTCTTATTCCAAATTGTTAACCACACCAGTGGAATGCAATTAGCCACAATTCTACAGTTCACATGAAGGGTTTTATGCACAATGGGCTACCATAATTTGATCCTGAGGTTTCTAAAGGAAAGGAGGAATTAAATCCTTCCTTAAAAACTAGTTTACTTTTTAAAAGGGGATCTTTCTGAAGTTTTGTAAGGGCCATAGAACTTCTGTTTAAACATATTGTTTAAAACAGAATTACTGTTCTTAGCAAGGAAATTTACCTTCCCCACATCACAGATTCTGCAAAGTAGAATTCAGAAGGTCAGACTTTCATCCTGCAATAGATCTTTCCTTTCATAAGTTCATCAAAGAATTTTTTTCTTTTCTCCCTGAAACCAGATTTAAGGTTTCTATACAATGTATTGTAGTGTTCCTATTCTTTAGACGTTTTTAAAGAACTCGATAGGTTTTGGCCAAAGCTTCATTTGTCACAGGCAGCAGGCTCTATTACTTGCTGGATATAAGACATTTAATTAGTGTCTTAAAAGAATTATGAGCAACTGAACCCAAGCTGAATAGAACACTTCCATTTCTATATATAATAGGCCCTAAACTGGTGAAGAGTATGGATTAATCCCTCTCATCATATCAAGAATTGTATTTTTTTCTTTGTGTTTTCATACAGTCTTCATAACTTGAACATCATGCACACACTCACAAAATACTTAATAGATGTCTAATGGCTAATTCCTTTCCTAACCAAAATATGATGAATATACAGATTTGAACTTGTTCCCTTCTCTAATTTGCTCATCTAAAAGAGCTTGAATCATATTCAAAATTGCAGTACTAAGAAATCTTTATTATTTATTTCAAAGGCATAGCTTACTTTGGAGTTGGCAACTTCTGCAAGGACTATGTGAGATGAAGTTCTCCTGACTCTATGACAGTCATGATCGAATTCTCAGAAAAATTTCTAAAACAGAACCAGATTACTTCAGGGATTCAGAAATAAAGCAACTCAGGGTGCCTGAAGGGCTGCCCAAAGGCACAAGAAGTATTTTGCAAAATTAATCCATCCACAGCTACAGACATCCTCCATTAAACACTTACAACAAATGAACACCCCATCCATTTGTTCTGATGACCCAGCTGGTCTTTCAGACTCTAAGACTTGCAGCAAGACCTTGCTACTTCTGTTTCTACTCTGCATTCCTCAAGCTATAAAAATGAATATTAAATTTGAGCCTTTTAAGCCCCTTTTCTTGGGCCAGCATTTTGGTTCTTGCTAAGTGCTTGGTCTTAGCAACTATCTTGATCACCATTAGTGTTTGCCAAAGCCTAGTAGTGCTAGCCTCCTGTCTGTAGTTTTGTGGTTTGCCACCGCTCTACCAATCATCTCCTAGGTTTTAAAGGGTCAGTGACATCTTCAGCTTCTGATATCTTCTCACAGAAGCCAACCCTTGTTAAAAAACCACAGACACAGAGAAAAGCATCACCTTAAAATGGACTACCCAAAACTATGAAGCGTTATATTTAACGTGGTTTAGGTCATCTATCAAGGTCGTGATTTGAAAAGTTTATCTGAAAATATTCAAGGCCCAACAAAAGACTTAGTGAGGATTACAGAACGGTGCTGCTGACAGGATAACAGATTAAACTTTAGGAATAAGAAAAGTCCAATCAGACTTTGCATACCTGCCATACCTGGACTAATCCTGTGTTCTTTGTTATTCAACTGTTCCACTTAAATACTCATCATTAACAACATTTTAATGTTTTGGTACTTGGCAGTTTCTACGTATTGCTTCCTGTCAGACAGTTTAGCTAAATTCCTCTTTATAGAGCTATATAAATTTTAAGACATAACTTCTCATGAAAAAAAATGGAGGAGGGTGTATTTATTTAAATATTTGCATCATAGCCTTGATAAATCTGTGATAATTAAAGTATTCTGAAGGCGTAAAAGCCAAAAGAGGAACTCCTACTTAATAGAAATGGAAAATGCAACCTGATATTTATCAATACCTGAATGACTATAGAGTCAAACTGTTTCTCTTCACCATCTCTGAGGAATATAATAAGAGCATTGACATTAGACTTGCTTAAGCCATACATCAAGAATGCAAGATAGCAAATGGAGAAGATGTTTTACCTATAATTCTTTTGTAAACAGGGGCCCTCCAAAATGCCTGGATTTCATTTTATATGCCACTTTCTTTCTGCTAAGAAGGCTTAGATGATGTGGAGGTAATTTGCATTAATACTCTAAACATGGACAAACTTTAATCTCTGTTCCTTCATAATTTGTTCACTTGGAATAAGCTATACCGATTTAAGAAGATGAACAAAGAAAAGACAGTGGTGCCCCATGCTGTTGGGTTGTATGTTGCTAATTTATTAAGCTTTTACAAAGAACCTAGAAAATGAGGAAAAAAAAAAATTCCAATGTATGGATCACTTTTTTCTTATTCTAACACACTGCCATAGGCATTAGCTATAAACAAAGCTCAGGCTCACACTGCCTTTTTAAAATCAATGACAGGTTTTGCAGCTGACACACGAACAAAAAAAAACAGACCAAAGAAAGAAAGAAGAACTTTCCCCATGGAGTTTCATTTGATTTGGGATATATTTCTTCTCTTTCAACTAATATAATCCAAACATGTTGATCTTTAAAAGCAGACTATAAAAGGCTGTCTATTATGGTCGCAGGGCAACATCTATCACAGCACTTATGATCCTGCTCACTCTAGAAAAATGTATCAACATTTCCCACTGTTGTGTTTATGCTATATATTTTGCTTCACTAATATTGGCAAGGACTTTAGAGTAAACAACATATCTGAAACGTAATTCTGTGCAAAATTCATTATATCCATGACTTACTTACTTGCTCTAACTATATACCTGTATTTTTCTCCTTACATAAGAAAACAAAAACCTGATATATTTACTTCCAACAATACTCTCTTAAAAGCTGTAGGGTTTTGTTGTTGCTGTTCCCCAAGAAGTCCTAACTACGGGTTTCAACTAGATCTTCTTAGGAGCAATAATTTAATGATACCTGTATATTTTCTACAGGTTGTGTAGATTGTTTTACAGGTTGTGAAATCTGTAGATTTTCAGTTACAACTGAATCCTCTTCTAGTAAGGCACAAGTTGGTATATTGCAAGGTGCAATAAAACTTTCATGACATAGATGGTAGCAATAAACTCTTGACTTTGGTATTATATAATTTTGCAGTTCTATGATATTCCACCTGAGCAGCTTAAGACACTTCTCAGAATAACAATTTGGCTTCGCAATGTTTCTGTTTTGAATTAAGGAAGCATTATCATCAACAACATTTTACAGGCAAAGAAACTGACAGATTAGAAGGATTCAATCCCTAAAAATGGTTGGGCACCCATTCACATGCATGTGGCAGAAGCATGCACAGAACCACTAGCAAGAAAGGTTCAATCTGGAGTTTTACAGAGGCTTTTTTTGGAGGTGAGTAGAGGAGTTATTGCATTCTGATTTCATGGCATTTAATTGCATCATTACATTTCATTTCATGGAGCTTTGAATCTGGTCACTAATGGCATGGCCATGACCAGGTAAGGACCTGCACTTCCTTAGCTATCGCACCTGGGTTAGGACCTTAATTTTTACATACCAACATAATGCTATGTTAATCATCACCAATTCAAAGGTGTTCAGCTGCAATAGAAGACATTTCCCTGAAGATATGAAACCACATAGATTTCTACTGTTAAGATTTCAGAAATTCTAGAAAAGTTTCCCTTGTTATTCAGTTTAAGGAATAATCAATATTTGACTTGGGCTGTTAATGAGTTTTATACATGCATTCATACTCACACAGACAGCAAGTACCCATTAGCTAGAGAAATACAATGAACCTAGCAAGTTTGAATCAAAAATCATTTATTGCCATCTTATAGAAGCAAGGTCAGAAAGAATTGCTATTTTAGGCAGCCTCCAGGTTTCTTGGAGACAAAGGCTTACTCTGTATATCTGCATAACCTTGTCCTTCTCATCTGCATAACCTTCAGACCTGAGGAGGTTTAAGATTAAATGAATTGGAAAAGATTAAGTGAATCACATGTTTAGCATTCCTTAACCCTCACCATGCTACAGGACCAGTTGGGGTAGTATCACTCAGTTGACCAGAAGCATTTTCATGTAATATATCTTAGTACCTTTAAAAACATTCAAACAAATTCAGCAATAAGGGCTTTTAGACAGATGAACATACATTCTTTCAGTTTTGGTACTCTGTTCCAACACATTGCTATAAAGCTACTAGGATAGCAGAAAAAGAACTGGCCCATTGCATTTTAGCTATCCAAACTACCTTGACAAATACTCTGAGGAGGGAAGTCCTTTTGGTAAAAGCTATACAAGTGATAGAAAGACAGCAGTACTATTGGAGCGTGGGCAACACAGTGAACAGAAAAAAATTTCATAGGATATTGTTACTGTGATTTTGCTTTATTTGAAAGGTGAAATATTTGTAACAAACCTTGTTTCTTAGGAATATATACCTGGCTGCAAAAACTTGACATACAAACTTTAGCATTGCTAGTATTACTTTGGGACTTCTTTTTAAATCTGCTTTCTTCCTTTAAGAAAATAACTAGGCCCCTTTTCTAAGTATGCAAAATTAGAAGTTTATTGATTTTGGATGCTTTTCTCCCCCTTCTCACCCCCACTGGGCTGGATGAAAACTGGTTCTGTTTTAATTAGCTGGTAAGCTACTGACCTAATTGATTTTCAAAACAATTTTTACAATGGCTCAGATATTTTGAGTTGTCTCCAAATTGCAGTTTGTGTGAAAACCAACTCTACAGCTCGTAACTGCATTAAATGAACTTTCCACCTTTTTTTTTTTTTCCCTTTCTTGAATGAAACTATGGTAAATTCCTATATTATTTCTTGCTGAGTTTGTAACCTTATCCTTTTCTAACTTTTTAAAACCATTCAATTGCTGAGAAGATTGGATTGGACAGAGGGTAAAGAAGATACAAGACACATCAGTTCAGTCTCATGATGAGTTAATCAATGAACGATCTAGTCTTCCTCTTCTATGACACTATAAAAGTTAATATTTCCATGCAGCAGTCTGAGGAATGAATTCTGCCTCCTGCACTGCACTACTCTATATCATCAAGGTATTTGCACAACACATCGGACCAACAGTTTCAAGAATAATACACTTTCACAATACATATATTACAACAGTCCCGTTGCTGTGATGGTATGTACTGCGCTACTCCTGCTAAGCCCTTATCTACAGCCTGGGAGGTGCCTTCTCCTACCAAAGCCCAACAACTTTCAAACAGAGAGGAAAGGAAGATATTATTGTGCTTTGTTCCTTAAACTGCTACAATGCAGAGAAAGATTAGGGTATTTGTTTCCTTCCCATAAAATTATATATATGTGTGTGTATCTGTCACTGTTACAGAAAGTGATATATTGTTCCTAAAAACAGGTCATAAATTGAACATTGCATTTCAGCCTGCATAGCTTAGATTCAGCTAAGCTTTTTTTCCCCAACAATCAAGCCCATTGTTTCTCTCCTTCATAAAAGCTAGTCCACACTCCAACCTTTTTTGTAGAATATCTGCTGCACAAAATCGAATATAGATCAGATCTGAGTATGTTCAGCCTAAGTTGCAGGGACACTTTTCAAATAGCAATCCACATTTAAAAAGTTAAGAAAGCAAACTGACTTTGACAACTAGAAAAGAGTTTTTCTCTCTCTCCTTGTCAAGTTTTTTTTTCCTCTTTAAATAACCCTAATTTCTTTTTAAACCACTACAGTTCTGTAATATTATGTCATGAATTTTCTTTGAAAGATCATTCTTGCATTTGTAATGCTTAACAATACTGTATTTTCAATACACTAAATTCTAGTAAAAAGGTGGTATCTGTTATACAAAGAAATAATGTATGTACAGAAATCATTACTATAGCACAAATATTTTTACCACCTAATGAATATGTGTGTTTTACATTTTTCTGGTGTAGAGAAGAAATTATAGACAATCCATCCTTTTCAAGTCTCATTGTCTGAAAGTACAAAGTTCCATTGAATAATATTCCTCACCTTTCCTTTCCTTTTTTTCATCACCTTGTGCTTTCACTTTTTAGTGTAACCTTATAAAATATGTAAAACATGAAATCACATAAATATTTAAAAACATTGAAGGTTGTAAATCATTCTACATGTAACTTATAATTTACCTGAAAAATTTATTAATGGTTGGGATTGGGTATTACTTGCTTTACCTGTTATAATCAGAATTGAGGGTATGACACTTCTCTTTTGGAATTTGTATAAATCAAATTACTAAATCAAAGAATCGTGTTCCTTACATAGTGTTTGTTTCTCCAATAGTCCTCCATGTAGGAAACATGTAACTCATGCTGAAGACAGTAAAACTGTACCTGGTCCAAATTTAGTGAACAATCCATTTTCAAATGCAGTTTTTAAAAATAATTTCCTACTTTATATGTGTATAAATTCCCTATTGATATAATTCTGGAATCTCTTATAATAATTTACAGGATCTACCTATGCAGCACCTCTACTAAACAGAAAAGTATTATTGATTTTATAAATTTAAAACAGCATCAGTGATTTTATGCTGCAGATAGAAGTATTATGGGTTCAAAAATATCTCCTGTCCTTCTAACTAGGAGATGGCATAGAGGGAGAAGTAAATTAGGCTCCCTACCAACTTAATGCAGTGGTAGGCTGCTATGGAGACCATTTCAGCTGCCCAAGTAATATGTCTCATATTCTGAAGATTGTAAGGGAGAATAACAGACTTTTGTGTCAGACTTGTTAGTACTCCTGGTGCCAAGGAAACCTACTTTCAACTTATAGTATTGGACAGACCCCAAAACATAGGCTGGCATGAACACACTCACCTGCAAGCACTACAGTTCTCAGAAGTTCTTCATATCACTGCCCACTTTGTTAGGACTGACATCTGCTTGTGGACCTATCTGACCTTCTGAATCATTGCTCTATGTCTTGCACATAGGTAACTACAGTTTGCTATAAGAAAAGAACTATAAAAAGGGCATGGAACGAAGGGAAAGAGTTTTCATACACGGCTTGGTTAAGTCATCTAGACATGCCAGAATCTCCGGCACATTAATTCTGGCTAATTCTACTGGTGGTGGAGTGCAGCATTGCCCATTCCTCGTAGTCCTGGTCCTCAAACACAGACTGACTGGCCACACCTTGCCACGTACAAAACTCTCCCAGACATCTAGGTTTTCCTCCAAAGGAAGCCTGGGCACACAGGCAAAGATGAAACAGTGCCGCCCTCCCACAGGTCCCTCTCTGGGGATGATGTGGGAACTGGAGCTGCAGGCTGTATCACAGAGCCTTCCCTTCTGCTTCCAGGATGCAGCTGGTGCAGACAGGCAGGGCAGTGGAGAGGCTACACCAGCTACTGCAGGCTCTGCCTCTTCTTCTAGTGGGCTACATCAGTTTGCACCAGCTGAGGACTCCTGCTGAGCTAGCTAGCTAGCTAACTTATAGGCTACTTAGAGCTGCATAAAACATTAAAAGCTTGTAATTTTTCCACTTTCAAACTGATATCTAAAGCGCTTATTTTCAGGAAACTTTTTGTTCCAATTTGGTTGAAGCTTCCAGTTACTTCAATAGGAAAAGCAGCCTTACATTTCAGTGAAAAGCTGAAGGAAGGGATCAAAACAAATTTGTTTTTTAGTAAACATTCAATTGATAACTGTTTTCAAATGTTTGCTTACTGCCTTCAACTGCTAACGATTTTATCCATCTGTGGAATATTGCTGTTTGATCATGTCCTTTCTGATTTTGTCAGACCCACTCAAGTTTAGGTGTCCAGAAAGTTTGATCTAAAAATTGAATTTATACCATAGAAAAAATAGTAACAGAGGGTAAATGTAGCGTTCGCTACATATCAAGGTGCCACGATTAGATCACTGGTCGGCCCAGACCAGGGAAAGAGACAGATAACACACACAGTGTGAGCGCCAACTTCCGCCCTTTATTGCGCAGTTGATTCCTTTTATACTAACAAGGGTAGGCGGGATTACAGATACGTCACAAGGCTGCGACTAACCCTCCGTCTTTCCATGACATCGCGAGATCTTCCGAACGCCGAACCCTACAGGTAAATATGGACATTGAATAAAAAACTAATCACCCAGCACTGAAATACTTTCTGGGTACTGAAAGCATTTTTCTTCTCTGAGCTTACTAGATGTCTCTCTGCAGACTTTATGAGTGAACTGGACTGTGTTACAATCTGGTAGGAAGAACTACTATCTGAAGATCAACACATACTTCATCAATGATAGAAGCAGCTCACAGACCTCTAGATGCACTCAGTGAAGTAAAGCTATAAAACAATTGCCCAAATGCTCTTAACAAAAAAACAACCAAACAAAAAAAAGAAAATCTCCACAACCGTATTTAAGTTTACCAGTATATATAATTTAGTCTTGATGGAACCATAGCTGTTTTCAAACTGTGCCGTTGCCCTTTCCTTACCCACTTCCACTAGTCAAAGCTAACAAACACCATACCATATAAAGGAATAATCAAAAGGTTTTTATTTTGGATGCACAGATGTCTCTAATCTCTCTAACAGTATTTACCAATATACATACCTGGCATCTTGCGTTCTGAAGCATATTGTGGCGGCCACTTTTCTTGTTAGCTTTTTGTGTATTTGGAAATGCTTTTTGAGCATGACTGCATTCTGCTCTCTTCATTAAAGATGTATCTGTATCGCATTCCCTCCCCCAATTGCAATTATTTAGCCATTTCTTGCCACCTCATTTTTGACATAGGGCGCCCTGCTGTCCAAATGAAATTTTAATGAAAGCTTGAGGATGTGCTTGTGCATTGTTGAGTCCCACTGCAGTCCTGTGACATGCAAAGAACAAGAGTCAAATACTCACAGTTAGTGGGAAAGTGTTATTACTTTTTAAAAGCAACAAATGTTGGCATACAGTGTATGCTCTGCCAGCTCCACTTCACCCAGCATTTTTGTTGCTGCCCTACATGCATTTCTGTGTGGTTTCTTCTTGCCTAAGAACCTGCCTAAGGTGACCTGAATCCCACATGCCAAGAGAACACTATATGACTATAAATTTGTCACCCAACCTGCTTGCTTCTACTAACCTGGCCACCGATGCATTTTGCTTTTTAGAAAGGCAAAATTTCAATACACATTACACAAATAACCTCGTTATATTCTATTATGCAGAGTTTGCTGTTCTTGTTCCTCTTCCATTCATAGGTTTTTCTTCTTTTGTCAGTGCAATCCTAATTTCAACATTAGAAATCCAAATGACCCATAATCACTTTGAATTACAAGTAACAGAAGCAATAAAATCTTCAATTTTTGCCTGTGAAGTCCTGTGTGCCATGTACCTACACTAACAGTACCAATTGTATGCAGTGCCTCCATGGACCTCTTCTTTCTTTGGTCCCAACTTTTCATTCCCTTCTAGCAAACGTCTGATCCTTCAAATTCAGTAAATGAGCCAGACCACAGCCACCCTGTCCCACTGACCAGATTAATCTCCAGGACATAAAGTGCAAAAGGGGTTCTCTGGAAGAGCCCCATCACTTTTAATGGTGTCACTGAATATTACACCTCAAGTGGTTTGTTCAGGAGTACTAAACTGAAGCTGTATGGCAAGTTCAATTTTAGCTTTTCTGAATTTTTGAGAACTTGGTTAAGATTAAACTGAAATATTTCAACAAACTCAAAACATTTTGTCATGTGAAAAATAGTGTGTTGGCTTGCCCTGACAACAAAGTATAGCTAGGCCTTTTCAGCTAAAGTATTTACATAAAACCTGGAATAGAGCAGAAATATGACATGCATCAGACCAAAAGGGTTGAAGGTTGGCAAAGATGGTATTTTAAACAGGAAAACCTGAATGGTCTTAATAGGTGACACATCAATTTCACTTCTAATTACCTTTGGTTCAGAAATCTGATGTGATGGTGACAATATATAGTTTTAGATTATTTTTTTATTAAGCTACCTTTGCTAAGGAAAATATTTCACAAAATTAGAGAATTGCCAAGAACAATTATAAAAGGATGATTTCCTTACAAAAAAGTCCAGCTAAAAATATTCTGGGCAAGCCAGACTACCAGTAGCAGTGAACTGCCTGTAGTTTTTAGGAAGAAAAATTCTCCTTTTGAAGTTATCTTTTCTATCATTACACTATTTCAGCTTGTCAATATTCACCATGATAGCAGCTTCAGCATTTTTGTCTGATACCTTGAGTACAGATAAATAGCAAGAGATTAACTTACATTCAGCCTGAAAACAGTAGGAGAGAATATATGTTAACTGTAACGGACTTGTGACAAACCTCTTCTGCTGTTCCAAGAGGATAAGCCAATCTATGAATTTCTATTTCTGGTGGATTATGAGAGCATAAGATTTTTATTCCATTTTCTGAATTAAAAGCATTATGCAACAATCACATACTTGAGACCATGCAACGAAAAGAGAAAATTGAGGGTAAAGCTAAGGAGAATACCCTATGATGGCTGCTTTTATACAGATTAAGTTAAGAGACACTCACATGACAAATAAAAACTTTTAAGGGTATGTTTTAAGGAAACACCATGTTTCTGAATAGAGTATTCTATCAAACCTGTTTCCATTAATATAAAACTCAGATCACATTATCTTCAGTTTATTAGTAGTATTATTAGTTATCAGACCTGAATTTTTTCAATATTTAATAAAAAATCCTCACAGAACTGATTGATAAAACTGTTGATGTAGCTATTAACTGAGATTTTGCTATCAACTTTCAGTGTCTATATTTGGCAGATTTCTGCAATGTGTTACATCATCACAAAAGAAAAAAGAAAAAATTACAGTGCTTTCCTGGTGTGAACAAGTGAATTCTGTGTATTTCAGAGGTGAAAAAGTAGGCTGTGGTGACAAAGAATCTCAACTAATAGAAGGCACTGAAAAATGCACTCATGCTTTACCCTATATTAGCAACCCACAACAATTGCAAATCTTCTAATTATGTTTGTTGCTTCCAGAAGAGAGTTTTCTTATCATACAGTTTTGTACAGTAGTTACATTTATGCCTAAGGTATTATATCCGCTTTAAAGTAACCTTTCATTGAATACTATCATAATTTTGAGTGCATGTAGCATTAGATTCTTCTAATTTTGACTACCTTAATTTTTTATATATATGCAATAAAGTAATATGAAAGAATATTCAGTTGTTGCCAGTCAGTCTTTAACATTGAATCTCCCACATTTGTAAAAAATGCAATTTTAACTTACCTATAAAGCACCTTTTCACAGTTTGGGGACATTTTATGATCTTAGAGATGTATACTTGTATATTTCCATGTATGCAGAGTTATGAAATGAAACATAGTCTGTAATTCATTCTCTTCTGGTAAAGTTGTAAGACAACCAAAAGTCTGTTGTTACAAAATTTTCAAGGTCTCATTTTAGCTGTGCATAGCCCACTTGGTTCAATTTTGTGATATAAGAGTGGACAGGTAGTAACAAGGAAATACAAATTTTCATTCAATGTTCATTTATAGACATACTGGTTGTTTGTGATGTAAACATCAACATTTTCTGTTCTACCTGATGACACATCATCAAAATTCAAACTTCTAAAACAAAAAAAATCCTAAATTTCTGAGTTCCTTCATAAACATTAAATATATTTGATCTGGGCAAAGTCCAATCTTGATGATACAAGACAAGCTTCAACAAAAATAACTGAGATTCAGTCACTCTTATTTATGGGAGTCAGAAATTGCAGCGTTTTTCTCTGTTACTCCTAGCACTTTGCCTTGATTTGGCAAAGTTCTTCAGTCTTAGAACCTGAGCATCTTCAAGCATCTTCATTTCAATTACCCTCAAAACCTCAGTCCTTACCCTAACTAAAAGGGAGCCAATTTCTTCTCTTGCTTCCATTAAGTACTTCTATAAATACACCTAGTCATTCTTACAGAAAACAACTGCAAGTCTGGCAAGACCTTCACCAAGGAAATTCCTACCAAAAGGAACTGTCCTTGCTTCTCCCTAAACTCTACTTCTGCATAGTTTCTTTCGTTAGGAACAAGTGTCTTCAGGCTGACTTCTACACTAAAAATAATGTTTACTCTGCAGTTACAAGATTCAGCAAAGTTGTGCAACAGCTTCACAGAATGGTTGGCATTGGAAGTGACCTCTGGAGGTCATCTACCAAGCCAGAGATTTCATTTAGAAGTTTATTAAGTAGGTCAAGCACAATTTCCCCCTGGTGAAGCCATGCTGACTACTCCTATTACCTTGTCCTTTATGTGCCTGGAGATGGTTTCCAGGATTAGCTGCTCCATCACCTTCCCAGGGATTGAGTTGAAGCTGACCAACCTATAGTTCCCTGGGTCCTCCTTCTTGCCCTTCTTGAAGATAGAAGTGACATTTTCTTTCCTCCAATCACCATGATCAATCAAAGATTATTGAGAGTAACCTCACAATGACATCAGCCAGTTGCCTCAGCACTCACGGGTGAATCCCATGAGGACCCATGGGCTTATGTACCTCCATGTTGCTTTAGTATTCCCTGATCTAATCCTCTTCTACCAAGGGTACATCTTCCTTGTTCCAGTCTTTCCCCATAGTCTCTGGAACCTGGGATTCCTGAAGACCAATCATTCTAGTAAAGACTGAGAAAAAGGCAGCATTCAGTACTTCTGCCTTCTCCATATCCTGTGTAACCAGATCCCCTGTCTTGTTGAGCAATGGGCCCACATTTTCCCTAGTCTTCCTTTTATCACCTATGTAGAAGTCTTTCTTGTTGTCTTTGATGTCCCTGACCAGATGTAATTCCACTTGGGCTTTAGCTTTCCTAACTTCATCCCTGGATGCTCAGACAATGTTTCTGTATTCTTCTGACATTACCTATCCTTACTTCTACCCTCTGTATACTTCCTTTTTGTCTTTGAGTTTGGCCAGAAGCTCCTTGTTCATCCACACAGATCTCCTGGCATTTTTACCCAACTTCTGATTCTTTGCAATAGAACTCTCTTGAGCTTGGAGGAGGTGGTCCTTGAATATTAACCAGCTTTCTTGGGCCCCTCTTCCCTCCAGGACCGTATCCCCATGTGACTCTTCTGACCAAATCTTTGAAGAGGCCAAAGTCTGCTCTCCTGAAGTCCAGGGTTGTAAGCTTGCTTTTCACCCTCCTCTCTACCCTCAGGCTTGATCTCTTGGGTCAACCTTTTGCCACCTCACACAAGAAGAGAAACGCATAAAGTAAGAGCAGGATGGTCTGTACAAGACAATCTGAAAGAGTGGGGAGTAGTGATCAACTACTGTTAAGCAACCCGTCACTCAGTAAACCCAAAACTTAAGTGGATGTGTTATAATGCAGCTGGAAGTGTGACTTTCATACACGTAGGTGTAATTCAGCTAGATTAAGCTTTCAAGGCGTTTAAAAGATTTTCCAGTCCCTTATGCACTCCAGGCTTTATTTTTGACCCTCTCCTTTTGAGAACCATGCTTCAATCCCCTTCCCTGATATCAGGAAACAATCCTGAGCCTGCATTTTTGTTTTGTGGCTTTAAGAAGGTGCCACTGTCTCTATAGACTAGTGAGGGCTGCTGATAGAAATAAAGATTGTGCTTCTCCCCTCAGCCCTGCACCCCTGAGCTAAAGCACCACTCAGCTTGGGGTGAGTTTCTGGTAGGCTTCATGGGAAGGGTGCTCTAGAGCCTCTCCTTAGGCTTACATCTTATACCTCACCTCCTCTATGACACCACTTGAACACCAGAAAGAGAACAGAAGTGGCAAAATTACAGAACTGCAGTGATGCATGCATTCAGTATTCAATAGGAACAAATAAGCTTACTTGAGCTTAGAGCAATGCTACCTGAGGTTTGTCTACACTTGTTGCAATCTCAACTCTACAGTCCAGACATACTCAATTGACTGTTTTTTATTCAGTTCAAAGTATATGACCTTGAGATGGAGTAATCTTCTACAAAAAACAGCTGGTAAAATGCCACATAGTAGATAAAGTTGTAGAAAATCAAAAAGCCAGCGTGTCACTCACTAAGTATTTATCATCACCACCACCCAAAAAAAAAACCCCAAAACCCTACATTACCAAAAGGCCACAGCTTCAGGATACATAATCTGTCTACAGCTTTATGTGGACAAGTAAACAGTGCAATGCTTCAGCTATTACCCTTAAACTACTGAAAAGAAGACCTCAACAAACCACACAGATACTGTTTCTTGATAATAGCAAATACAAAATAGTAAATGAAATAATTAGGTGATGGATCTCAAAGATCCCAAGAGTATATTATTTACACAAAAGATACCCTGTAAGCATGAAATGAATTTGCAATTAATGTTAAGTTTAAAGCTGACACAAGCACACAACAACACAAAACCACACTGTGAATGTCTAATAATTATTAAGTGTTGTTATAGTTGTGATGCTGTAAGATTATAAATGACGGAAACTGTTTACAGGTAGAAAGTTTGGGGGTTTTTTTTTAAGACTATCCAGTATACTAGCAGGGGTGGAGAGGGGCAAAGGTGCACCAAAAAGGCATGCCCTTGGACACAATCTCTTCTTAATAAACTGAAGTCTTAACAGCAATAGCAAAATGAGCTGAACATCAGTCCTTTCTTGCAGATTTCTTTCTTATCAGGGTAAGCCCTTGTTTCCATTTTAGTAACAGTGATAATAAAGAAAAAATCTTTTTCTTTTTTTTTTTCTAATTAAACTCAACCAACATCATATTTTGGCCTGCTCATATATTTGAGATTCATATTTTCAGGCTTCTCATTTTCAATTTATTCATCTTTACATAAATTAAGCCATAAAATCCTATTTATTCCAGGAAAGAGTGAGAAAAACTTATTACTATTTATATTTTCCAAAATACAAATATCAATTTAAATAAGATGTTTTCAAGAAGGTTTAAGGGACTAGATTATGATGCTTCCAAATATCAAACATCAGGTTAAGGTCTAACCAAACAGATTTCCACTAAAATCAATAAATCTCATCCTTTGACTTTGTTCATGTAAAACCACTCTTTGGTGCAGTCAACTAGATATCCAAACCTTACAAGTTTGTGAGGATTTTCTTCAGAGTAGCTCTGGTCTGATTGTCTGGATGCAAGGTGCAATAGCAGTCAGGGAGAGTGGGGTACACTCTGGAGCAGAGGCTTCAACATAGTTTCACCCAAAATTGCATACTTCAGGGCTGTTCCATAATGCAAACCAAAGCACAGTAAGCAGAAAAGATTGGGAGATGCCTCTCAAAGGTACTCTTGTGTTCTGAGTTCAAATGGTAATGCCAAGACAGCTGTTGAAAACTAAGATGCCAGTTTGCTGTCAGAGGTGGCAGAGAAACAAACTTCAGATACTAATCTGAAGCCTAAGTTGATGTTCCTTAACCATTCTCCATTCTACTTTTTCCCAATAAAAACTCTCTCTGAGGCCACTTAATTCAGCCACAGATTACTAATTTGTTAATGTAATTTAAAGGACCACTGGGGTTGTTGGAATTATTGAAGTATCTATACATTCATGAATATACAGTCCTGCTTCGCTGCTGGATAGAACTCCTTTGATAAAAGATGGAGTACGGGCAGCTGAGCTAATGAATGCTTTTTGAACAAACATTATAAATTTCAACTGAATGATGGTAAAGTAGATACTGAGAACTGCAAAAGGCTATTTATTCTAGTTTCTTTTCATCTTGCATCATGTCCAGCATATTTTTGTCCTGTCTTTTACCTAATCTTTCTCCTCCTCTTCCCCTCTACTTTAGCAAATCTAAAATCATCATTTTTTTTAGTTTTATTATCTTTGGTTTCAGAAATGTATTTCCAAGTGTTATTTCTCACATATGGTTCTTCTGCAAGGTGCCCTGAAGACATTGCATCTAATCCAAAACTGCTTAAAATAAGTGGAAGATATCACACTTAAGACCTGAAGTGAAACTCAGGGAAAAATGCACTTGCCGAATCAAAATTATAGTGTCAAGTTTCACTGAATAGAGAAGACTTTAAAGGAATTAATTTGGAGTTTGTAAGGGGTTAAGAAAACAGTAACCCCTTAATAAGAAGGATTTAATCAAGTTTAAATCCTATTTATACAGTTCAATGGATCAAGCAGCATCTTACCAAAAAGAACATAAAACTCTCCATAAAACAGTTCATTTCCATAGCACACTTTTAGCACCTATTAATTCATACTTTCCAGACATTCTTGATAAAAGGAAGACTAATATCAGTAGTGTCAAAGGTATTAGTTTTGTTTAGTTTTCCTGATAATGATAGCAATTTTAATTCCAAACTCAAAGCCTTAATGACATTTTGCGAAATAATAAATTGAATTAATTTCAGCATGCCAGATTTTTCATAGGAGAGCTCTGGTTCTCAAATTTTAACCTTTGTATCTATGGAAGTTGGCAATTAAGTTGCAAGAATTTCTCAAGACATATTGACTAGGTTATCTTAAACGGGTTTTTTTACACTTTCAAACAGCTTAAAGTTTAAAATATTTTCATTTTAAATTTCATGTATTAAATTGTCAAAACATATTCTTGTTTAGAAGTGGTTTTAACAATAAATATAGCTTTATTTGTTTATTTTAAAGTATAACAACACTATCTGTTAAAACTGTAATGATAATATGCTACTTTTTCAACAGTAGAGGCTTTTGTTGTTCAAAGTGTAATTTCTCCTGAAATGCAGCCCACTATTACTCTCATAGGGGTTTTATTTCTTCATCTTGAGGAATATAAATTTAGATTCTATTACTAATTGCTTCCTTGTAATCAAGGAGTTGACATCTGGGGATTTTATAATCCTCAGGCTGCATTAAACAGAAGAATAGTTCTAAGGCGGTTTGTTGAATGAGTAAGTTAACATAAACCATTGTACAACTCTGCCTTGAGAGGAAATTCTGAATTGTTATCAGGCTTTTCTCAGTCATCTTAATATTAAATAGTATGTAATTTAGAACTTAATTTTTTTTTCAGAAAGAGTACTCCAAATTAATTACAGGAGAGTTGGCAAATTTTATAGCGGTGAATTTGGAATTATAGAAAATTTAGAGTTCCACACTTCAGTAAATTAATATTGCATCTTAGGAATATACTATACCTACACAAAAATTTTGTTAGAAAAAGTCAGGTCTCAGAGGCAGTCATAAGGCTCAGAGACAAAGGGAAAGATCAGAGGCAGAAAAATATAAGTATGAATAGAAGTTACACTAACTCTGGTTAAGGTGATCGGTAAGAACAACTACCATGACCAGAATTAGAAAAGGCAGAACAGTGTTCCAAGTTCTTCCTGCAACCAAAATCTACCAAGTCTGGATGTAGATGAATTTGAAACCTTCTCTGAAGGGATCTTATATGAACTTGAAGTCTTCTAAGCCTTGCCAGGATTCTACTGTTGGCTTCCATTAACTGTACTAAATACTCAACGTAAAACAATGTCAGAGTATGAAAGTAAGATGTGCTAATTCATGAGGGCATAAAATGGTATGCTACCCAAATCAGTATGATAATTCAGTTTTATTTTTTAAATCAATTACTTAATGAAATGCTTTTCCTCAAATTTCATTGAGGTATTCATACATTATCTTCAAAATGTGCAAAATGAAGATGACCTATCTGACAAATCATTTAGCTGAAGAAGAGAAGTGTAATAAAACCTACTGTTGGCTCCTTCAGTTGATAAAACAGATTATTTTGATCTCCAGGTCCTTTAGAGTGTCTTCTTCTGTTTCATTAAAGCATAACCATTTGGAAAGGAATACAATCAAAATTTCTGTGAATTTCCAATATGAATATGAATGAAGCACTCTCCTGCTCCCTCCTCCATCTCCCAATGCAGGGTTACTGTAACAAGAAGGCTAGGCAAGAGACAATCACAGTCTCTTGATACAAAATATTAACCATAACTGTTGTACTCATTATTACAATATGCTGTCATGGAACTGCATCCACAAGTATGTTATATCTTGCTCTTGACCAAGCTTTGGATTACCATAGGATTTGGCATCAATAAAAACTTTGATAATAAATCAAAAGAACTTCATGACAGAGGAGCTTATTTATTTTTCATTCCCATCTGTTTTAAAACACAAAATATAGCAAATTACAGTCAATAAGCAGTTAGACAAGTCTCAGTAGATGGAAATTACAAATAATCTCCTTCTACATCTATTACAAAGAAGAGAGTAGGCCAACGAATGTATATTAAAAAATACCAAGTATTGCTAAGAAGCTTTTGCAACCAGCACTGTTTAAAAGACTAACACATCTGTAAGATGACACATAAAGGAAATAAAATATAAGAATTAAAACAATGTAAGAAAACACTTGTTGGTTTTTTTTTTTTATATTTCCAAATCAGATATGTAGAATTTTCAAGAAAGATATGCTACTTCATTTTTTTTCCTACAGAAAGCTTATCTAAGGAGCAATACATATCTCAAAGGCTTTACACCTATAGAATTAAGGCTCAAAAAAGGAAGAGTAAGTTTCTAAAAAATGCATTCCTGGAAATGGGGTGTAAGTGAATCAGCATTTGACTAGAAGGAAAATCCTCAGTCATTAGAGTTTTGTCATTGCATGAATGTATCATATGGCACATTCACACATCCATTATACTCATGAAATAAAACATAAATTAAGATCTCTTGCTTAATATATTATTTATGAGAAAAGCTGTTTTATAAATTGTTCTTTGAGTGGTTTGAAATCTATTTCCTAATCTAATTTCATAACCAGTTGCACATATAGCTCTTTAGCTCAAGAACCTCTTTCCTGCCTCTGCTTGCACCTCTTATATAGCTGTAGGCTGTATTCCTTTCACTTTGCTAGAACAGGCTTATTAGAACCTTAAATACGTGCTTCGGACCCTGAACATCCTGGCAGTAAATGTTTTCTAAAACTGTTCAAATTTGTTCATTTTCCTAGATGATGGATGACCAGACTTGTCTTGTACATTAACATTTATAATGTAATAAAATACAGAAAATGCTAATCCAGTGCTTAAATGAAGATGGAAGTTATCACTGCTCTGCAATTATTCCCCTTGGTCAAATTACAGAGATCAAGTGATCACTTTTTCCCTTCCATACTTACACTTTTGCTACAAGTAGTGGTTCTGCTGTCTCTTTTTCTTTCTTTTTTTTTTTTTTCCCAAGTAAGTAAAAGGTGTGCAAAAGTCACCCACAGACAGGTAAACATCTGAAATATAAACAGAAGCAAGAAAGGAAGAAAAAGGCTGGTATCCTGGTTTGATAACGTGTCATTGCACTAAAAGAGCGCACTTATGAGCAGCAGGAGTAAATAAGAATACTTCAATAGCAGCTTCAAGTTATTTCAAATGGTGTGAAGTTTAAAGAACTCCTTGATATAGGTTATGGGTGAGTATGCATAGCTATGTAGGCAAAAATATGAGCCTATACCTTCCCTGTTCAATTGAGAAGAAATTGTATATCATATGACATACACTATAATTCCAGAGACACTTCATATATTTTGAGCAAGAGATACTCCACAGATTTAAACATTTAAGATGCATTCACTGAAATAGCTTCCCACGAGGGTCAACTAAAGACTAAACTTATTATGAGAGCTGTTTGCCCCTACTGATGTTTCCTCTATGCTGAAGTAAAGGGATTGCTCCAGCACCTAGAAACTCTGAGACCCTCCAGAGGCTATCCGCGGACTGTGGTACCCACTAGCATTTGGCCCCCTTTTGTGCCCTGAGGAACCCAGAGATACAAACACACACCCCCACCTGGTCCCCAGGCACTCCCCCCTCTGCATCCTGCTGTGCCCTTGCTGCAGGTGCACGCCTCAGTGCTGTAATCCAGGTTTCAGCACAAAATTCAGTCCTGCACAGGCTGCATCTGCAGAAAATCCCTGTGCATCAGTTCAGTAACACCATCAGGTGAAGTTTCAGACTGGAGTTTTGTTGTCATGTTAGGGAAAAAAAAGTTTAAAATTCCCCCTCCCTCCCTATCCTCTAAAGGAGGGCACCATTTTTGTGTGTGAGAGAGAAGTCTGAGTATTTTTTATTTCACTGCTGTAAACTGAAGATCAAAGATGTGTGTTTACATACCAGAGCAGAAAGTGATTCCTAATCAGGAAGAGTTGACTGAACTAATAAAGAAAGGAAGAGCTTAAAAAAAGTTTAGGTTAGTATGTTTAACTCATATAAATAAAAAATAACTTAAATAAGCAAAGCTGCAACTGTTAAGAGTGCAGAAATACAGGTTCTCAATTTCTGATACATATTGTAACTGCCTTCTTTTAAGGATTAATGTAGCCAGCAGTTATATGGGTGTTGGCTAGTTTTAGCTCAGGTAGAGTACTCTGGCATTTTAAAGTCACATGAGTAACGAGGAAAGTGCTTGCTGTATAACATGTTCTCTGAAAATAAAATTAGTTGGCTTCAGTGAGGTTAAATCAAAACATTGGGATAGGGCATAGAGGTACTTGAACTTCACCTTGCTTTATTAGCCAACTGTTCCTGCTGTTTGGAGCTCGACACCTTAGATGTTTCTACGTGGAAAATTATTCCAAATTGTTTTATCTCTTTTGTAACTGATAAATGGCACAAAGTAGATTCTCACCTAAGAGAAAAATAAATCGCATATTTCTGTTATGTGGACAAAGTTTCATAGTTTTCATACAATAACATCTTCCTAAAATTAAAACTTATTTTATATAAATGACAGGATGTGGACGAGTGAGTGACCTGTATATATAAGTATCTAGCATATAAAAGACAGCATTAATCAGCAGGCCCATGAAATTGAACACTGTGTTTAAGTGGCAAACATGCATTGTGATTCAAATAATGCTGAGAGCATAATGAGGGAAGAACTTTCAGCTCATTTGCCAGACTATGATTATTTTTATTTCTTATACAATGTTTTCTGGCAGGGAAGGGGAAAGTAAGTGATATTTAATTGTATCAGTAATTTCAAACGAATAATGGAAAAAAACAATGCCAGTTTACTCTTCGTGCCATATCCACTGTTAAGCCAATTTATTCCTCTTCATAAATCAATTTGTTTTTCAGTGTAGGTGGAATCATTACAGCAGGGTCATCTTCCTAGTATTTGGATTCACTGGCTATTAGGTTCACGGTCATACATTGCTGATTCACAGGGAGAGCTATTCGTCCATAAGCAGAGGCTGACATGAGACGGTTGACTTTTATTAGAGCTGAGTGAATAATCTGAAACCAATTATTGAATGCATATTTTCTGGGTTTTTTCCTAATTGCTTAATCCAGTACTGCTGTAATTGGGGAGGGGTATGGGAGGGGATGGGACATGGACATGATATGGGATGGACAGACAACATCTGCTAATGGCCTTCAGCAATGAAAGGATCATGAAATTCTGCTGTTTTCAACATTTGAAAATTACCTGGGTGTTTCTTCACTGAACAATTCTCAGGCTGGAAACTATTCACACATAAATTCATAGGAAAAAGTGCTTTTGTTATGTTTAGAGAGATTTGGCTCTCCATTATGGCTACAGTTTTCATTTTGCAGGTGCTTATGTTATTGCTAGCAACACAGTGGTAAATAGAATTTTTTCCTTCAAAACTTGTTCATGATAAATTTTTAAAATTAAAGGTCGATTTCCCTCCTTCCCACAATGAAGAATTTAAATGCATGATAGAACCCATACAAATTGCAGCAGAATTAATAGTTGTTCAGTGTTCTTCACTCCTCCCCTCCCCTTATTATCCACAGGTTAATTATGCTAGCTACCATGCTGCTTTAGGACCCACCAGCACCTGGGTGCAGAGCAAATACTGAGTTTGATTGCTCCCAACCCAACGGAAAATGAACTCTCTTCTTCCTGGTACCCATTTGATAACTACCAGCAGTGGGCACTTTCTCAACATCTCTGTGATCTTTGTCTCTGAGGTTTTGTCTCTTTACATCAGTCTTTTATGAATGAAAGCACCTAAATAATAGGAGCTGAATTCAGATCAGCAATGTTTCTAACTACATAGTCCATAGTGTAGCAAGATCAAACCCAAAATTATTAGGAGCTCTTCTAGGAAGGGCTTCAATCACTAATTAAATAGAAGTTGCTGAATTGCACTGCTTCTTGCTATGAATGATGCATGCATGCATGCATGCATGCCTAATAATAATCACTAATATTAGAGCTGGGCTTTTGTTAAAACAAACTCAGTCTGACTGTCCTAGTATAAAGAAAATTAAAACAGAGGTATTTCTCCAAGACCATTTCACTCATTAAAAGACAGGGCAATATAATTTTTCCTTCATTAGTTATCTGCAACTGGAAACTTCTCTTTAGTGACCAGCCTTATACAGTTCCTTGCCAATTAATGAACTCCTAAGCTTAGCCATCAAAATTAAAGCCAACTAAGTTATCAATAGAGACTTCACTTGGCACCAAACTTGGATCTGTGTTTCTACAAGGGCTGTCATTTTTTTGCGCAGCAGATACCACATGGATTCCAGCCCAGTCCATTATAGATATTCCATTTGTACATCATGTCTTAGATAACTCTGTAAGAATGAGAGAGACTGTACACAATCTAACAAATCCTATGACATGGAATCTGGATCTAATGTCTAACAAATCTCTCCTCTTTGATTCAGGCATCTATCAAGGAAAACCATACTGGGACAGAGATTGTAGGTTGATCTGCACATCAGCCAATTCTAGTAAAGTTATACATTTCCCTCAGAGGCTCTTAATCAGCTCAAATGGTTGCGCTAAACTCAGGAGGTGTCCTCACATAAGAGTAATTTAGACACTGTGAAACCTGTGAAAACACCTACACCATAGCAATTCTATCTAGTCAAAAAACATTCCAACTTTTGTCATTTACCACAACCAACGTGCTTTATTACAAGGTTTGAGAATCAGAAGAAAAGAAAGTCTTGCCTAGCCTGCAGGTCAAGGGACTGGTCTGGCCTGCAACAGACTCAAGATCCAGTTTGTACGTATAATTCAGAGGAATCTATACTAAACCCACTATTTTGGCTCAATCAAACAGGACTCAAATCTTTACTTCCCACATCACAGGCCAGTGTCCTAATTATCCGTGAACACATGGACACCTAGGTTTTGACCCAAAGCATCATGTGTCAACTCCATGTCTACAAACTGTTCTTGTTTTCTATTGAAAACAAAAATATTAACTCAAAACAAGATTGTCATTAAATGGAATTAACCTCTGTTAAACTCATATTCTGTTAGTTATTGATTTTCTCAAGTTAAACAGCATCTGAACATCTACAGTAGAAAAGGATTATAACTGTAATATAAGAAATAAAACTTACTTTGTATTCCTTTTTCATCTAGCTGATCGATGCAAGCCAAATTTCACACTAATCAGCCCAAGCAGTTAGCATGCTATATGGAAATTTAAAATGTCTGCTGATTGAAGCAAAAAGAGAAAAAAAAAAAAAAAAAAACACAAAAAGTAACTATCTGTAGTAATAACTCAAGATACAAATATTGCACTAAAACATGCACTTCATGCAAATTTTAGTGATGATGGCTGTGCTAGTTTTGGCTGAGATAGAGTTAATTTTCTTCACCGTAGGTTGTATGGTGCTATGTTTTGGATTTGTGCTGAAAACAGTGTTGATAACACAGGGATGTTTTCTTTATTGCTGAGCAGTGCTTACACAGAGCCAAGGCCTTTTCTGCTTCTCACCCCACCCCACCAGCGAGTAGGCTGGGGGGGCACAAGAGGTTTGGGAGGGGACACAGCTGGGACAGCTGACCCCAACTGACCAAAGGGATATTCCATAGCATATGACATCATGCTCAGAATATAAAGCTGGGGGAAGAAGAAGGAAGCAGGGGACATTTGGAGGGATGGCATTTGTCTTCCCAAGTAACTGTTACGCATGATGGAGCCCTGCTGTCCTGGAGATGGCCGAACACCTGCCGGCTGATGGGAACTTCTGAATGAATTCCTTGTTTTGCTTTGCTTTGCTTCTGTGTGTGGCTTTTTCTTTACCTCTTAAACTGTCTTTATCTCAGCTCACAAGTTTTCTCCCTTTTACCCCTCTGATTCTCTCCCCCATCCCACCGGGGAGGAGTGAGCGCGCGGCTGTGTGGGGCTTAGTTGCCAGCTGGGGTTAAACCATGACAATGACAAGAGATCACCATTTGTGACACCAAGAACTATTTCCCAGTAAATTTTTTGTAGAACTCACTAGAGACCCAGAGCTTTTTTTTCCACTCTGGCTCCCTATGTTTCATCACCAGACATTACAAATGCAATACAAATATACAAAATGCTAAGGAAAAAAAAAAAATTAAAATGCTAAGGTAAACAAACAAAAACAAGCAAAAGACACAAAAACGACAAAACCCCAGGTGGCAACCGAATTAGTTAGTGGACATCTGAAAAATTCCACATGCCTGCTTGAGAAGTAATTTGCAAAATCCTCATGCTAGATACATTTTTTTTTACGCGTTTAGAGAGCACCTTAATAAAATATGGTTAATATATGTGCAGACAAAATTTTTCCTTAACCTCACTAACAATTCATCTGTGTGTGTATTCCCCCCCCCACTCCAATAAAACAGTATTAAGAAATCACAGCACAATTTTGCATACTGTTTTATAGTTACCAAAGGAAATGGGTACGTTTTGCACTAGTTTTGCAGCATTTTCCTTTACAGAATTTGTTGCTATTTTCAATGGTATTTAGGGGAGTCCTGTTATCAAGTTAACACTTCTATGAACTCTGAATTAATAGCATCGCTATCTGTATTGTGGTAAACACTCCAGGCTAGGATAGTGCTATGATTACAGTCAGAGGGGATGGGAATGGAGCTCAACAAAACTTTGCAGCCACTCCCAAGTTGCGTGTTTAATTAGCCAATATTAATTAAATTCCTATAATCCTCCAATGCCACGTTCTTTCTCCCATCACCTGACATTTGAGATGAGAAAAGTTATCTACATCAGTCACTATCACTCAGTTTCCTAAGTTAGTCACTTCAAATTGATGAAGTCTGATTTATTGGTACTATTGAGGCTGTTCTAAAGTTCAGGCAGGAAGGTGAACAGCTGCAACACTAGCAAGTATGTTACAGGCAAATAGAGTAATATTTGTATATGGTCTACATTATAACCTTTCCCTTTATTAGAGAAAACAACTACTGCAAAAAGAACCCTGGCAACACACATTTTAGAGGCACAGATCAGCAAACCAATTATCAATCCATCAATTGATCAGAGCTAGTCTTGGGAGTAGTTTGCTCTTGGAAATGAAGGCCTATGCAGATGGTATGCATGTTCATGACTTGCAGAGCATCTGCACAGAATAGATAATTAGATAAGTAGAAGATAAGAACACAGTAACTAACTCAAAGAAAACTAGAATAGGTATACGCATACAGAAATTACATTACTTACTGTTTTATTTCTGCATGAACTGATGTATTCAATGATGTACAATCTGCATTTGTTTTACCTACATTTTAAGCCAGGGGGTGGGGGGAAGTAAAAGCCGTTACCTACCTCCATTCATCAAATAGACTAATCAATCAAAATAATTTTAAATTAGAACAGTAAATGAAGCACTGTATATTGATGCTGATTTAAACAGCCTTCAGTTGTGTTTGGTTCTGAGTAGAATGCATCCCTTAAATTTACAAAGGAACAATGGTTCAACTGTTCAAGTCTTTTTCATGGGAAAAGATCTTAAGAAATTCAAAATTTGGATACTAGAAGAAAATTCAAGTTAAGGTATAAAAATAGGTAGCTGAGATGCTAACCCACCTTTTCTCTATAGTAGCTGCATGCTAGACACAAATAAACAAAGCCTAGTGGTTTGAATGTTTATCAGCCTGCAGTAGATCAATTTATATTTAAAAGACTTTCTCATTTTTTTTCATATTGCTACAGTATCCTCTCTTCTACATATAAAAAATGTTGGAATTTTTCTAAAAAGTTACTTTATATCTCAGTTTAGTTGTAATGATTATCTGTGGCATAACTGTAACATCCTTGTTATTTAAATGCTAAAATAACCCAATATAAGCAGTTTTGGTCTGGCCATTTAATTAGTTAAAAACATCTATGAACACTAAATAGGGCTCTCCCAGAAGGTGGTATTTCCAGACAGATGGTTTCATTCTCGAGCTGGGGCAAGACGCTGCCCTCCCAGACTGGAAGGGAGATAACCCCATCCTTTCGTTTGGCAGCTTCACGCGATGCTGAGCACACACGTGGAGCACTGACATTTTTGGCAGACAACTCTCCTCCTGCTCCGTGGTGCAGGGAAGGCTTGTCCTACAGCAGGGAAAGCCCAGCTGTGGAGCCATGCCATGCCACGCCATGCCACGCCATGCCTCCAGGACTGCCTCTCACAGGTGGTGCAGACCTCATCAGGGTGGTCACCAGCCCATTGGACAGAAAGAGCTTCCACCATCCAGCTGTGTACACAAAGTGACCATTTTTAAGGATCTCTATGCAGTCTGTCAGCAGTGCAAAAGACTCACTGGCTGGCTCCTCCTTGCCTTCCTAAAGCAGGACAGTCCTCATCTGCCAATGAGTACCGACTAGTTAAACCAGGACCAGTACTATTTTGATCTGCCCCTTAATTTGTAACAGACTTATAAGATGATGAGACGTGATTTGGGGTTGGTTTTTGGTTGTTTGGGTCTTTTTATTTTGGGGGGTGGGGGGGTGGGAGGGAGGGGAGGGTGTTGAACAGAAAGAAGAATACAGGCCAAGAAAGCCTTCAGGAAAAGACTTGAAGATCCTGCCCACTTGCTTCAGTAGCCAGCAGGGCCATGACAGAAATGTTGTTTTCACCCCTAGTGCTAAGAAAGCATGCATCCAAACACACTGCAGGAAAGGGTAGGCTGTGCAGTCTACTGCTAAAGGTCCCAGGCACCCTGGGAATCACCACTTGGGGACTAGTTGGGTGTTGGTCGGCGGGTGGTAAGCAATTGCACTATGCATCATTTGTACATTCCAATCCTTTATTACAACTGTTGTCATTTTATTAGTGTGATCATTATCATTATTAGTTTCTTCTTTTCTGTTCTATTAAACCGTTCTTACCTCAACCCACGGGTTTTGCTTCTTTTCCCGATTTTCTCCCCCATCCCACTGGGTGATGTGAGTGAGCAGCTGCGTGGTGCTTAGTTGCTGGCTGGGGTTAAGCCACAACAATACTGTCTGCCTATAGACTCACTGCCACTGTTACAGCTGGTGCATATAAACTGTGTGCATAAATACAAACATGGCAGAGTAGTAACGATCACTCGAGTGATCCCTGAGGTCATAAAGTCCCCACTTTAGAAATAACTGAGGTATTGTTTTGACCCTTCCCATAGCCTATATAAATCTTCCACAATTAAGTACAATTGCAAATAAATTATCTTGATTAGCAATTAATGCTTTCCATTGTAGTTTATCCACGTGATTTTAGTTTCAACCACACAGGAAGTGCAAAGTTGCTCTTAATCCATTTGGAAAATCACACAGGGCAAAGGAGAAACTGACATACATGCTAGATTTCTTTAAAGATTATGGTTTTAAATTAATTTATACACGGACTAATTAACAGATTTACTTACAAATTGCCATAAAGTTCATCATGCAGTCAGTATAAGTTGTGCAGGTACTTTATAACATTTTTCTTACATAAGTGTTCTATGCAAAAATGCCTACAATTTATGAGCAATGGGTCCCTCCTTGATTTAAAAACGTAAAAACAGTCTAAAAAAGCCCATTCACTAGCTAATTTCTTCCCAAATTCATATTTTCTTTTGTAATATGACATTGAAAATGTTTTCTGAGATATATACCACATTAAAAACAAGCTAATTAAGTCTGCAGCCATTCCCTAATCATGACTGTAATTTATTTTCTACTAAATTTACCCCTTCTGGTATAGCAGTTTGAAAAAATGCTTAACTCTTGGACATGACTGCCATTTTTATAACTTCCTTATGCCCAGTTTCTAACAAAGATTATTACGCATGCTTGCTTACTTTTGAGCACTTCATTAGACAACTAAAGGGCCATTGGGACCTTCATGTTGCTAAAATTAAGCACATTCACAGGTCTTTTCAGGATCAGGGCCTGAATATTTAGATGACAATGTGATTTTTTAAATTTTTTTTTTAACATACCAGTCATAGATCATACATACAGCTAAAGCGGAGCCAAGATTAGGCAGACTAATTTATTCGGGACTCGATTTTAGTGATTCAATTTTAACACAAAATATGCTGAATTGTATGAGTTGTTATACCAATTTGGCACCCTAGATGATATAGAAGTCATTTTGTTTTTAATAAAGGCCTGAAATTCTATTCAATTTTGAACTCTAAGTAAGCTACTTGTACTGTGAATCAGTATAGATTATCAGATAAGGATTGTGCACAGATTTATACATTTCTCAAGATTCAATGCAAGGATTTCTTTGCTGTTTTTTTATGTTCAAAAACTTATTTGAAAGCATATTATCTTCTTTAAAGGAGTAGTAAATACTTGAAAATTAATCTTCAGCATGCTAGTACTCAGAAATAAACCTGACCACTGACAACATTCCTATAACATTCATTATTTACACATATTTTCCGCCTCAGATGTAATTATGATATAATTTTCCCATGCCTTAATTGATTATACAAAACACTCCATGTCTATGTACAATACATACTTAATATAATTTCAACATATATCTTCTACCCACAGCTTGAAAAAGAGAAATAAACACCATTTGCCCTTAAGAACATCCAAATCATCAATATTTAGTTATTAAGGTAAGAAAATATTGGTGTATGGGAGGCACTGTAATGTACACCAAGCATGACAATGAAAACGTGCTCGCATATGAAGAAAACATACTAAATAATTTTTTTCCTTCTTGGGGAAAGGACAAAAATCAAAAGACTGTACCATTCACCAGACATACTTAATCCAAAAAGTCCAAGGTCAAGACGATAAAAAAATGGAACTGAATGTCAGAAGAGAAATCTCCTCATGATAGTTCCTGTTGCAAAGTGCTTCAGAGTTCAAGAATACTTTGTGCTCTATCACTGCAATTTACTAATAAACTATGCTCAGATCATCCACTTCTGAACTCACATTAACTTCTGGGAAAACAAAACACTTTATAAACACACTTGCTTTTGGACATAGTTTAGAATGCTATACTGGGTTAGAAAAAGAGGAAAAAGACTGGGTGATACTGTGATTTATGGATTATGTTATTCTGTATACACAGCCATCAATGGAATAAATTATGCTTGCTCAAGCAATTTCAATGTTGATGTTTACCAAGACCAAGACTTAACAGATCAGTATAGTTTTGATAGGCAAATTTCATTTAATTTTTGTGGTCCCTTACAAATACAGTTTTGATGCATCTTGTATTCTAGTGCATCTAAGCAATCATGTCTGGAACTGTTAATTTTCCTTAAAGCAGAAAACACATTCATCTGGAACGTATTTAGAAAGAAGTTTGAGAGACAGAAGTTAGCCTTTTCTTCATACTAGAAGAGGCCCTTCTTCATATTTCATCAGCCATTAGGTTAAATTCAACACTTGATGTTAACTGATAAAAAAACATTGTAGATTCCAAGGCTATGCTGGGATTATATTTATTTAAGCAAACAAATGAAACATTTTTTTTTATGTATGGATTTCAGGCATGCTGCAGACTGTTTGCTCCTATTTGTTTGTGTGTCTTTTTTACACCATGTTCTTGCCTTTCACAGTGGATTGAAGTCTAGTGAACAGAAGGCTAGAAACTCTCCAACAAAGAATTATGGAAGTGAACAAAATAGTTTTCACCAGATATATTCTACAAAAAGACAAAAGTATCTGAAAAGTAACTTTGGGACAGGTTTATATTTATTATGCCCAAAGCACTGTTTGGTTCACAATGAGTTTTCTTAGCTTGTTTTGAGTATTAAGACTTACCAGCTTTAATAACTGTTTAAATTGTAACAGATTTTTTTTTTAAGTATTAACAGCAGACAGAACATTTCTAGAAACCCCATGCTGAAGACAATGCATAGCCTTTTTATCTGTTTTCTTCTTCCTCCTCCTCTCACGTCTCCCACAATTCAGCCTGAAAGAAACATGTTTGTAGGCAACAGTGACCCACCAATTCAATTTGCAATCCTACTGCAGAAACTGCCATAACTGTGAACATATACTGGCAAATTTAGTGAAAGAAAATATGAGTGCAGTCAGTGAACAACATTATTGCCACAAACACTTTTTTTTTTTTTTTTTTTTTAACTTGACACTCTTTCTTGGCTCCTACTAATTTTCTAATTGTGCAGAGGATATTATTAATAAAACTATTCAAAATCCTGGGCACCCAAACCAGTTATACTCATCCCTTGCCCTCTAGAGACTCTCCATTTACAGTCTCACTCAAGCCAGATTTAGACTTTTTAAAACAATTTGGGTACTCCCTCCTCTTCTAGTGTAGGATGTGAAATTTTGAAGTCTGATAAATAATAAATGTGTTTTCCCTTTAATCCCATTAAGGCTTCTCAAAGATCAGTACTGTATGTATATCAGATCAATGTATGAACCATTTCCCAGTAAAATTATCAAATATATTTCTTTTGCAGCACTAGCAAAGTAGGCCTATGGCAACTCATGCCTTTTCCAGGAAATGGGCTGTACATATCGCTAGTGCACATATTTCTTAATTAAGCATTCAAAAGTGGATATACAAATTACAAAGATGCTTCTTTGACACCAGAACTATGACTAGAGCTAAATGATCAGCACCAAAACAGCAAAAAACATTACTTTTTTCTTCAATTTCTTAATGCACTTGCTTCAGCTGAGCTACATTTCGATCATGTTTGGTTTTGCATGACTGAATTTTACTGGCTTTTCCCTGGGTTTATAGGGCCATTTGAACACTGCAGAAGCAGTTACAGTTTGACCAGGAGATTACATGCATCAGTATTACCTGTATATTTGTCTAATCAGAGAACAGAAAGAGCATGATATATTACAATGTATCCAACCCATTTTAAGTGGATAATTCTTAAGCTGAGTAATTAGGAAGCAATTATCAACCAATAAGATTTTATAAATTTTATGAAAAGCAGAAGAAATCATGCTACAACTGAACAACCTTAAAAACTACAATGGTTACAAGGGGCACTGGGAATATACTATACCAAAGGACAGAACCCCACCTGTTAAATTACCAGTTCTTGGATTAAAAGAATTAGTCTTGCTGAAATGTTTAAACTACCTAGATTAAAAATGAGATATTTTTAAGTCATCTCCCTCCTCCTGCCACAACCCTACTACTACCTAGGACTGAAATGAAACATTTTAAATTACTGAAGTTTCTTCTTCATCAACCAGGATATAAGTTACTGTACACAAGGCTTGCTGCTGGAAACAATGGCACTGATATCAGACAAGAATAGACAGCCACCCCACAGTATAGTATTTTCTCATTATGGTTTTATGCATACAATTTAACTACTTTAATTAGGTAAGTACATGGAAACGACGGTGTGCAATTAAATACAATGGCTAATTACAGCTCTATTACTAATAACTGTGATTCTGAATAAATATGATGTTTGGCATAAATACTTAGAAAGCATGAGAAAAACAAAGTTCAGTCACCCATCCTGCATATGGATTGAGCCTATATTAATGCATTTCATTTTCAGAAGAATCTGACCATTAATCTTAGTTATTTTAAATACTTGTGGACATATAGTGCTATACAGTGTATATATAAAGAGGTTTTACTGTTGAAAGTAGCATTTCACAGATAGTGAGCTTGATCTGATCAAGAATCTGCCAAAGCAGAAAAATATTACCTCTGCCCCTTTTCTGTGTCATAGAAAACATCCAAAACTGAGCTATTGTGTTCCCACATGCAACAATTAGCACAATACCATTTCATTTAAAAGCAGGGTGCAATCATTATCCTATCATACTGAAATAAATTTTATCTCAGCCCTTTGTTGCCAACTACTTTCTTGACCATTTTCAATTTGGGTGTATAGACTATTCAGTCCTAGAAAATAATTCTTAATTATCACCATTATAAAAACAGATTTAAAAAGGAATGGTGATTACACACCATCTGGAAACATACTCAAGCTGTCAAAAGAATCTGTGAATAGCTCCAGTATACAGTATTCAAATTTCAGCAGGAAATCAGACTTGGTCAAGGGGGAAGAATTCATTCAGATTCATGCATTTTTTAAAAAGTGTTTGGCATATCAAATAAAGCCCAAAGATAAAGTGAAACAATTTTACTTTAAAGGATTTTAATAGGATGCATGTTAATTTGATACACTGCATACATTAACACACAAAAGAAATAAATGAATCAATCCTAAAATAGTATTCATAAAATGCCAGACAAGTGTATCACAGATATGAAAGAATAAGGGAGAAAGGAAGGAAAAGGAACTTAAAAAAAAAAAAAAAAAAGGAAAAGAAAAATTAAAAGCCCCCCATTCCCTTATCTCCTAAGGCACAGATGAAAAAGGAAACACAGAGTATCACCAACTTCTCTGGGCAATTAAAGATCCAGAGAGCTCCACTGCAAAGACCCAGACCCTCTCAGTGCCCGTTGAGGTACCCTTGGTTCGGTGTACCGAGACAATGGGGTCTTCAGAGATCGCTGGTGGGAACAAAACCGGTATTAAGCAGTCTTCATGTCTAACAACCTGGCACAGCTTCTATTAGGTCAGATAAAGACGTAGTTAAGCACATTTGCTTGCCTACTAATGTACAGCAAGGAATGAGAAAACAAAGTTCATCCTTGCTGTTGGTATTTGATGTATGCAAGCCATAAATAACAGGCAATCACATAAACACTGTACTGGATGGGGGGGGGGGGGGGGGGGAAAAAAGTTCTACTCAAGTGCACATTGTGTACAGAAGTATTTTAGTAACAAAAGTTGCAAATATAATAGAAGATATGAAAATGGGGTTTAGCAGAGAGGACAGTGATCAGGGCAGAAGGCACTGTGGACTACTGGGCAGGGAAAGCACAATGAGGTGAATGAAACCTGCCCGGGCTGCTGAAACTTGAGCAATGGTAGGATTACGCTGCTGTGAGACAGAGCAACCAGCAAAGTTTGTGTTGGTCCTTCATTCTGAAAGCAATCGAGCCTAGAGAAGCAGATGTCCAAGTCATTGTCCATTATGTTTTACTTCAATAAAATTATATTTCTAAGGAAAGAAACCCATGAATAGTAAATGGAAGGTCATAAAATATCACCAGCTTCCTCAAACACAGAAAGAGGCATAGCTGTTACATGTTGCTACACTTATGTGTTCATCTGAGCTTATTAAGCCATCCTAAAGAAACCTAGACATAGATTTGCAAGTTTTTGCACCATGTTCATAACCTTGGATGAAAGTTCAAACAAGTTGCTGCAGAAGATATTCCAAATCTTCATACAATTGCCACACTGAGCTCTCGTATTCCAATCATGTGAACAAAGTACAATAAAGTTTGTTTCATGAATAGCTTGAATCTTTCTTTCCCTTTTCTCTCCTTCTCATGGAATTGTGGTTTTTTTTAAATTTTCTTCCATTGTCACATTTCCCAACATTTCCCCATTTCTCCTGTCTACCTATCCTCAGGATATTCACTATATTTTTCTTCCCTGGCAAAACTGTTCTTGAACAAGAATGCCCAAGGCCTATCCAAGTAAAGAGACATCCAGAAACCCCCCAGACTCATCAAGTTTTAAAAGTAAACACCCCCCTCTGCAAGTAACAAAACCTGAACCTCAGAGTATTTAAGGTATGGCTTAGAAAGCACACACACAAACCACACTTCATCCTGTCTTAGGAGGCTCCACAGGAAATTGAAACAGATGGTTAAAAATATATATTTATTCTGCTTAGATTCTCTAAGGCAACTTGGAGAAGAGCATGCTGTGGTAAATTCAGAGTACAGCTGTAGCACACAAATGTCTATGTTGCTCAGCAGAGGGTTTAGTGGTTAAGCAACCGCAGGGTTCACACTGTTCTGTCTGGTCCAGCCTTGGCTTGGCTGACACAATGCTGCAGGCAAGCCACCCCATGGAGCAGCACCCTGCATCTGCTGAGAGGTGGCAAAAGACAAGTATGCCTCTTATGACACCCATCTGATACCATGAACCCTCTTCTTGCAATCCAGCTAACCTCTTTGGAAGTATTTTGCACCAAAAAAAACCCCAATGGACTGAGAGGACGTGCAACTTATACAAGCAGTTGTCATTTCCCACCTCCCAAATGGTCAGGGACAGAGCTTGCCCATGCTGCCCCAACACAGACGGTGTGCCAGGGGCTGTTGAGGCTCAGGTAAAGAAGCAAGCTCCCCACCCTGTCCTTCTGCTCACGTTCCTTCAGGTGACTGCTTTGCAGCACCTAACAGCTACAACTCAAGCTCAGACCTGAGCGAGAACAAGATTTCCATCTCTGCATGTTGCTGCATGAAGTTTTTACAGGCTAAGAAGATTTCTTATCCCTAGAAAAGGATTTAGCTAATGTAAAAGACATTTTTATTTCTTTTAAAATTTATATTAAATGGATAGCACTATTCACCACCCTGGAGAAAATAGGTGCTCTACCCCTTTGAAAGATAGGCTCTTTCCCAACAGCCCTCAAAAATAAAAATGATTTTTCATTTTCTCATTGAAAATATTCAGTTTTCAATATCATCTGAAAATATTTTTAAAGTTCCTTGAACATTCTGAGTGACCATCAGAGCTAGTTTTCAAGTCTGTCTCAATTTCCACTGCTTAGGTTGAAAATGTTCCTATTGTTAAAAAACATGCATTAGGAATTCAAATACAGCGCAAGTTATGAGCTCTCAGTATGCATTAAAATACACAAGTTCAATGGACTTTGAATACACTCTTGAAAGACAATCAAGATTTTTTGTTTGTTTTCTATTAACTGCAAGGCTTATTATAATTGAAGAAAATAGATACTTACATGTTAAGGCCAATACTACTACAAAAAAAGATGGGTGGGAAATGAGATGTTTAATCCCAGAAATCATTTAAATCTCAAGACATTTCTTATTACATACCTCTAAGCCTTTCCATGCACTATCATTACTGTAGCAATTCCTTCCCCCCTACCTCCAGAGAGTACTGTACTTATGTAGTCTGGACTTATGTTAGTATTAAATTTTCCCAGGTACAGGTATTGTATTAAGTTATCTGCCACTTCATAACAGATTTTATCACTTATCAAAAAAAAAGAGAGACTAGAAGATTTGAGAAAGAAAGCATGTTCCATAATTAACAAACTAACACTTGTATAGATTCATCCAAGTACCTAAGCTTGGATGTGAAGCTGTCAGTTCAGGTCTGGTGACAGCAGACATCAGCCATGCCTCATGATACTACCTCCTTTAGCATATCATCTCCTTCTCCTCCAGTAAATCCTGAAATACCACCCAGGGTTTGTCTCCAGGGATATCAATACCTGAACATATCAGACTAAGGGAGGGACAACATGCCTCCTGGGACAAGAGTGACGACCCATGAGACAATGTGAGTTTCTCTAACAAACTCCATTACCAACATCAAAAAAACTCAAGACCAAATCAACCATACAAAAAAAGCCCACCAAAACCACCCTCAAAATAAAATAAATATTACAGGTTTCATTATGCTGTCTGACAGTGGAGCCTGAACAGAATGAGTGTGTATGATCTCAAAAATAAAATAATAATGATGAATCCATTTATTCCTGTTCAGATTCCCACTCTCCAATTTTTTGACCAGACAGGCAACAGTGTATAGTCACTTAGCCCTAAATGTTTAAAGGTATTACTGTAGGTGATTTTCACTTTTGTCCTGGTTTCAGCTGGGATAGAGTTAACTGTCTTCCTAGTAGCTGGTACAGTGCTATGTTTGGAGTTCAGTATGTGAAGAATGTTGATAACGCTGATGTTTTCAGTTGTTGCTCAGTAGTGTTTAGACTATAGTCAAGGATTTTTCAGTTTCTCATCCCCAGCCAGGGCACAAGAAGTTGGCACAGGACACAACCAGGGCACCTGACCCAAACTGGCCAACGGTGTATTCCATACCATGTGACATCCCATCTAGTTTAGGAACTGGGAAGTGGGGGGCAGGATTTCGCCGCTCGGGGACTGGCTGGGTGTCGGTCGGCAGGTGGTGAGCAATTGCCCTGCGCATCGTTTGTACATTCCAATCCTTTTATTACTACTGTTGTCATTTTATCAGTGTTATCATTATCATTATTAGTTTCTTCTTTTCTGTTCTATTAAACTGTTCTTATCTCAACCCACGAGTTTTACTTCTTTTTTCACGATTTTCTCCCCCATCCCACTGGATGGCGGGGGAGTGAGTGAGCAGCTGCGTGGTGCTTAGTTGCTGGCTGGGGTTAAACCACGACAACTTTCTAAAAACTATATTATTCTTATTTCTCTATGTTAGAAAAGTATGCATTTAACATGAATGTTATTTACAAAATTCCACTACAATGCACACATCTTTTTCAACAGTATGCCCCTGACAATTCTTAACGTGGCTTAAGTTGAAAAGCAAGCAACATAACTCCAAAAGAAAAAGCCATTAACCTGACTCAAAGAGATTTATCACGTCCTTTCCAGTAGACAGTATTTATTGTCCTTTCTCCTGACGTCTGTCAGCTCCACCCTTGCTAGTCCAGGAACAATCTTGTGTCCATCGTGGAGGTGAGGTTTGTTGGTTTGGGGGTGTGGGGGGTTTTTTGTTTGGTTGTTTGGTTGGGTTTTTTGTCCAATTCTTTACCAATGTAACCAAAACCAACATAAAATGGCAGAACAGTACTCTTTCAGACCTCCATAGCCACAGTGCCAGGTTTACCAATGACTGTTTAAATACCTTTTCATTGACTTATGTACCTATTAAAACATTTTGCAAAAAAAGAAAGTTCCCCAGCATGCGTATAATAAAAAATATCAGTTATTTGTAAAGTCTAGCAAACTTAATTTCAGATAAATACAGCAAACAAAATTTATGGTGGTTTCCTCTGAATAAATGCATGTTGTAAAATAGTGCAAACCTATTAGCTTTATAAGCATTACTTCTCATTATACAGGTGAAACAAGCTAGCTCTTTTCATGGTAAAAGCTTTCTAAATCAAATTCTTTATAAATGAATTTGCAGTGAAATTTTAAAACTAAGTGTAATGGCATAGGGACAAATATGCACTGCTTAAATAAACTTATGAAAAAAATCTGCCAAAAGCTATCACAACCATAAACTTATCTCTAAATCCACGTCTAAGCACCTCTACAGCATTGCTGGAATCAGGGACAGTATGCTAGGTAACTATCACCCTCTGCTTTCCTTGGTCTTACATTCTTCACTTGGCAGCTGTTTATGTACCATCAGAAAAAGGATAGAGGACACACACCTGCAGTGTGACTACATAATATGGCAGTTGGTATGTATTTCATTTGTTCTTAGATTATCATCATTATTTCATTAGGAGGGAGCAAGTGTTTTCTCAGGGGCATCTGTTCGTGCAGCAGGTACTTTGAAATCGGCACAAAGATTTTCCCTACATCAGTAACACACTCTTTGCAGACACTGTTAAAATTAATTCAAATTTGTCCAAAGTCACAAAGACAATACACAACACTCTACAGCTGGGCAGTTATGCTATGACAGCCTTTGTCTTCAGTGGGCACGTATCTGGACATAAGGAAGAATTAGTTTCACCGCTATCTTTAACGGAATCATCTTTTCTTACAGGGCCATAGGAAGGAAGCCTGTCTTACCAGTTCTCCTTGTTATTGCTGTACAAGAGGAAGCTATGAGGTTTTGGAACAGAATGCGATAATTGCAGAAGGAAAAAAAAAACATAGAGGCAGAGTCCAGGGTGGGAAGAAGGGACCCTAGAGGCTAAGGTGGCGGATGAGAAGAGCCGAGAAGAGAAAAGCTGAAGAGCTAGAAGTCTTTGGAGACAACCCTCCCCTGATGCCCAGCAAACTTCTTTGAGGCCACTTAGCAAATAAGTTCTGGCAGTTGATGTTCACAGTCATAAAACCTTTTGTACTCTATTATGTCAGGCGGTACATATTGTGCTGTGGATCTAGAGAAACTAGTCTGACCAATCACTTGAATAAGGAAATGGTTAATAGGTATTCATCTGTTAAAACCAAGGAAATTTTACTTTAAGTTGGTTACAGAAAGTAAGGTTCAACACAAGTGTTCAGAAATCAGGAATTATCAACATCTGGGGAAGGTCATGCTATTGAAATTCAAACTGTTTATAAATACGTACCATAACACAGCCTTTAATTACCTAATTACAACCTAATTTTAGCAAAGCCTCCATTTCATTTGAAGCTCAAGATGGATGGCGCTCAGAGAATGCTATGTAGCACGACCCAGCTTATTTCTCTCCAGTGCCTGTCTTACTCATTACAGAAATAAGAAAAAGTATGAAAAGACACCTTAAAAGAAAATAATGGACACCTCAAATTACAACATAAAATAATAGCTGTCTTATTTGGGCCTTAATGTCTCTGTGCCTAAGCTCACTTACAAGATGAAGGCAAAGCAGTTAACTTTACCTAACAAACTATTCTTAAGCTAATTTCATAAAACATCAGATTGTGGTGATAAATGCCAAAGAACCCCCATGAGGGAAATTAATAATTCTGTATAAAGTGCAGCATTTCAATGGTGTGTAAAAAGTACAGCATATAGCCACTACTTAATGATGAACATAATGAAGAATCATTTAGCAGTTCCCCATTTAGCAAATGCTTTCTCCCCTGTGTGGTGATGAATGCTAAGGTTTTGTAGAATGGTTTACAGTAAATGATTATGTAATTAAAGACCTCAGCAATGCATATACAAAAAAGACACCACAAGAAAGTTGAATGGCTACTTTGATTGTGACCTTTTTCTAACTTTAGTGTTTGACTTTGAAACCTGAAGGTTCTTGTTCTAGGACTTTACATGTAAATGCTATATCAATTATTTGAAGTATTTGGCATAGCACTAAGAACAAGCCCAGACAGCACATACATATTTTGGATTAATATACATATTTGTAGCATACTTGTACTGTATTCTGTGTTCCACAGCAAAAAGAGAAAATTGCTTAGAACTCAACTGAGCCTAAGAGGAAAAATTATACATTAAGGATTGTACTTGCCATCATACACTTTTCAGTCAGTAAATGACCTTTAAGTGTTTTTTTCCTTGAGAGACAAATTTAAGCAGGCATAATCGTGTCTTGAATAAAGACATTTAATAGCTGTATTTTCTTCTTGCTGTATGTATCCCCACTGGGCGCAGAAATAAAGTTAGTATAAAGATCATACACCAGCCCTTCTACTGTAATTTATGGACCATAAATGGGTTTCAGTTTGATGGGAAAACCCACTGGTAAAAACACACTAAGGGCATGGGGTTGTACAAGTGCAGACAGACCATGAGAAAACCCTTATATTTGAGGTATATGCAATCAGAGACCTGGGTGAGTACCTACTACTTTTGTGTGCCATAAAACACATATTTTTTAGGACCACAGGTTTTTTCTTTGGTTGGTTTTGTTTTTTTTTCCCCTGCAATAAAACTCCCTGTCCGTGTGTTGATCAGACAAGTAGATGGTCCATAAATTGTCCTGACAGGGTTACTACTTTTTACAATGTTCCCATAAGCTCTATTTCGGGGTCCTGTGGGCACATACATACAAGAAATGCAATTATCAAAAGGTTTTCACTGAAGGCATGTTAGGCTGTATTAGAGTGTCTTCTATACAAAAGTGATTCAGCAAAACCACAACACTTAAAGGTCACTTTCTGACTGAAATTTCTATGATAATGGAGTTATATGCATTAATATAAAATTTGTTGTTTTACATTAATTCCCACTTTGCTCATTGTCCTTTGGTTTAATAGGAAAGACAAAGGAAAATAAATTAAAAATTAAACTGCATTTCATGTTTTTTTCCTACTGAAACTGAATTTTGACAAGTTTTCCCTCTCATTCTCATATTTGCTTCTCCAATTTACAGAACTGCCTCATTAAATTTAATTTTTTTTTTTCCTTTTTTAGGGTTTAATTTTGGCTGCTACAGTTCCTCTTAAAATCCAAAATTTCCGACTCATTACACAGAGTGTAATGAATAGACCAACAATTTCCAAAACATTTTAAGAAATAAGCTGATTTACTTCAATCCCAATATTTTTTCTATAAGAACACTGCCCCTCCCCACACACACACTAAAAAGCAGTCTACTTGGGAATCAGTTTTCTTAACCCTTATTTCTCTTTTTTGTCTTTCTCTTATTTATCATAGAACAGCCTAGGTTGGAAGGGACCTGAAAAGGTCATCTGGTCCAACCTTTTGTGGGAAAGGGAAAGTAGATGAGATTATCTAGCACCCTGTCCATCTGTATCTTGAAAACCTCCAGCAATGGGGACTCCACCATGTCCCTGAGGAGGTTGTTCCAGTGAATGACTATTCTTACTGTAAAAAATTTCTTTATTATACTGAGATAAAACCTCTCTCACTGCAACTTGTACCCACTGCCCCTTGTCTTCTCCATGTAACTCCCTGTGAAGAGAGAGCCTCCACCACATTTGTATCTGCCTTTTAAGTACTGGAAAACTGTGATGAGGTCCTCCCAAGCTTTCTCCTCTCCAGGGACAAAAGAACTAACTCCTTCAGTCTTTCCTCATAGGGCACTTTCATTCATTTCTGTTTTTACACATCAAAATTTAAATACCTGGTTCACTTCAAATCATCTGACTCGATGTAAACTTAAATCACATGTTGTTATGAAAGTAAAATAGCCGTAGGCTACTTGTTCCTATATTATATAAGGACATAGTTTCCTTTCCCATCATAGATGGTACACCCCTGCTAGCTGAGCTGCTGTTAGCATCATGCAGAACTGTAACTTCACTCAGGATTTATGGAGGAAATAAGATGATGAAGCACTAATAAATTATGAAATGAAAGTTTTGAGTGGCCATCAAAACGAAACTGAAAAACCTGACAAAAGGAAAACCTTTTCCTTATTAAAAAAAGTCTTTCCATCAAGTAACAGTCTCAAATGCAAATTCCTCAGCTGGCATTTGTCACTAATGAATTGTCAATCAAGAACATCTTTCTTTGACCCCATTAGAGGATACACTGTTTTCATCAAGCAGATGAATTCAACCTATTTTACTTACTTTTTCCCATTAAACAGTACATTTGCTCTAAAATGGATCATTTTCCCCAAAGATAGCATTACTAATCAGTTGTTAGTAGATCAAAACACTTTTTTTTTTTGAGTACTTCTACATTTCTTAGACCTAGAAATATATGAAAAAGAAATACATCAATGTGGTGAACTAGAATCAGCTGTATAGATTCAGTCATAACAAATTCACATCCGAATTTGTATTCTTATACACTGACAGTTACAGATGTTGGCACATCTGGCAATCTGACCTGAGGTTGGCAACAAATCAGATCAGACAGATCAGTGATAGACCACCCATATCATGAGTGAAAACTTCAGAAAAATGAAGACAGTAGCGACAGTGGAGAAAAAAAGCAAAGCAAGGCCTTCCTTCTCCAGATGTCTGCTAACAGAAGAACCATACAGAAGACAACTAAATGGAGATGGTTGACCATGAACTCTGCAGGAAATTATAACTGGTTATGGCATGTACAGTAGCCTTAACTACCACACAGAATGACAAAAAGTAGATTTTAGACACACCAGACTAATTTTACTCCTAAAATATTGATGTGATGTTTCAGGTTATTCTTTCTGAGATTATCCAAAGCTTTGGAGAAATGAACACTACTTTCATACCGCTATAGGTATGAGCATTCAAGAAGTTTGTGCTCTGTGTTTATAAACTAGATGTATGGGGTTCTCCCTCATCTCTTTTTCTGAACCCTCCAAGAGCAGCAAAATTTCCAGGGCTGTTTCATGTAATCAGTGCTTCGCTTATGGAGTTCTTCCATTGTATCAACCAGCCAAGCACTTAAATACTACAATTCACTTTCATGTTCCAATGTTCCTCAGTTTTTCTATTTTTCTATCCCCACTTACCCAAGAAAAAGGTTTGCAATGCAAAGGAGTTTTGTCTATCTTGCCTCAACCATGTATTTCCCCCCCCCATGAAACAATAGCTGATTTTTTCCCCATGAAATAGCACCTATGGTACTGACCTGTCACTATGAAGACACTTGATTAATGCTTAACAACTTAGAGATGCTCTGGTTTGGCCGAGTTTTCTAGGTCTAAATTTAACACTGAGATACCTTGCCAATTTTCAACATCCCTGCAGAGTGCTAAATACTGCATGCTGTCACATGCCTGTACTGAATATCATGTGCACTGACCTATGTGTTGTGCACACAAATGTCATTCTCAAAAAGTTTTAAGGACAGTATTTCTTTTGGAATAACAACTGAAATGTGAACTAATATTTCTAGCATGTGTATTTCAAGACACGTATTAGGAAAAAATTTTGGCATTTTAATGTTGTGGTGATGAAGCACTTAGAAATACCTTAAATGGATACATTTAATGTGGAGAAGCAGGAAGTAATGCACATAGCACAGCCACTCTTTATTAATAGCGGTGGTTTGTTTTTTTTAATTTTTCATTTTATCATCCACAGTCCCTTTAGAGTTTGCTCCTAATAAGATTTCACATCTCTGCAACATGTCATATTAATTTGTATGTTTATACATGTATTAAAAATCCATTAAAACATTCCATTTCAGACAAAGAAGACAGCATTAAGGAGTCACTAGGGCTTACAAACTTCTTAAACCATGAAAGATTTATTGTCAGGATTTATTGAAATATTTACTGTCCTTTACAATCAAGACTGTGATATATTTTAAGGATGAAAATATGAACCAAAACACTGGACAAAGTACTTCAGCAGAAGAATGCAAAATTCTGCCTATGGATGCATAAGTACCTAACAATTATTCAAGTTTGGGCATTAGTGGGTGGAAAAAAAAATAAAAGGACAAAACAAAACAACAACAACAACAAAAAAACCAAAACCAAAACCAAAATAAACCAAGCCCCCTGCCCCCCCCCAATTAATCTTTATTAAGAAATGTTCTTATTAAAGTCACTTTCCTGACAGTATCCTCCCTGGTTTGTGGTAGCATGCAAGGGAGGGGAGCAAAGAGGAACACTATTTTTTTTAACTTTTATATAAGTTGCGAAGAAAACTGCTTTAGGTTAAGTCCACCTTGCATAACACCTTGCATAACACTATCCCTGTTTGCCCACCCCTCCTCCACATGGTGGAGGTATATAAAAATTAATAGCATATAGCCTCAAAGGTGTCCAGTGTGTTCTCTACCAATAACTGTCATCTTCTTCTTCCCTTCTGTATTTAATATTAAAAATGTTTTGAAATCATATCATGCAATTTTTCCAGATTCTGAGTACATTTCTATCTTCCAGACTATAAAACAATTATTAAATTATGCTTTGACTCAAGTTTTTACACTTTATTTTCTACTAAGGAAAATATAATGTTGGTTTTTTAATAATAAAAAAAACAATCCTTGCCTTCAGTAAAATAAACCTTACTTAGAATCATAGAATTGTTTGAGTTGGAAGGGATCTTTAAAGGTCACCTAGTCCCACCGCTCTACAATGAGCAGGGACATTTTCAACTAGATCAGGTTGCTCAGAACCTAGAGATATTACTCAGGACAGAAATTTTGTGCTAGACTCTGAACACTTTCAGAATAAAAGATGTCAATGACCTGGCTTCCCATAAAAAAAAAATAAAAAAGAATCAAAGAGATAGAGGAAAAATATTGAACTATTTTGGTAAATCTTAGCTTCTCATGAAACAGGGACCTTGACAGGCTGGAAAAATGGGCTGACAGGAACCTCAGGAACTTCAACAAGCAGAAATGCCAAGTCGTGTACGTGGAGGGGAACAACCCCACACAGCAGTATGTACCGGTGGCCAGTCAGCTGGAAAGCAGGTTGACAGAAAAGGATCTGGGGGTCCTGGTGGAAACCAGGCTGAACATAAGCCAGCAATGTGCTTTGCTAAAAAGAAGGCCAATGGCATCCTGGGCTGCATTAGCAGGAGTATTGCCAGCAGGTGAAGGGAGGTATCCTTCCCTCTACTCATCACTTGCAAGGCCACACCTGGGGTGCTGTGTCTACTGGGCTTTTTTCATCTCTCCAGATGGACATACTGGAGACAGTCCAGTGAAATGCCACTAAGATGACTAGAGCACCTCTTCTATTAGGAAAGGCTGAGAGCGCTGGGACTGCTCAGCCTAGAGAGAAGGTGTAAGGGGGATCTTACTAGTGTATATAAATACCTGAAGGGAAGGTACAAAGGAGCAGCCAGGCTCTTTCCAGTGGTGCCCAGTGACAGGACAAGAGGCAATGGGCACAAACTGAAACAAAGGCGGCTCATTCTGAACATCAGGAAACTTTTTTTTTTTTTACTGTAAGGGTGACTGAGCGCTACAATAGGTTGCCCAGAGAGATTGGACGTGGTTCTGGGCAACACCTGCTCTAGGTGGCCCTGTTTGAGCAGGGAGAGTTGGACAAGAACTCTCCAGACGTCCCTTCCAACCTCAACCATTCTTTGAAACGGGTCACATGCGTGGGCTGCCTGTCCAAATAGGTATTTCATCATCTTCAATAGGCAAAAAAGGACTTATATTCATTTACTGTTTACTGACTACAACATAGAATGGGGAAGCTGGTGTTCCTTTTTTTTTTTTTTTTTAATCTGATGGAAAATGAATACCTAGATTCATTCCGAAGTGAATGTCTGGGCTCAACTCAGAATGGTCTAGGCAAGTGCTTCACTCACTTATTTGAAATGTCATTGTTCATTAAAGCTGCTGTGAAATATCTGAAGGAACAATTGCTTGAGCACAAAGAGAAATACATTGCAAGGTGAGAGAAGAAAAACTCATAAGTGTAGACAAAGTAGGTGCTTTTTATCTGGAGTCATTAAGGATTGACAAAATTTGAAACTTCCCAGAAGGGGAAAGAAAGACTGAAATAAACCCATCCCCTTCTACCCAAACATACCTGCTAAAGTAGCCTTCGCTGGAGCCCTGCACAACTGAGCTTGTTTATTAATACAATCTTTATGTGACAAATAAGGTCAACTTCATATGTTATTGAAATACCTTACATTAGCTAAAGTGATAATGGTGTGCAATAAGCAGATGCAAGTATTTCTCTCCAGGTGTTTAAGATTTTAATACCTTTCCTGGTTAGTGGCTACATTTGTGTTCAACTCACAGAGATCATAAGATGACATTTATAAAATATCCTGATTTTCCATCTGAAACCGACTAAATTGTCCAACAGTTTATTATCGTTACAGCTGAAATAATTGCTGCAGATATCTGCCTCGCTTCTTTTGTGCTGCACAGTGGTTGCTGTACAGCAACTGAAACTGTAGTGCCTCTATTATCAAACTGCTATCACTATTATTTTTTTTAAACTTTAAAAAAAAGGAACATCAATTTGATGATCTGCAGCAAGCCTCTATGTAGGTCTTAAGACATTCATACTGTGAAAAATATTCACACAACAAAAGGTAGATGGACAAGAAGATAAGTAATTGGTTACAAGCTTGGGACTGCCCAGAGGGTTTTGTTTTGTTTAAAAAGAAAAGCCTCCTTTTCTAGTCCCTTGAATACCATTACTGGCAGTCATGGTTTTAAACAGCAGTTTGTTCTTTCAGTCCCCTTCTTGGAGAAAGAGCATACAGATACCAAGATCTTAAAACTTCTTTAACAGATAAATGATGTGTAACTAACTCCGAAGCACCTCTTTTCTCTTCTCCACAGAAATAACGGCAGTGGAACTGGCATGGTACATTGACACTTTTATAAAGCTTTTATGCGAACATTTTTGTTGCAATGTGTAATCAGATCACATAAAACTTTCTGCTTGGTGGGTAGCTAGCAAAAAAGCAAAAGGAACTTAAGAGGAGCCACACTGGCTCAGGCTCTAGGTCCACATAGTCTAGCAACTCACCTCCAACAGAGATTGGTGGCAGATGATTGGGAACTTATTAAAACAAAAGGTGTATTTAGAGGAATCCTTTCAACCAATACAAGAACAGATTCACCTCAGTTTCCAGTAAGCAATTAAAACAAACAAAATTGAAAATAAACAAAAATTAAGCCCAATGCAAGAATGATCATGAAGCTACTCTGCTTACATGGCTGAATGACCCATTTTTGACCAGCAATCTTCACATCACTGACACAAGTTGATTTGCAAATATTTTTGGCAAAGAACAAAACCACAAAAAATCCCAAACCTTTCCCTTAAAGAGAAAATAAGTCATTTAACAGATATTTGCATACAGGTATTTTGGTAGCATGTTCTCATCAGTAACAAGCAGTGGATTCAATGCTCTGAGGGTTACTCTTAGAACCGATCTCTCTGGGTAGGGGTACAGTCAAAGCTGAAACAGTAAGCACTAGATACACATGTGGAAAGGAGGCATAAAACCCCACCAAAACAGAACAAAGAATAGATCTTTCCACCTTTATATCTGGTGTCTGTGTACAAACAAAACAAACAAACAAAAATCCCTCCCACACCAAGAAATGAACACTGTATTAATCTGGAGAGCTCAAAACCAACTCAAATATTTGTATGCTGAATAATTAGAATAGTTTGTTTTTCCCCTCTCCACCTTCCTAACCCTTTCTTCACCTTCCCCTTAAAAAAAAAAAAAAAGAAAAAAAAAGAAAAAAAAGAAAAAAAAGAAAAAGAAAATTATCTCAAGCAGATAATTTATTTCTTATTATCACTGTTCATATGACTACCCAGTGGACCTCAGTTACTCTGGGAAGTTGTCCTCAACAACTGGGCAGGTTCTACAGTTCCACAGCTGATTTTTCAATGTACTCCACCATTTGACCCAAGAGATCATTCAGAATACTAAATCACAGGTTATTAACTTTCTCCTCCTATAATCTTGCTTCTTGATCTCCAGCTCCACTGCAAGCATACACATGGAGCTGTCGCTACAGGACTCCACTGACACACACAAAGTACAGTTCTGATATTCTCTGGCAACACTATAAGGCTGACATTTCAGTGACATTGGGCCAACTTTGACCAGAATGATTCTCTTTGCACATTGGTAAATCTATGCAAAACAAGGTCTTTCCAAGCTGCTGTTGCTCATTGATGAGCTTGAAGCAGCAGTAGAAACATGCATCACCTCATAAAAATTTCACTAATGAAAGCTGCAGTGGCATTCCAAACACCATTTAGGAAGAGTAATCCAGGTAAGTCTGTATCATGAGTTTCTATTCAAGAACAAATCCTTCAAACAAGCTAGGTAAAGTAAAACTCAAGACCTTCCATCTTTTAAACACTGAGGAATAGATCCACTAGTTAGAATAAACCTAAAGGAAACTGAGACCATCAGAACTAGATCCTTTAAGAGGCAGAGCCTTACTCTACCATTTGTAACCCCCAGTCCCACCAGGATTGCTTTCAGGTACACACGCATTGCATACAGCGCCTTTTAAAAGTTATACTGTGCTTAAAGCTTTGTTACCACAGAAGACAGTGAGTTTGTATCCCTGGAAAATGCATATTGTTTCACTGTGTCCATCCTAATCATCCTGTTTCTCAAGGCCAGACATCTCACCCCTGAGCCATGTGCTGCGCTGGGCATGTACCAATAAACTCAGAGAAGGAAATTCTGGTCTATTCTGAGTCAATAGCAAAGCTGACACTGATTTCAATTGTTAAATCAATGCCTCTGTTTCTAAAGGAGAAAATGTTTTAAAATGTGTGTGAAAAACAGAAGCATTACTGCAGGAAAATTAATGAATGCAAGGTATAAATCACAACCACACATGTGAATTATTTCCCCTTCTTTTGGGATGCTTCAAATGTAAAGCAAAAACATTAATCCATATCTTTCATTTATATATATAATACACTAGCTTTTTACAGATCCTTGAAATGTTTTTTTTTAATTGATATGCTTGTCTACCTTCTAAATTAATAAGAAAAACCAGAAGTGTATCTTAAGCTGTACAGACATTCTTTTTAAAAGGGGTTGGGTTTTTTAGTTTTAATTGCTTTCCGATGTTTAGTAGTAACAGCATTAATAGGAAAATAAAATTTAAAAAAACTCAATTCAGAACTAACTAATTTCTTCAAGTTAGATATTATCTTTATGCAGGCTATTATGTGCACCCCATTATGTTTTGGGCTAGTTCCCTGCCCCCCCCCTTTTTTTTTTAAACCTGTAAAAACGCACAAGTCTACAAGAAAGAAATCCCTTTCATCTTGTCTATACAGATGAAGTTCAGAAAGCATGCTCATTCATCTTAGAGCTCAAAGCAAATCTCTCCAAAGTTACCATTCCCTTCAAGGACCAACAATTTTATTCTTCCTTTGGCCATATAAGTAAATCCCAGATATCATCAGCCATTCATAATATCAAGATGGCAAAAAGAGGTAAAGAATGGAAAACTGCACTGAAGTTTTGAATTTATATCAGAACAATGCATTGACCAAAAGATCTCCCATTTCATTTTCTGTGGTGTCATTCATTCCTCCCCTTTGGGGTGGAAGAAAAAAAAAAAGGGGGGGGGGCAAAAAAACCCTTGTGGATACCAATTCATTCCATTTGTCATTCATTCAAGTCAAGAGACAAAATTATAGCACTTCCCCAATTTAAAACACAGCTTTTAAAATATATGTAGACTTAAATATATATAACCAGTTAAGAACCTTGAATTCTCTTTTGGGAACCTTTGGGGAGTTTTTGTTTCACAGAACAGGAAGATGGTGTCATCTTCAAAGGCAAGCTGGTTTTGCCCTTAACATAAGCAAATGCTATTTAGATAAGCTGTTTATAAAGTCTGACCTTCATATTTTTACTTTCCTGCAGTATTCACTATACAACACTATAGAAATGGAGCAGAAGATAGAGGCAACATTATACATGTCTTTGCTAATATATAACCAGTTAGGAATACTAAGAGAGGTTGGAAATTTTAGTGGAGTCAAACAGAGCTAAAGGGAAAGGGTGTAATTCTTTTAGGCAATCTTGCATTATGAGTCTAATTCCTTATTGGGCTTGAAAAGCATTACTATACATTTATTGCAAAACTGCAAATAAAAACCCCAGTAGTACTGGTACAACAGACTGTCCAGCATGGGCATCAATAACGCACAACCCTTCCAGGGTCCCTGGGCCTTTGGGTGAGCAGAGGTCTTGACTGAACCACTTGCAGAGGAAGGCTGTATGTGCACACTGTGCACCCATAATTATAGTTTGAGGTTGAGGATGACTTGCCTTCTAATGCTCCCTTCCTAACAAGTCTGTAATATAAAAAGTAGCTGACATGCCCTGTAACAAAGTAAAGCTAACTCAGTGGCAAAAGCAGGACAGAATATTACAACATGGCTTAGTGTAGTTCAGTACTAGCTACATTTTTTTTAAATGTTATAATTTATTTTAAAAAAATAAAATATTCAGACACAATATTGAAGAAGAACAGAAAAAAACCCACCACTAAACCCTTTCTTATAAGTGAAAAACTTGATCAAAACCTGGAAGCTAATAGTATCCCTAAAGCTTCTCTGTCTTGCTAACTGATAGTGCTTTCAGCAGCACGTTAACATAACGCAGAGTTGATCAATGCTGCTTCAGAAGGAAAATGCCACCTAATGAATCCCCGGTGGCACTTTCCTTCCCACAAGGTGCTTTTGCTGCAAGTCTACCATGACATCTACAAGCCTGGAACAGATCAAGACTACCTGTTTAGGTTGTGAGGTCCAACATGACCCAAGCTGTGCAGCTTTAGGAATGATGAATTCAGAGGCAGTAATGATCCATGTACTCTCCTTTGAAGACCCTCTTGATGCTAGGTTCAACTCTAAGATTAGTGGTATATGAATGGCACTGCAAGTAGTTTCACTTTTAAATATGTTCCTACAGAAATCAAATAAACTTGAGTGGCTACTTTTATATGAACTCAGATCTGTAAATGTTTATAAAATTGTGATTAACATAGATCTGCCTCCTTGTGTAGGATTATGGTATGGACATTCATGTAGCTGGCAGACTTATTTCTGAACCAATATTCTTGCCTGACTCTATGGAGCAAGATTTACAAGTATATCTCAGTTAGAGCACAACGGATTTGTAGAAGAAATCAGTTTCAATTACAGAAGAAAAAAAAAAAAAACAAAAAAACACAACAAACCTTGTAAAATCCCTAAGGAACTTCATATTTTTTCCTGTATTTTTGCTGATTTTAATGTCAATATTTCTCTAAACTTTTAAGCCTTCCTCAAATCCAGTGACTTAAAGCTGTCATTATGTCTCTTGCTGGAAAAACATCTACAAAGAGCTAATAGAACATATGGTTACTTCTGTGTAATGGTAGGCACACCTGGATGATGGAGAAAGTTGTGCTATACACCAACAATGGCACATGACTTGTATCTTCAACAGGGCTGACCAAATTCTTCAGTGATGCAAAGTGAATTAGCTGTATTCTGCAGCACATTTATGTCACTTTAGAATGTTTTGTTTTGTTTTGTTTTGTTTTGTTTTTAAATTAAGTCAGTATAGCAGGAGCTTGTTGTAGATTGCAATTTCCAAGTGATGTCTCTGTCTCTCTGGTATTTTATTGCATTGTGGACAACAAACTGTTTAGCTCCCTTACCCCATAAAAGGAGGGTTGCAATTAAAAGAAAAAAGACTTCAGAAAGGGTCCTTTAAATTACTTTTTTCAGGATTGGAAAACGATCACTTCCACAAATTTCTTTCTCTCTCTGCCTAGAGACAGAAGCACTGTAAAAGAGGGTAGTCTGCCTGCTCTGAACCTAGGCCATCCTGGGAAAGCACCGCACACAGCTGGTCAGGGTGCAAAGCAACAAAAGTGCACTTTATGTTCAGTTCATGGGCGCTTTCATCAGCCAATAAGGATATGGCCTTTTCAAAACAGTCATCTTAATTTCAAAAAATCTCTCTCAAATCCACCTTGTACTCTGGTATTTTAGAGCTATGCTTACTTGCTAAGAGCACAGAGTACACAAGGAGGGAAAACAGAAGAGAGAGAGTCTCTATGCATTTACAAAACAATAATGATTAAGTCATTTCCAGCCACAAACAAAAACCATGACTGACATTTTAAAGACTTAATCTGTCTGATGACTTCTTTAGAGAAATAGTTTATAATAGATGAAGATCTGCACCTTAACCTTTTAGGTTTTTATTTAAAAGGCTTAGTTTATGGCTTTGAAAGCTTAAACCATAATCTTTTAAAATAAAAATGTTAAGGTCAAAAGCAGCTGTTTTTCACAATATTAAACTACAAGATCAGCACTATTTCACTAAAACTTTGGAGGAACAGAGTGGCAAGCTATATTTTAGCATTCTTTTAACAAGCTTTTCTATTTTCACTGACACTCAAACATGGTATCTCTAGTGAATTAGGAAGCAGAACACTTCTGCAACAGTATAGTTATAACTAATACATGATAATATTGTAACACTAACTTGTGTTATTGCTTATCTCAAGCAGTTTAAGGAACAAATCCTTTATTAAACTAGCTTTATTGTGATCATTATGTTTCCTCAACATAAAGAATTTCTGCTTAAAATTCAAGGTAACATTTCAATTCCCTATTTGGGAGGCTTCAGAAATCTATTTTAAATGTCATTGAGACAATCACACTGTTTGTAGGTTCTTAGCATTTTGTCCCTTTTAGTCTTTCTCATTTTCTATTCCTTCTGTAGGAGGTTACATACTGATTTGTTTCTTTTACCTTATTGTGGAGCTTTCACTCTTCCCTTCTGGGATCTCTCTCTGTAGAGAAACCAGCATGTTTTAGAACTTTCTGCTGAAGTTTCTTCTATTCTCATTTTCTATTTTCCAAGGCATCATTTTGGCAGAAAACAAGTAACTAACCCCCCAAATTAAGAGTTAGTACTGCAATATTTCATGAATTGATTACGCCTATTGCTACAAATGTAATGTATTTTGGCGCTTGAGAGGACTTTTTCTCTGAAGTAAATGTTAATATGGCCTGAATCAAACTGGAAAAACAATTTTCACAAAAAATATCTGAATAATAGTCAGTAAACATGTAAGAAAACGTTATGAAGGAGTTCTAGGCACCTCACATTCTTCTGAATGAGAGAAAGCTACACTGGGGGGGGAGAGAGAGACAGAGAAGCTTTCTATAAAGGTAGATGACATCAGGAGGAAAGCTGATATTAGGAATACCATATAGAAATTTTACTTAAATCAGGAGAGCTTAATGACATCAGTAGCAGAAAAAATGCCACAGTGCATTACTGGAAGGAGAGGGTAGAACCATTTGAAGAAAATTTAGATTTTAATTACTATTCCTGTCTCACATGGGTAAAAAAAAATTATTTACACAACAGTTACCATGACTATCTGGGGAAAAGTTAAAGTCAAGAAATTTCAAATCCCTGGACCTGAATATCTTGGCACCCAGACAGAGTTTCAGACAACAAAAAGGAAGCTACTGTTCTGTTAATGTTTTAATGGTAAACTGGAAAACTTGGCAGCCTGACATAAACCACAGACAAATCAAACACAAGAGGAATACAGATATAAAAATTAACAAATTGTTAAAGAGTGATGTTATAATTAATGCCAATCAGCATGAATGAGCTGAATACAGGTCTTAGGAAAGGAAAATGTGATAACTTTTTATGATATTACAAGATTTTTTTTGTTTGTTTATGGAAAATTGATGCTATGCAGTTAGACTTCAAGACACTTAACTTGTCACTTCCTATCTTAAATGGTACAACAGAATATTGGAACTCTATTTCACAAATTAAGTAGATTAAAAGCAGGCAAATATATGGGTTTCATATGTGATTAAGAGGACCTGTATTAATCTAGTCATGTTTCCAGAGAGGTTGGTGCATGGATTTGTTCTAGCCCTTCTCTAAATATTTTTGCAAATAACTTCGGAGGAGGGGTGGGGATATCTAAGCTAAAACACTTCTGAAACAATATAAAGATTGAGACAGAAGGATCAAAGAAGTTATACTGTAATTACTGAAAACTTCTAGCATTCTTACCCTGATAAACCTCCTTATAAAGTCCTTCAAGCGCTGAAACCAGATCATTGCCTATCTTAAAAGTGAGGTTTATTTAACGGGACATGCACCAGAGGTGAGTGGCTAATAGCCAATACACCAGAGTTTCCCTCAGTGAGATGGCTCCTCTGTCTCTGGGTTAACTGAAAAGATGGGGGACCTTCTTCAGTTCAAGCAATTCAAGAGTGGTTAGTCTGTGTACTTATTCATAGTTTTTATTACATGGACTGATTTGTTCTGACCTTCTTTAGGTAGTACTAATTTTGCTGAATCAAAATTCATATATATTAAAAGGTATATTGTACTAGATCTGGCTGGCATGAAGGTATGAAGTTAACTTTATTCATAGCAGCCTGTATGGTGCTGCGCTTTGCATTTGTGGCTAAACCAGCATACTTCTCACAGGCTGCAGTCCTTCAGGAAACACCTCTTCCACCATGGTCCTCTCCAGGGGCTGCAGGGGAATCCCTGCTCAGGTGCCTGGAGCACCTCCTCCTTCCCTCACCTCAGTGCCCCCAGGGCTGTTTCTTAACGCTTTTCCCCTCACCACTGTCCAGCATTTTGCCCTTTCTTACACAGGCTTTCCCCGCGGCTCCGCCGTGGTGGCTGGGGGGCTGAGCCGTGCCCCACGGTGGGTCAGTCAGAGGCGGCTGGAACCGGCTGTGTCTGGCTCGGGGCAGCCCCGGCCTCTCCTCACTGAGGCCACCCTGCAGGCACCCACTGTACAGACAAACCATACATATATAAAAATCACATATAGTCAAAATTTGTAACAGCATGAACAGTGTAAATCAGCAACACAAGAAAAAAACATTACCCTATTTCACACTAAGTAAGAACACCATTTAGGCCATATGCATTTCAGTAGATGACACAAACATTCGCACCATCGAAATCAAGTTTTGGCCCTATGAATTCACAATGACCTAAAAATCAAGAAACTGCAACCAGAGCTGTTTCTTTTGAAATTCTTTCTCTCAGATGGATTCAATTCTGGCTAATTTTTTTATTTGAAGACACTAAACAATTGTACCCTCTTTGCTTTCTTTGTATTAGTTACAATTTTAAAAAACATTGCTATATTTCCTTTCAGTTCTCCAAGCTCAAGAGTCCTTGAGTATTTGATCATACCTCAAGTGTGTCACCCGTAAGTCACCCCTTCTACATCTTTGATCAACCTTCCTGCCTTGCCTGAATTTTTTTTTTTCATTTTACTGTAACCTTTTTTTATTTTTTAAGGTTGTATACACAGGAATAGAAGTGAGTTTTCATAGAGATGCCTGAGAAATTTACGAAACCAATCTGCTAGAAGTCAAAACTAAAAAAAAAAAAAAAAAAAAAAAAAAAAAGAGAGAGAGAGAGACTGAAATTCATTCTCATATATATTGACATCAACTGAAAAAAACATAATGGTTGTTTATTATGGAGATTTTTAAAAGTAGAATGTAGGTTTCTTAAATATGCGTATGTCGTGGTTTCAGCCCAGCCGGTAACAAAGGACCACGCGGCCGCTCGCTCACTCCTCCCGCCCCCCTCCGGTGGGATGGGGGAAGACGGAGGAGAGGAAAAAAAACAAACCTGGAACCTCGAGGGTTGAGATAAAGGCAGTTTACTGGAACAACACAAAGAAATTGCAACAACAACAACGGTACTAATGAAAAAGTATACAAAAAGAGTGATGCACAGTGCAACTGCTCACCACCCGGGACCCGACGCTCTGCCACTTCCCCCACCCAAAAGAAGAGCCCACCCCCCGGCCCGCTCCCCCTTTATATACTGAGCATGATGTCACATGGTATGGAATAGCTCCTTGGCCAGTTCAGGTCAGCTGCCCCGGCTATGCCCCCCACCTCCCAGGTTCCTGTAAAAAAAAATTAACTCTATCCCAGCTGAACCCAGGACAGCGTATTACTTCAAAAGTTCTCAGAAGACATAAATTAGACATACATGCAGGAACACCTCTGGTCTTTCTTATGTGGGTGGCCATATGAAAACCTCAAAGACTGAGTTTTTGAAAAGTAATTTAGAAGGGAAAAAAGAAGGAATTTATTATGAAGGAAGTGGAAAGGGGAGAGAAGAGAGCTATTCAAGACTCAGACTTGCAACAGGCTGGAGACTGCCAGGATGGGGAGCAGCTCTGCAGAAAATGACATTGGGGTCTTTGTAGGTAACAAGCTGAACTTGCAGCCTGCCCTGACAGCAAAGACAACTGACTGCATCCAGGGCTGTATGAACAGGAGCACAACTAGTAGACTGAGTGAAAGGATTATCTCCTCAGCACTCACACTCTTTAGGCCACATCTAGACATAGTATCCAGTTTTGCATCCCCTAGTATAAGACGGACATCAAACGGAAGAAAGATCAAGGTAGGGCCACCAGGACAGTTGGGGCTGGAAGACTTGCTATGTGAGGGGAGGCTGAAGGCCCAGAGCTTGTTCAGCCATGGAAGAGGTGGCTACAGGGAACCTAACAGCAGCCCCCTAGTGCCTACGGGGTGGTTATTGGGGAGACTGAGCCATGCTTTTACCATGGTGCATGGAGCATGAGACACAAGGGGTAGATGCTGAACCAAGAGAGGTTCAAACTAGATAGGGACAAACTTTTTCCCCCGTAAGGACAGGTAGGCAATGGCACAGGTTGCCCAGAGAGGCTATGTAAACTCAGTCCTTGGAGGTTTAAGACCCAGCCAGAAAAAGTCCCGAGCAACCTTGTCTGACCTTGTAGCTGTCCCTGTTTTGAGAAAGAGCTTGATCTAAAGACCTCCCAGGGTTCCTTCCAACCTGAGTTGTCCTATGATTCAACAAATAAGTAACTTAGAAACAAGCCCCTGATGCTCTGTTTGCGGGTTTTCTGTAAGAAGTATACAATCCTTCTGTAAGAACGATACAATTAGAAAGAACGTGCATTTACATTTAGGCACTGGTGAAAATGACCAAGTCAGCAAGCAGAATATTTTGCTTGCACAACCTAGCAGGCTTAAGATTGCCACATTTCAGCGATAATCAAGAAAAGAATTTTTAGTTTCCCGGGAACAGACGAACATTGACAATGATCTGTTTCAAAAACAGCACAAAAAATAGCCCTTCCCCCGACATTGCCCATGAAGTGAATTTTAAAGAAAAGGGAGAATACCAGTTGATCAAAAAGTGTTCTTCACATAAACTTTTCATTTTGACATACATGCATATTTAATATAATACAGAAATCTGACTGTGATACTTGATTTTTGAAATGTCATTGAAGCTGACACGAGGCTTATTTTGTCCTCTTTTCCACAGAGAAATTCTTGATATGAAAAAAATATTCACACTGAACAAATGTGGACCATGCCCCAGAGAGCTTTGCAAGCTCTGCAGGAGCTGCAGTGCGAGGTAGCCACTCAAAGGTAGGTGCCCCTTGTAAGCAAGTGGAGCAGAAAACAGCACACTCAGTAAGCCGACAGCAGAAATAGTAAAGAACCAGAAACTAAAAACACAATTCTCTTTTCCCTCATGTTTCAGTGGAGCACCTGAGAAGAACATTAGTGTAAATAGTGGGCTAGCAGACTAAGTGATTCAACCCCCTTGACGTTACTGATACAACCTATAATGCACACCATATTTATGCTGTTCTGCTGTTGGAGTATGACAACAGTTATGAGCCGAAGGGCTACACAGCCATCAGTACCTAAGGGATATGTCACTCCTATTTATAGATAGATGTCCGAATACAACTTACATGTATCACTGGGATGACAATAGTGTAACATATTGACTTAACAAACTCCTCTAGAATTGAGAAGTTTGAACATTGTTGTTTTCCTAGGCTTTTCTTTTTTTAGTAGCATTTTATTTCCTGTTCTTTCTAAGGTCCACCCCTGTTCTTCTGAGAACTTTGAAATTTTATCCCTGTCCCTACTTCCATTCAAATTAAATCCAGTGTCTATATATTCCTAAGTTTTTCCAGTAAGCCATTTATAAAGGACAATTTTGATGGAATCTTTCTTTAACTTGGCACTCTATTACCATCTTTCCTTCCTGGCTTACCTACATACATGCCAAAGGAGATTCTTTTAAGGAAACTAAAACCAGTATAAAGGCTGATTATTTGCTTTTAGAGTTGTGAAGAGGAAAAGATAAGTTATTAAGTTGGTATTTATCGGCAGGAAAAATACCAGTCCAAATTTATCACCAGTCCAAATAACTCATACTCTGAGAATCTAAAAGGGAAACAAACGGAGCAACCAGATAAGTAAGCTTGGAATCCTGTTGCTGGTAGCTTGCAGGAATTTAAAAAAACCCAAAAAAACAGAACCAACCCCCCCCCCCAAAACCACCTTAAAATAATGAATGTCTAGACAATAATTTAGACAGATACAAGTAAGAGTTACTAAGCAGAATTATGCCCCAAGTGGCTCAAAGACCCATCAAGAGACCCTGTTATAAACATCATTGTCACACAGCTCCAATCTAGTGTCTTTCTAGTTTTTGTATGCCTAAGAAATACTGAACACAAGAAATATTTCTTTAAAAAATTTTCCTCTGTTTTCAGATCAGTGGCAGAAACTTCTGAACATGTATAATTCTCAAAGTTCCTATTTTCAACCAGAATATGTTCTCAATTAAATCAAAATAAAAGGAACAAAGAGGGGGGAAAAAAAGGACAAGACTCTGCTAGAAACGATAACATTTTTAAAAATCAGGTTTTAATTGCTGTAGTTATAAATTTCTTTATAACAACCTAAGCATGGAATAGAAGATTTTTGTTAACATCTTCACCACTTGCAGTAAGAAACAGAAAACAGATGACCTAGAAGTCCACAATGGTCTGGTTCCTCCTTTAAACTCATAGTTTCTTTATCACTTAAAATCAGATTGCTTTTGTAATTTTAATTTTTATCACTAACTTGAGTGGAAGCAGAAGTTCAAACGTCGGTTTTGAAAGTATTGTTCTTAGTTGAAGAAAACTTGGGACACAAAGTTTAATGCCAAAGTTTCCAGTGTAAGGAGATTTCAATAGTAACAGAATAATGTTTCTGTAATGGACAAAAACTCTGTCAGATGGTTAGACACCTAATAGCTTACTTTTTTCTGGTGGGTTTTAGGTTTTTGGGGCAGTTTACTTTTTTTTTTTTTTTTAAAGCCTAAAAGTAGAAGTTACTCATCAAGAGTTTGTAAAGCTGTCAAGATCCCATTGTAAGTTTTAGTTTATAAGGCAACATTTCAGACCATTTGTACAATATTTATGTGTCAGGAAAAAAAAAAACCAAACAAAAAAAACAAACCCCCACACCTACAGAACCTACATGTAAAGGGAAATTTGTTCCTCCTTTTGCTCTCATCATTTGTGATTAGTCCTCACCTTCTACAGCGTCCACTATAAAATGCACTGGGAGATGTACTGAGACCTATGAGGTTCTTAGATCACCCCATCCTTTGAAAGATTCACCAACCCAATTTAGTCAGTCAAGGCGATTATTACAATCCTTCTGTGTCCTTCTGAAGCAACTACTGCAACACAAGGGGTTTTGCAGCCCTGCAGATACCCAAGTCTTAAATAGGATTACTTATTTCTGCCAAGCTAACCCTTCTTCCAATTAATCATCTCCAAACTTTTTCCTACTCTGGCATTTTGCTACCTGTAACCACCTGTTTCATCATTATAGTAGCCAGCAGTTTTTAATGTCTTGGCAATAAAATTACTTTCCAATAATATTACTTTCATGTGCAGATCACCAGCCAAATTCAACCAGCATACTTATTTACCTTGAAGAACTGCCAGATATTGCCTAAACTCACATTATTACTTGAATTTTCTCTGCCTACAATAAAGTTTTCATCAGAGAGAAAGCAGGAAACTCAGGTAAAGGATGTGCCTTTAGTTGGTAAGATTAGTTGTTTATAATACCACACGATCTGCTTTCAATCTATCCCCTTCCAGTATTTACAATAGAAAGAATAATGGGCTAAAAGTTAATGCCTTTCCCATAATGTTGATGGAGATAATTGTTAGCTGCTTTTTGTTAGTGTGCCTGAGTTTTTTTCAATTCTGCTCAAAAATGTGAAGGGTTATTTGCTGCTGTGCATTTGATAATGTTGATTCCTCAGTAATGCTTTTTTAATTATGGTTTGTTCTTTCCTTACATTATTTTCCAGAAGTAAGTATTAGACACTCTCTTTCCAAAATCCTGCTTTAATCTGTCTCAGTCCCAGTCCAAATCAAAGTGGTTTTGTAATGCTATAGTCAGAATAAGCAATTCTGGTTTAATATTGTCCGTCTCCATATATCTACCAGCATGCTAATGTAAATATAAAAGATCAATCTATTAAATATGGCTACAATTAAAGTTTAGCTAGCCCTTCCCACCATAGTATTAAGCTGTTTATAATTTTGCCAAACAACTTAAAAATAAAACAGTCTGGTTTGACGGATGCATTAGCATTTCCTTTACTGGAGAAGTTCAGTAAAAATAAAGCTCATGTATCCAAGAGTAACAATAGCAAAACAATGTTTTATGTATTTTGGAGGTTAAATACGCAAATCTGTTGCCTCCCACATCCTTCAGAATTTTCAGTTTGATATAATAAATAATTTGGTATAAGAACTTCACTTCTTTCCCAACCACAACAAAAATAAGTTAATCGGAATGTGCACATTGAAGAGGGTTTCTTCATGCTTCTACATGGATTAACTCAACTTCAAGACCTTTAGTAAGCATAACATACAGTAGTAATCTTTAGAAAATGCTAAAGTTTTGTTTCTTTTTATTCTTTCATTCTTTTCATATTATATTCATCTAGATAGACAATACTAGGAAAATCTCATTTTGAAGTGAAATTAATATGAAAAGTGCTGTGTTTTATAACATTTTTCAATAAATCGGCTTAGTCAAAACTGGCAATGCTTCAGTGCAGTTTAAGCATTGTTGCCACAAAATGAAGTTGCATTTGGAATTATTGCTCCGCTGACAGTACCCATTTCATGTGAAAGAAATCTAATGGATGATCTAGAAGAGGAAGTGGGGCTATTCTAGGCATTATGAGGATCTCAAAAGTGAAAGGGAAAAATTAACTACTAACATGCTGCAGAGAAGACATATGTTAGAACCTCAATATCTTCAGCAGATACTTCAAAGGATACATCTCAGAGTAATACAGAGCTAGTTTTCTCATATTGCAGGAATACAAAAAGAATTTATTCTGAAAATTTGATGGTTTTTTTTTAACCTGAGAAACCAGAGATAGAAGACCCTGACATTTCTATTTAAAAAAAATCTCATTCATACTTAAAATTGTATTCACTAATTGATACAATAATTTGGCATTTTTTAAAATAATATGCCCTCTTCCTTGTCTTGAATCTGCTGCCTGTATCCTTCACAGATTCTTCTTAGTCTAATGCAATGTTTATTTCTTCTTCAGGACCAAATGCATTTGTAAACATGATGTAAAAACTACACTGAGTGGCAGCAGGCTGTACAAATATTCAACATTTACAATCACATAAAGCTCCTTTAAAACTGGGATGGGGTGTTTTGCTTTTTTTGGTTTGTTTTTGTTTTTTAAGAAACAGAGCTATCTATTTTTCACAGGTGAAAAACATTACCTGAATTTATTGTGAGAATGATTCTTAAATTGGCAAAGAAAAGAAAATGTATAATTTCACATGAATACAATTTCAATATTGTATTGAATGATTCTTTTCACAATATCTTTCAGAAAGAATGGGACATGTTGCATTACCCTTTGCCTCACTTACTATTTTCCATAGCTAGTAAGCAACCAACCACTAGTAAAATTTAGTGCTATATATGTTGCCAAAGACTGACAGAATAATGCCTTAAACTAAAAAGCTCACACAAAAGGCAGCCTTAGAATTGTATTAAGAGAGTTATAGCAAAGCCTTGTGTGTAAAGTAAAACTCCAGGTCATATTCTAGGTCTTCTAATAATTATCTAGAATACTGAAAGTGACTGTGCTCATTTTTCTCGTCATCACACTGATGCTAAGATCCTATATCTTGGAACGTACAAATGCCATTCTGCTGAACATGTTCATAAAGTGAAACCTATATACGCTGTAGAAAACTGTAATAATTAGAATATGAGATTAAAATTATTTACCAGAATTCAGTTTGAAATTCAAGTTCCTTTACTCCTATTGCAATCTCTGTGCTCTGGGATAGATGCCATTTCCTTAAAGCTAATAATCCTAACCACTATTTTTTAGATCATAGAAAGTACAAGAAAAAGTTAAAATTTCAGTATGAACTTGACTAAAATACTAAGATTTCTTCCTTACATAATGTCACTTTTCAGAGATATTTTCTGCATCAGACATTGATGATACAGTTCATACTTAATTTCCTCAGTGTTGGAGGGGGTGCCAAAATGGTCAGGAACTGTCATGGGTGTGTTGTTCAGGGATATAGGTTTTGGGGTTGGGTTGTTTTTAGATTTTAGAACATATAATTGGACTATTAACTTTCATTTCTAGATCCTGCTAACCCAGCAGTATGGCCTCAGGAGTGGGAAGCCAAACAACATAATGCCAGTGGTAGCACAAACTTTCTCCTTTCAGCTACAAAAGGACTGTCCCATCATGAGAAACAAAACAGGTGACAATCAGTTGAAGAACAACGCAAACTCCCCAAAAGCCCATACTGTGCAAAGGAAAACCAGGGTTCAAAGTGACTGGCCATTATTTCAGAACATGTGTTTCTCACAGCTTTAAATACTGCATTTACCTTTTTTCCTATCTTTGTACTTGTTTAAGTTTCCCCTTTATTATTTGCCTTTTTTGATGTCAGCTTCTCAATTGCTCCAGACCCCTATTTATTCTGCTAGTAAGATACAAAACCAGTATAAGGCTTAATTCCTTCCAGCCCATTTTATTTTGGGAAAATTCAGAGACAGCCTTTTCAATAACTTTGATGATTATCAGAGTAGAGTATAGGTGATCTGTTGAATTGTTATTCGCATGCTTTTCTACCGTATGTGCCAGAAAATGGGATGTTCATAAGACAGAGAGAGGAGGGGTCAAATCAAATACATATTTTCTGCATTTTTTCTTTGAAAAATATTCTGGATGAGTTTTGAAGAGGCAGTTTGTTTTTTTGTTGTTGCTTGTTTGTTTGTTTTTTCCTGTTCATCAATTCAATCAAGAAAATAAATAATTTACACTGTCCTAGAAATATATCCCAAATCAGTTACACCAACAAAATACAAAATGTCAGTGTTAGAAGGTTTAAATTAAAATAAACCCTTAAACCAAGACATATTTACTCTTCAGGAATAGTATAGATGAGCATACCTGTGTTCTACAGCTTCTCAGTACTCACCGAATTGTCTGGAAAGATTAGAAATGGAAGACTACTTTTAAGAGTGTAAGATTTAACATGGAAATACATATTAAACTCCTGATCTTTTAGAATTTGGAAATAGGTCTTAGCTACTCTTGTTTATGTCAATTGACAATTTAGATAATTATACTCATGAGAGTCTAACAAGGTAGATTTGATAGTTCTGAAAACTACATCTAGCCATATCAAATAAGAAAATAAGAGCATGGAAAGCATACAACAAATGAATTCAGTTTGAAGCCAAATTGCACTTTGAGAGACCTCACTTTATAGATAAATAGTAAGATGATGAAACATTGTGGAAAAGTTGTTATGTTTTTAAGTCCAAGTTTTTCCTATGTATTTTCGGCACCTAATCTAAGTGATTGGGAACAGTCACTAGGAATCAGCAAGATGGTCCTTTTACTGAATTATTTCAGGTTGAGCAGTCTCAAAATATTCACCAATACTATTTATCCAGTTAAGATTCTGACCCTGTGGGGGTTAAGTAACAGAATATCATTAAGGTGAGATAGTAAAACAGTTACCTAGAAGCAGTTCAAAGACATCTATAATAAGAAAGGCTTGACTTGTTTATCACAAAGATAAAAATTACCAAGATTAAAGAAGGAAGGAGCCAGGACCAGTCATAGGAGTCACTGGAAGAGGGACATATTATCACGGAGACTGAAAATACAACAGCTAAGTCTTTTCTTTACACTACACTGTTACCCACTTTTGGTACAAGCAGCTTAAAAATAGTAGTGATTAATTTAAAACAAATACACATATGGCAAATCTCTACTTGTGCATCCATAAAAATAATACAAGGAATATAATTAAACTGCTTTTCTCAAACATGATTACAGTGATGATTTCACCCATACATGGGGCTCATTCTCTGTAGTCCCCTAAATTTCCTCAGTATCACCTTTTCTTGGCCATTCATTCTGTATTTCTTCCAGGACGTAGTTTAATTTCAGTCATTCCATATTTAACAACATACAGATGTCAGCTTACTTATAATATCACTAGTTATTTCTGCTCTGAAGCATTTTTTTCTAGATTATTCCTTTTCTCGGCACAATCTGGAGGACAAAATAATGGCAGAGATTAAATTGCACATTACATTGTTTGTGAACATATTGTTCATGGGCTGTATTTTTTATTAGAACAGATTGATACTTCCTTGAATTTTAATATCAGTGTACATGAAGACCTGACACACATTCCATTTAGCTGTTTACATAGACTCCTTCTGACGTAAGTGTTCCTACAACTAACTGAAGGTGAAAAACTCTGTGTAATTTCTGCATAAATAATTGCAGGTGTAAAAAGAAGTCCTGTTTAAGCACAGGTGTTAAATAAAACTGTAAATTACTGATATTAAAGAGCCAAGAAGAAAGATTAATCATGTGTTTAGAAGCACCATCAAAATTCAAATCAAATCTTTCCTTTGAACTTTTGATTTTACCTTAAGGTAATTGCAGCAAGGTTGGATCTGACTAATTCAAGCTTATTTTATATATAAAAAGCTATGTATTGTCTCTATTGCTTGATAAACACATAATAGCAAGCACTTTTTTAATCCCTTATTCAAAAAGCTTAAATATACTTTTAACTGTACAGAGAAACACAAAAGATTAAAGGTGGGATTTTTAAAATACTTGGAATTTAGCAGTAGAAATCTGCTGGAAATGTTTGATTTTTAAAATTTTAATTGGGAATAAATACTCCCCCAAAACTGCAAAGGTCTCAGAAAAGGAACACAGGCGTAATTATGGGACAACGTACTCAAGATGACCTTGCATCCAAAGCTAGAAATACAGAAAGTTCAGCCTATGCTCTATAATCTGAAGTACTTTCTAAAACCCTCCTCTGAGTGTATATTGAAAAATAAAGTATTTCATCAAAGTGACTTTTTTACACATACTAATATATACAGGTCTTTGCCTTGCACTCCCCTTTCTGTGTCTTTCTAGGTCTTCAGTAACATATATAACATCAGGATTCCTGGTCGCTATCAAAAAGCTGTCATTTACTGTACATTTTCTAGCTTTTCAAAGATTAGCTACAAGCCTGTAAACTGCAGGAAACAGTGTTAATAACACCATGAAAGCAATGCATACAGGACCTGAGCAGCTGTGCCTTCCAGAGAACTGAAAACCTTGCTGTGGAAGTGTTTAAAATGCATCTTGACATAAGGAAAAAAGGTATATATGATTCTGTTAAGGGACATCATTGTATCTATATCTACATGTGTGTATATACATATACCGCATTGTAGGAAAAGCAATAGAATTGTTCTTACTTTTGATAAACTGTTCTCAACTAGTCATCAAGGCAAAAACCTCATTCAAGCAACAGTCACACCCCTAAATTCAAACCCCAACGAAAAAAATAGTTGTTACTGAACTCATCACAAAGGAAACCGGGATGCATGTACAGATCATACGACAGATGAAACTGTAGGAAGGAAGCTTTAATGACTGGAACCACAGAGACTGAATCTAGAAATTGTGAATGATCACCGGCAATTATGCGCTTGAGATTTCCTCCAATTTCTCTCAAAATAAAAGGTAAAAAAAGGTAACCAAAGCATTAGTCTTAGGGCAGCAAGGTGCTTATTAACATTAAAAGATGACCACATACACTTTAGTTCTCAATGCTGGTTTCATCAGGGGAGCACAGTCTTCTGCTGTATTTCTGTCTTCTGAAATCAATGCATCTAGCTCTTCTCCCCCACCTCCAACCCACAGGATACCCCCCATGAAATCTACAACAAGGTCTCCTGTTTCAGTGATTTTGTAGTCTAGTTCAGTGTGGTGGCTTACTTGCGTTTATTTTCACAAAATTTTATAGCATCCTTCTTGCCATCATATTAAACTAATTCTTTCCATCCGTTACATGCTGACTGCTTGACTTCTGCTTCTATTGTTCAAATTTTATATCTTTGGTCTTTTTATTACCATTCATGCAATGATTTATTACCTTATTTTACCTTCCCTGTATATGGCTTTATTTCAACTGCTTCACTTCTAACATCTCCCTCCTGCCAATAAATCTCAGTTTTCTCAATTTCACACTGTCTTTTAACCATTTTGGTAAGTTCCATTTTCCCCTTTCAAAGCAGACATGCAAAAATATGAAGACATGGGGGCAAACATCAATTAGGATGGGTAGAAATAAATAGTGGTTAGAATTGCTCCCCATTTCCTTCAGTAAGCCCAAACAAAAGTCTTGTTAAGATGTTTAAAACTTTTTTTTTTTTTTTTACTTCATCTTCCCCTGCAAATTTTGTTGACCCAAAACTCCTGGCAAGTGTGTGAGACCCAAGTAGGATAGCGGTCCCAAGGGAACGGATGAAGATGACCACTGTTGATCAGAAGAGTATCAAGTGAGTGTTCTATATTTGCAGGCAGCAAACACTTTAGCCCCTACAGAGTCTGCAGTGCTCCTCAACATAAGAAATAATCTCCTGGTTTTTACTCAAATGCTTCCTTTCCCTCATATATATTTTTTGTTGGCCAGGAACTTTATAACAGTTCACAAATTTATGTTCTCCCTTACCTTTGAGCTCCATTGCTACTTGCTTGAGACCAGAAACCCTGATGCTAGCCATCAGGTTGCATTCACCCATGCGCCTACTGAGAAGGACATAAGATTTCCTCCTCTTATATTTGTTTGCTGTATAAGGACTTTATGATCACTCAGGCACTCACCATCTGTGTCGCATACTCAGCATCTATGGGTCAGCCTTCACCATTAGTGCATCCACAGCTATATAGAACCTAAAGTCCTCATTTGCTGTTCCCATCAGAGTCAGCACAGCTTTCAACAAAAAAGTCAAAGCTAGGAGGCTTTTCAAAGTAGAAATACTTTGAGAAGGTAAGTGATCTTACAAACAAAATTCTTCTCTGTTAAAAGGTGTGGAAGAGGGATAGAAGTTTCTCCCATGGCTGCTAGACAAACTGTTTTTCCTTAAGAGAATGTTTAGTTAGAGGTTGATGCCAGAAACAGCCAAATACCTTCCAATTTCTGAGTACCCACCCAAACAGACCATTAACAGAGTCACTGTAAGAAAGAATACTTAGGTAATTTTTCTGCTAGCCTCAAGCACAGCACAGAGTTTGGTGAAGCTGTGCAACACCCTCCTACAAATATAAAGAAAATACCAACTTGAAGTTGTTTGTTTGTTGGGTTTTTTTTACTTATGAGCACAGCTTAAGGTGATATAAAGAGCATATACCACACCACTATAAACCACAGCCTTATTAATTATCATGTCCCAGATGAGTGCATGTGTGTGTGCATACTCTCATATGCACATGTGCACTCTGTTTCCCATGTTTGAGAGCTTGAAGAAATATTCCCAGATTTAGTTTTTCCTAGACAGTAAAGTTATTCTATAAGGTTTCCAGGCCCTGGTCAACTGACCACATCAAAACCCCCAATACAGTTACTGAAATCTAGTTAGAGGCCATGAATTTTCTCTCAAGATTCTTCCCAAATTTGCCAAATGATGAAAAGTCACAGTAGTTATTTAAGGCATTATTCAGAACCCCAGTTATGTAATTCAGTAGTATAAACTTCATTTACTCAAAAAATTTCATTTTATTTTAATGACTACATTATAAAACAAAAATAAAACTGCTAATTTTAAATGCTTTAGAATTTGATTCATTAGTGTACTACTTTAAATGAATAATCATTCCCTTATCCAGAAGGAAAGCACTGGACTAAAATATAGGGGAAAAATTTATTTTTGTTAACAGATCCCCATAAATCACTTAAAGCATAATTCAACTGCCTTACCACAGAAAAAGTTTTAAAATAGCTTCATAATTATTTTTCCCAAATAATTTCAAGAACAAATTAAAAAAGAAGAAAGTGAATATCAAGTTAATGATTAAAAAAAGTGAATGAGACTTCTATCATTAACTAGTTATAGTTATCTTTCAGAATTCTTACACAGTTCTCATTTCCAAATTCATTTGGAAGAGTACAGCAGAGAAGGTTTGGAAACTGAATGAAAGTAAATATCTTTCAGTTCTTCAGTTAGCTTAGTCTACCTCCTTTGCTTACTTTGCTTTCAACTACTCCTTCAGTGAGGAGAGACAGGTTTTTTTTTGTGGAGGTTCGAAGGAGCTTTTTTTTATTTGTGGCGCTTTGAAGGAAAGGGTTATTTGTTGAGGATGAAGGACATGAGGAGGAATCTGTTAACTGGGAAGCTTGTTAGGGCACATCTCAGAGCAGAATTTGGCCCAATACATTTAACAACTCTTGAGATTTCAATGGAAAGCTATTTGCACGGAATGGTGCAACACAAGATTTGATCAAGGAAAAACTGCAAGCCCAGCAAGACTTTATTGACTACTGAGATAGGTTATTATGGTGTGTAACCAATAGGTAAATAAATAAATAAATAAATAAAAATCTATGGATATTTGCAGCCCAATTTGCAAATAGGCTGTTTGCCAGACTCCTGTATTTGCTTGTTTAAAGACATAGGAATGTTCCAGATCTAAAAAGTGTACACAGAAAAAAAGTGTTTAATACAATTTGCTTTCAGACCTTCTTGAGCTGTGTTTTGTAATAATTAGTTAAATATGTACTTTGAAATAGTTCCCAATCTTCAGCTCTGTGCTTTGAAAGAGTGTGCTCTGTGGATCAACTCAATAACCATTTATTAAGCAAAGGAACTGCAGTCTTTCCAGCTCATTTACCTTTGTGTGACACACTTGCAATGAAGAAAACATACAGGGAAGAAATGTAGAAAAATAAGTTACTTTTAGCAGTCTTTCAACATAATTTAGCTTCTAGGAGGAGGACAAGGCAATGCTATGCAACTAAGTCTTTGTAACACACCAATTGTTTCCACACAGAACAGAATTACCCACATAAGTCAATTTTTCAAGAATATTAGATCAGATTATGTGCATTGATGCAAATGACATTAGAGGTCAGTTTATATCTATATTCTTCCACCAAACCTGCCAAAGTCCTGAAGTATCTCTAAATCATTTCAAAAGAACAACCCAGAATAAGGAAGAGCTGCCTATTTTGGCTGTGATGTTCATTTATCACAATGTCCTTATTACCTAGACAATTTCTTTGCAAAAAGAATGAAAAATAACAGAAAAAACAATTTACCCACATTAGTGGTGATATTGTAAATATCATTATATAAGATTTTAGAAGTATTTGCTACTGTGAAAGTAAACTTTTGAGTCTAACAAATGGCAAAAGCTATTCTGAGGGAAAAAAAAACCAGTTCTTAAATATATTAATTCAATTTTCCTTCTATTAAAGGAAGAAAATGCAAGTATACCAATGAGCTTCATCATTATTTTTATTCACTCCTTTTCAAAAGTGAGTGGAGTTTTATGAGACTTTACTCCGCAGCTTTAAAAAAAAAAATTGACTATAACCTTTTTTCAGGTTTTTAACCACTATGTTCAAACTATGCTTTGTTTGAACTAAGAAAGTCATCCTTACTTTGCAGAGCCTACATCTTCAGTAGAAACTTTTAGTGGCTTAAAATACACTAGTCATAAACCATTCCCTGAGTTACATTTGTTATTGAGATAGTACTGTAATGTTTGCAGTTTTGTAATTCAAAAGATGATAATTAATTTTTTCATTTATATAAAAGATTATCAACTCTTAATAGCATCTTAAGTGTGTCTTGGATGGCACACTTCAGTTCACAGTGCTACCAATACCAGAAGGTAAGATGAAAAAAACCACAGTTTTATTTTGATTCTGTCTTACTAAGGTGACCTGTCAAAAAGCAGTATTTTCTTAAAAAACAAACAAATAAACAAACCCCCCAAAAAACAGAAATAAAAAACCTGAACTCACTCACTCTTCCTCCCCCATATTCTGCATTTCTGGTACTTCTATTCTGCTTTCATTTCCAGGAGACATGCCTCCCTTCTCGTTCACCAGTAACAGAGGAATGCTGACACAGGAGCATGATCAGATGTATTATTGAGGTTGCGCATGCACAAACAATTTGTCCTAAATCAGTTTGACAAAAATCATGCATCAAAATTCACCTCCCTGAGAAAACCTTTTAGTTTGAAGCATATCCAACTAGTTGTAATATGATTATTCCACTCTGCGTTTATTTCTAGGTCTCCAGCTGGAAGACCAGACCTACAGTTGCCACAGCCAACATCAGGCTGCAGACAGCAACCTCTGTGCTTGCTGGCAGATGAGCATCCCCCTCTCTTTTTGAGGAAAAGCAAAGTGTGCTTTTATGTTTGGGTGCATTAGACAATACCTCTTATTTAGACTGATGTAAATATTCACAGACCAGAACCACCCTGAGACTATATGTAAAGGTACAAAACAATTTTAAATTAAATCTAAATTTTATCCATGTCATTAGGGGTAAACAGTTTATGATATTTCCTAACCTATGCAACTAGACAAAAATTTTCAATTATGATCTCTTGGATAAGGACAAATTGTCCTTATCCAAGACATCATCTTCGTGACAGTTTAACAGAGACAGGATGTAACAGATTAAAGAAACATCTTTCAGTTTTGTGAAAGTTGTCAATAATTTGGCTTTCAACTCTATTTAATAAAGCAAAATCAAAAATATACCAGTTACTATGAGAACGGGCTTACTTCTAAGCTTCTTTAATTTCTTTCCATTTAAAGCCTGGAAGCTGTTTTGTCTTGAATACTGTTAAGGAGCCTTTATAAATAAGGGAGTATCTATATGGCACAACTTATTGTGGTGCAGAAAGGGCTGTGCCACTCGATTACTCAGCAGCAATATATCTGCCTTAGCATGGCACTTTGCCAGGACCAATTGCCCAGCTATATTTGCATAGCCCAGATTTCCACGTACTGCTGACCAGACTATCTACTATCACCTGTAAGTGGGTGACTCTGAAAACAAACCATAATATTCAACTAGATGGAATACTTCATTGTACCACAGTAATTGAGGTTGCCCCAGGGAGCCACCCTAAGACAAAAATAGGAGAAGAGTCAACTTCCACATAGTAGCATGTCATAAGAGTACAGTAGTTTGATATTAAACTATATCTAAAATAAGATGTTTCCTTTGCATTTCCTCATAGGTAAGACTTAACTGGCAAGCCAGGTAGTAGAACTCATATCTCATAGGCAGCTTCTGTTTAGGAGAAACACCATCATTGCATTGATAAATATAACAATAACCACTTTCAGACAATATGATTAAGGCCAAAAAATTGGCTGCAAACTTATCTATTCAGGCTACCTCACCTTTTGCGTGCTGCAATAATTAATTGTTCAAAAACTATTTGTTGGAGCTTACAATTTACACTCAAGAAGTTGTATAAGTTAATAGATCTAAGTACAGAATGTACGTTTATTTTATCATCTTAACTAGATTCAGTGAAGCGTTACATCTCTGAGTTCCCCAGCAGTTAGCAATGACATTGCTTATGTGGTATTAGAGACTCCAAGTCTGCCAGGTTTGTTGCGGGTTTTTGTTTGTTTTGTCCAGACAGACCAATGACACTAAGACATCTTATTTTATTACAAGTCCACACAAGTTTAGTCTGTGGCACAACTGCATAGAAAAACACAAAACATTTCAAAACAGATTGTGATCAGCTGAAATAAGAGAGAGATCTACAGAATAATATATATTAGAAGCCAAAAAGAGAGGAAACTGTAGGACCAAATACTAGAATTCTCTTTATTATTCTATAGCTCACTTTCCTTTAACTTGCTGCTTGATTAAAATTGCTAGGCAGTATATTTTATTGTAGAACATTCCCTCTTTCAAACAGCCTGAGAAAAATGTGGTGTCAGCTACATGCACTGACCTCCTTCCTACAACCTTCTCCTCCCCTAGAAAATTCAACTCTTTGCAAAAGCCAATGCAATCAGAAATTGACATCTGTGCTTCTCACCCATAGTCCTAGCATGATTAGAAAAATTTAATTGAAAATTGTTTATTATAGCTGAGCAATGAACAGTAAAAGCTGTTCTCCTTCCATTTCATTTTATATTGAAGATGAACATAGAAGAACTGAGACTAAGTCACTCAACTGTTCTTATTTTGTGTACATTGCAAAAACATACAGTGGAACTATTTTCCCCTCCTTATGATTGGAAGCAAGGATGAAAGATGAGGAATGCCCTGTAAAACTTCTGAGCAATCAATTTCAACTCCTTGTAGAACAAGTGTATCAGTACTCTTGTATATGTTCTAGATGTATATACGGAAAGCATTGCAAGACATCTATGCTTCTGTTTCATTTCTATTTGTTTACAGCTCCAAAGCTTTTTTTGTGCTTCACTGCTGGAATTTAACCTCAAAGCTCCTTAGAAGAAAAAATTTGCATCTCCCTTTTAGGTCTTGTGTTTCTCTCCCAACTGGGAGACCCAACAGATGTAGAATTTTACTTTTTAATGCATTGTCTAATGACTCATTTTTAAAGTGACTGAAACACTATCTCTAATTATAGCCGCAATATGTTCCTCAGTGAATTTCACATCCTGTCTAAGCATCACATTATGTTCTTCCAATAATTATAGCCTTTCTTCCATCCTTTTTGCTTTTATTTCCAGCCAGTCAAAACTTAAATTCAGTCTTTAACTTCATTATGTAAAGCCTGTCCCCCATACTAGATGTTCTTTGGATGTTCAAAAGTAGTTGCTGTTTAAGGCCACCGTATAAACATTGCAACACATTGATTCTTTCCCTGGTGGTTACATGATGTACTTGAGTCTGAACTTCCAAAACAAAGTTTAAACTTGGTTCTGAAGGCTGTCCTCACAAGGAAGCTAATTTATGCACATCTCTGTGAAAAGGTGTATTTTAAAAACAAGTAGGTATAAACAAATCCATTGTATTCCTTTGTCTTAAATACCCTTTCCTCTCATAGGGGATTGAGTCAAGACACAGATAGCTGTCAATAATTAAAGGTCTTCTAATAAATAAACTGTTATTACTAATAGCAGATAACTGTTCACACAACGCATTCATTTGCTTGGTTCCTCTTACATGCGTACACACATACTCTTATTTACCCTATTGGAGCAACAGTTGGGAGGGCAACATCAGCTATTTATTCAGAAGTGGCACATCATATGGATGCATCACTGACTTTTACATCAGAAAGTCCCTCAAGGGATTTTTTTGTGCTTCAACAGATGTGTAACTAATCCTATCAACTGCGCATAGCAGCCACTGTCTTCTTGGATGTGGTCTGAATTATACAGCCTGTCATTGATGCTAATATGTGCCAGTGGCCTTGTACATTTTCAGTTGACTGTGTCCTAAGTTTATGAGTTCTTGGGGATCCAACAGGACCCCTAGTCTTCAGAGCTGGTGGATTCTTAGGAGCCCCTCACATGTTATCTCTCAGCACATAACTTTCTTCTCTTTGGCCTTCTGTTTCCTGGCAGATGTTTCTCTTTTCAGATACATAGGTACTAATAAGTGATATTGACACAAACTGGCACAGGGTGGGACTTTCAGCACATTTTCTTCTTAAAAGGATCTCAAAGCTATCAGCTTGCTACATCCTGTTTTGTTATATTACTTCTCTGTGATAGAAGTGCATGTAAAAACTCATTTAAAATGAACTTGCACTGAAAGAGTGCAAATATTTAGGTGGGCATATTTAGTTTGCAGGTGATACATTGATGTTCTCCAAAGCATTATGTTCCTTCCACCATACTTCAAAGAACCAGAATTTTATCTTTAATTTTTCCCAATTTCTCATTTCCCCTTTTTAATTTAAGTAGGGAAGTTGAGTGGATACAGAAAACCCTAATTATTACATTGCTGGAATTTCTCTCACTACCTAACTAGAAGGAAAACCGTCAAGAGAAGCATCTTCTCTTGAGAGAAGCATCTTGGGGGTTGGACTAGATGACCTTTAAAGGTCCCTTCCAACCCAAACTGTTCTACGCTTCCATGATCTTCCTTGATTGCACATTTAGGCACTCACTAAATCAGAAAAATAAACTTCAGGAGAATAAAACAACTTTCCATCTTTTTCAGAGAAGGGCAGCAATGCATCTTGGCTGCAGTATGGCCAGATCTGTTTTAAGTTGTTCTATAACAACCAGAGTTTTCATGGGCTGTACTTGTTGGTCACTACTACAGAAGTTGCTTATTTGCCACACTCTCTTCCAGTCAACACTACAGAAGAATATCTATAGCTCTGCAACACTGGTAAGGAATTGAATAAGCTTGGCCCAACAAAATAGACCAGAGCAAAATGTTCAGTAACACAGTCAGTCAGTCCTGGACTGACACTTGCCCTAAGGCAGATCACTCAGCACACACACTCCTCCCTCACAATTTTTAGAGCAAGAATTCATTGTGTTCTGGAGGTACCTCATCACCCTATACGTACTCAGAGAGAGTATCCTGTATACTGTATGTAAGATTATTGAATATTGTTGTAATTCAGCACTCTGCACCTCAAAATACCAATTTAACTATGAATCTCAGATATGCTAAGTTTCTTCCAATCATAAATTTTCACTCTTTTTCATTTTAGTTCAGATGTTTTCAGGGAATATGAAAATATGTTGCTGCACTTCTGAAGTCAGTTATACACTTTTTAATACCACTACCTCAGGTCAAGAACAGTAGAGTTGTGACTAGATTTCAGCCTGGACTCAACTAATTCTGCCAGAAAAAATGTACATTCTTCCTGTAAGTCTAAAAAAAAAAAAAAAAGACCAGCTAGTCTCAGATATATGCACTTGCTCTCTTGGATGACTGAGCTGCTGATCTTCCAGTTTCTTGGTAGCTATTTATCCAGGATGTTACGTCTGTCTTTGTCCTTATGATAACATGTCAGATGCAAGTTTCTGGAAGGATGTCATGCTGATTTAGTGCTGTGAGAGACTGAAAGAGTTAATGTCTCAAACACTGTGGCAGGGCAAGTTCTGCATAACAATGAACTGTAGGGGAGAAATCGGTTAGCAGCAGGGCAGGAAGGCCGTGCTGGAGGGTGCACAGCTCCCTGTTCTGACATGCTGAGCGGGGCAGCTCACCGTGTGTGGCCAAAGATCAAACAATGGTCATGCCTGCAGGGAGGAAGAAGTTACTCCCCAAACGACCCCCAAGCCCACCCCCAAGCCCACCGACCCATTTCTCAAGGTCCTGAAGGTACAAACCATGCATGGCACCTAATTAGCCTAATGAGTTTGAGTCCCACCTGAAGGAGGGACAAGGAGACTATACACGTGTATGAATTGAAGCCCCACATGTGTGCGCCCTCCAGAACTGGACCTCTAGACTGGCTGGACCAGCACTGGACCCAGAACCAGACAAACCTTTCTCTTTTTTCCTCTTTCTCTTTCTTTTTTCTCCTTCTCTTTCCTTTTCCATAATCCCTACACCTCATCCCTTTAGACATTAAACTGTTGACCAAGTCTGGGACTAGGAGCAGATCCAGCCACCCCCAGGCTCTTCTCTGAGAAGGAGTCTGGAAAGCAAGGGGGTCTGCTCTGAACCTCCTGACCTAACAGGTTACACGGTTTACTGAGGTAGTTTCATGGCAATTCTTGTTGTGAGAAACCCTGCCACCTAGTGTCACGCCTTCCAAATTCAGTTTGCTTCTGCCATAAATAAAACGTTGTTTGGTGTTGTTTCACCTTAATTTAACCCAAGGGAATTCCGAACTCACTACAACCCCTCCCTGGTCTGTCCAGCACGAGTTGTGACAAGTGCAACCATAATGCATCCTCTTGCTAGGCATCCTTTAATAGGAGCTAGTTAAAAGCTGTCCAATAAATGTTAAAATTTATTCTCAAGTTGTAAAGTCACAGTGAAAAAATAAGAGCAGAATCAATTAAGAGAGCTCACAGTTTAAATGAACTTATACAGTTCATCAGAAAAAAAAAAAAAACCCACTTTACTGTGCTCATAAAGATGGCATAAAAATATTTCAGTCTGGCTGTCAATGCCAGCATGAAAATATTTTCATTGACAAGAGAAGCGTGCATCAAATAGGTCTTGTGACAGCTGCCATCTCCCATTAGCAACAGTAAGGAAGGTGGAAGGGAAAAGGTTTTTGAAAAGAGGAATTAGTATGGTAAAATAAAGCTTCAGTTGCAGAATTTAGGGCATTTTGAACATATAGCAAAGCACATCACAGATCCCCAAACTGCAGCCAAACAGGCCCCATAGAGAACCCATCCTGGTACAGCCATATTTATTGTAAGCCCCAGGTTGTCACCTCTGTGCTGTGATGCTCTATATGAAAGAAATGTACTTAGAAGTAGTTCAGGAATCTCTTCCCATGAACCTGACATCTTTTTGTTTATTTTAAAGTCAGGATAAAGGCTGGCTTTCTGAATGACAGGGATTCAGGCCTTGTATCCAGGTCCTACACTAACAGTACATTTTTGGCTCAGAATTTGGATTAGAAAAATATTCAGTTATGAAGAAAATACCTATTTTTAATACTGAGTTCTAAAGAGACATTTCAGAAAAGGCCAGAGATATTCTAATTTATTTTTTTATTATATGTAGAATTTAAAGAAAATTGTTTCCAGTTACAGATGGGATTTAAATGTTAGCACTCCACCACTATGCATAGCCAGTTCAGCTTTTGTGCATTCTAAGAATCTATATAATTGGTCACACCTTTTGTTTAGTTTTATTAAAGAAGACTGGATGGCTTGGGTAATGGCAATAAATACAAACTGTAGGTTGCAATATCAGATTGTCATTAAAAAAAAATCATTGGGAATTGAGATACAGTAGCATCCATGAGAAATGGTTTTGACTTAAATACACATAAGAAGATTGTGGACTGTTAAGTTCTGGACTGGCAGAATGGACAAGGTTCTAACAGCTGGGAGACTCACCACACTTTCAAACCTTTGCAATCCCTAATGCTAGAAATTGAAAACTTGCAAGAGGTACAGAGCTATCATTTCTCAGTGGGTCTTTTCGATCCAGAGTAGATGAACATGTCTACACTGCCACTCACTGCAGAGCCCATGACTAGCACAGTGTACAGGGCTAAAGCATCAATGCATATGCATTTTATGTGTATATGTTTATATAAAATATACTTTAAAAGAAAAATGCTATGGTTCCTTATAGTCAATTCTAAGCAGGTACATAATGAGATATGCAGTACTGACAATTTAAAATAGGGCTTTTAAAAAAACCTCTTTTGCCCATTCATACAACCAATTAGGCTTCTTCATTGCTCTGTTTTTTGTTGTTTTTTTCTTTTCTTAACAGAATGGATCATTCAGATTCAAAATAGGGTACAAAAATAATGTGTTGTTCACTGGAACAGATTTGCATCATATAAATACCTTGAGTAATCTTGAAAACAGAAATGTAGAAGCCAAATATCAATGGTCATTGAATGGCTATAAGTTATTATTTATCTCCACAAGATGAAAAGAACAGTGAAATGGAGGAAACAGGACTTCCAGTAAGCAAGTCAGGAAGGAAAGTGACATGACAGAAATGGAGATGTGATTGCAATCACTTGCAGCTACTATAAAGGAATAATGGACATGAGTTTTAAAACCATATAAACAATACCTTTGTAGTAAAGTAATAAAAGCATTGGAATTAGAGTAATAATCCTGTTTCATTCATTCCATTTGGAATAGATACTCTTAAGCTAGCCATCCAATACTGTGATTCGAACACCAACCCACCATTTCTTGAAGAACTACAAACAGCTGAAGCAAACCAACTAGGCAGAATTACCTGGGAAAAGGAAGTATTTCAGAGCAGGCCATACTACACAAGAAGAAATACAACATATCTAGTCATATATGTCATTCTTAACCATTCTTAGATATTAAATAGGAGCCTATTGTGAGAAGTATTTTCTTTTATATTTAATTTGGCTTTTTTTAAATCATAACCCCTAAATTCCTACCAGGTCCATTCAACGGTCCAGTAACCTCCTCTGTTATGCTTCCTTTCTGCAGTAGGTTGACCCTGGCTGGACACCAGGTACCCACCAAGCCACTCTATCACTCCCCCTCCTCAGCTGGAAAGGGGAGAGAAACATGTAACAAAAGACTCATGGGTCAAGGTTAAGGACAGGGAGATCACTAACCAATTACTGTCACAGACAAACAGACTTGACTCGGGGAACTTAGTTTAATTTATTACCAATGAGAAATAAACCCAAATGTTAAAATACCTTTGCCCCACCCCTCCCTTCTTCCTGGGCTCAAGTTCAGTCCTGATTTTCTCTACCTCCTTACCCACAGTGGCACAAGGGGACAGGGAAAGGGGTTGCAGTCAGTTCATCACAAGCTGTTGGCTCTGCTGCTCCTTCCTCCTCACACTCTTCCCCTGCTCCAGCATGGGGTCCCTCCCATGGAAGCCAGTCCTCCACAAACTTCTCCAGCATGGGTCCCTTCCATGAGGTGCAATCCTTCAGGAACAGGGTCAAAAGTCCTGCCAGCAAATCTGCTCTGTGGGCTCCTGTCTCCACAGATCTGCAAGTCCTGCCAGGAGCCTTCTCCAGTGTGGGCTTCCCATAGGGTCACAGCCTCCCTCGGGCATCCACCTGCTCTGGCATGGGGTCCTCCCTGGGCTGCAGGGGGACAGCCTGCCTCAACATGGTCTTCCCCACGGGCTGCAGGGGAATCTCTGCTCTGGCGCCTGGAGCACCTCCTCCCCCTCCTTCTTCATTGACCTTGGGGTCTGCAGGGTTGGTTCTGTCACATATTCTCACTCCTCTCTCCAGCTGCCGTTGCACAGGTTTTTGTTTCCCACCTTCTTAATGTGTTGCCACAGAGGTATTACCACCACCATCACTGAGGGGCTCGGCCTTGGCCAACAGCAGGTCCGTCTTGGAGCTGGCTGGCATTGGCTCTATCGGACATGGAGGAAGCTTCTAGGAGCTTCCCACAGAAGCCACCCCTGTAGCCCCCCCACTACCAAAACCTTGCCACACAAACCTAATACACTTCTTTATATCTAAGTATTTCAGGCCCAGTCATGCAAAGCACTACGCATGGATTTTTGGTGTAATTAAAACATCTGTTAAACACCCAGCAACTTTTAACATATCATGGCCGTAAAAACTCCATCAGGAAAGAAAAAGGCCTTAGATGCTACTTGATACTTCAAAAATATCAGTAATTAAAGCTATGAAATAAAAAGAGCCAGAGGTCAGTAATACTGCTATGAGATACTCGAAGGAGAATAAGTAAGAAGCAGCAAATAAGGCAGAAAATTTAAGTATGTTTTCATTACTACTCATATTTAGGATCCTCTCCAAAGACTCAGATGATAATCCATAACTGCATATCACATCTCATTTCCCTTGCAGGGATCTTGTTGCCATTATGAGTGGGGTTTTCTGCATGTATGTGCACACACATGCATATGTGTCCGCGTGTGTGAACTACCAGAAGATGCATAAGAGGCCACAATAGATATTGTAGCAGTAAAAATAATGTAACTCATTAAATAAAAGTCAGATTCTTTTCAAGCTCTTAATTTACTTCCATTTTCTTTTGCAAATGTCTACAAGAAACATATTAAAATGTGATATGCATAATGAAAGGGCAGAAGCACTTTCAAGTTGATTATGATAGACAAAATATCGAATACAAAGATGTGGTTTTGCCTTCTAAATACCCACTGTGGACCATGATTGGAAGTTAAAAAATACATTATTTCATGTACACACCCTAGTAGATGTTGGAGACATTCAGTGCAGAGGAGATTTGTGAAGAAAGCTAACTTTTCAATGGGTAATTGATTTGAATATAAAAGAAATCTTATTGTATGGGACCAAACTGAAGAAAAAGCGTGGAACACAAAAAAAACCCATGTGTTAAAATAATGCAACAGCAGGATCTCTGAACGGAAATTGCAGTACTTAAGTCTCTTCATACCAGCCAATTTGACAGAATTGCAGAAGACATACATATGTTATCGAGCAATGATTGTGCCATTAAACAAAGACTGGAAAATATTGAGAATGAGTCAGAAGGAGCTCAGATTGAGATGGTAATGTTGAAAGAGGAAAACGAGACACTTAAGAACAGAAGATAAACAGGGCAGAAAATGGAATAACCTATCAAAATGATTATTCAATAATAGCAATTATACTTTCAGCAAGATGAGACCATGCCACTAAATTAGGATCAGAGCAGCAGCTAATAAATTCCAAACTGTGTGCTGGCTGAGTAGCTATTTGATACAATTCTCTACAATGGCAATTAGACTTATTGTAGCTTACAGCATAATTAAAAAAAGCTTGAGATCCCAAGCTTATTATACACAACCAGGTCACAAACCTTAAATTTCAGTATGTAGAACCCACACATCCTAGATGCCATAAGGCCAGACCTTCAGCTGGTCTGAGGGAAGTATAGTGACATGGAAGTTAATGACAGCATACTGGTTCACAGCCAGTTGACTGACTACTGTCCAAGAGAGGACAAAGCTCAAACCTAAGAGGAGCCATGGGCTGTGCACCACTCTGCCACCAACATGTCAAACAAACTGCTATACCAATGTGCTAAATGGAAAAGTACTGCCTCTTCTAGCTCACCTGTAAATCTGACCTTGTTGCCAACTATTGTTTTGAGACAGACTTCTTAAAACACAGACATTTCAACTTATAAGGTACCAGACTAGACTGTTTTGTACATCAGGCATTTTATTCTTTTAGTGATTTTTGTTCCAGAGTAATGGCTTCTGCCATTTTACTTAGAGCTACAGAAAATGTTTCAGTTGATTTAGTTCATTCCCATTCTTGCTAACTCAGAAACATGTTTAGATTGCGTTTGATCAGATATGGTTCATAGATTTAAAAGAAAAAAAGAGGGAGGAGGAAAATACCATTAATACCTCTAGAAACATAATGTCTCTAAAACTACTGGAACTGAATGAAAATTGCATAATCACAGCAAAATTCAAGTGGCAGTTTTCAAGACTGAAAGCCAAATAAAACAGTTAATTTAATAAGAATATTATATTGTAACAAATTTTTTTATTAGAACAGATTTAGGTCAGGAATTTTCTGACAGCTTTTCATCTTGGAAAAAACATTAAGTTTTGGAAAAATAATAATACAAAACAATCCTTCTTATATGAAGATGTTGATTTTAGGAGAGAGGCCATCCAGAAAGGATCTACAGAACCAGAGAGGAATTTTCACGGAAACCAGAGATGTATATACTCATCATAGAAGCAAACAGTCTAATGGCTTTCATAACTGCTTTCATAACTAGAAATATCACCCACCAGAAATCACACTCCACACACCTTCCAACCACCCAGGCAAATTCTCTGAATATTTTTAGTAGTTATCTCTCACTCTTCTGCAGCAGATTACTATAAGTCAGTCTTAGTCTTGTTCCCTGTTCCTGCCCTACCCTGCTTCTTAAAGTGAAAAAATCACTGAATTCCAATTCCTGATCAGCACAAATCATAAAATACCTACATTTTTATCACAGTTCTCATAATTTCATGTCTTGTTTTAAGTTATAAATAACTTCCTGTCTTCTGAAAGCTTTTGTGATAAGCAATAAATCAGAGGGATGTTGAACAGCAAGACCTACACATAGTTGCATCTGAATCACAAGAATATCCACCTGGCTCTATCTTTGATTGCAACTACAATTGCAGGTCAGTTTCTGTCCTGCTCAATGACTAAGTTACATGAATGGACCAATACTATTTTCAGCGTTTTATATTGATAGAGGAGTTATGGAAACAGGACACATGATTATATTGCAGCTAACAATCCATGGTAACAAAAATGTGTTTTCATAAGGTAGCATTAATGCTGCTTTGAATGTATTAGCTTTGTATCTGCATGTAAACCAAACTTCATGCAAATAAAGGCAAACCCACATGCTTTTATGTATTTTACTAAAAATGCTGTACAGCACTATCCAACAATGATTAGAATCTGCTGTTGAAAAGCTCTTGGTAAATGCAGAAAATGACAACTTCAGTAATGTGTATGCTGATGTCCTATTTCTACTTGGTTCCCTCATGTCTCTACTTTTAGACTTCAAACATCAAAAAGCTATCCACTTAATTTGATGTTTAAAAATGCTCACTTAGATGAGGTCAGCTTTCTAAATAGTATTGTTCTTTCTCTCATGTCAGACGCTTTGAGGAAAAAGAAAAAAATCCTAAACTTAACACCAGGCTGTTAAAAGTCAAAGAACAATGCTTTAACAATATTGTTGAGAAACTAATCTGCATCTTTAATGCCTTTTAAAGGCACCTAATTTGGCTTTATAAAACCAAAAGTAACAATACTGTCATTCACAGAAATTGTGATCTTAGAACATATTCTGTATTTTTCCCTAAAGTTTGTTCAAATGCCATTTAAGTAACTTATTTCATAAAGGTGACCATCTTAAACTAGTCACTTCAAGCCAGAAGGGAAAAAGATTTGAACAGTCTTGGGCCTTAATTCTCCCCTCAGATTTGTCCTTTAATTATTTTGAATTGTCCGTCTACCAAAAATGAGAAATGACACTTACTGGCATTCACTGTCCATTTCCTTTCTTTTAGGAAACAAAACAAACAAACAAATGACTTATTTGCAGAAAATGAAAGTGCAACAAACACTTCTTTTGTAACTCCTGTTGCAGGAATATTTATAGAGAGGGCAGTATCAGAACAGCTACTTCTAATTAGAATAAATTTTTGTGACACTGGAAATTGTTTCTGAAGACCTTAACTCTGTTCCCAGCCCTAGGCAGCAAGTTTAAAATGGTTGGGCAGGGGACATCACTTTGTTCAGCACTACACACTTCAGCTGTATCTTCTTTTAAAAGGAGAGTGTGTGTATGTGCTTTCAGATGTTGTACAGTACCAATGAAATCCAGACACTTGTGTGTGAACCTTGATTACTGGAGATTTTAACTTTGACAGGTTGGAATAACTTGGTATCTGCTTTGGTTCCCAATTCCATTTTATACCTCTGTGCTTTCTAAAGAGGTACTTAAGTACCTGGAATAACATTGAAGGGGGAGATCTTGTGTTGAGGTCTTAACCAACTGCTGACAGTGAACGACATTTTCCTCTGCCATAAAAATCTTAGTTATCTGACAGACACTGGGGCTTGCCATGCAAACCACTGCAGATAGTACCTTTAGTTTTGGCAGTCTGCAGCCTTGAGAGAGCACATTGTTGTTCCTAAAGAAAAACAAATGACTGGATTAGGCTGGGTGACACTAACCAGCATCCATAAGAAATTTCGTTCTACATGCCGTTAGTCTGAGTTTTGTTGATTTTGCTTCTCTACCATTTCTCTGTGTCCAAATATGAATCCTCATCCTACTGTACAGTCAAATGCTATACTAGACATTTCTACTTCTTAGAAGTTGGAGATTTTTTTAGCCTGTAGATTTATGACAAATCGCATGGAACTAACTCATTAATAACACTTATTTTGATTATAGGTATCTCATGTCATAGGGGCTGGTAGATATATGCCACTTTATCTTGTTATGCCACTGTTTAGCCCAGGAAGAAGAGAATAATTTTATCTCTAACTCTTGCTGGATTGTAAGAAGTTTTGTAAGAAGTCGGATTTACAAAAAGTCTTTTTGTAAATTTTTTTGCTATTTATTAAACTCTGCAATGAACTCTGAGAAATGGAAGTCATTTTCCCATGTAACAAATGAGGAATGTGGAGTGCAATCTTTGTTCCCATTAACCCCATACCAGATTACCTCTTTCCAATTCCTTGCGCTTAGCAGATAGGTTTTTTTCCTTTTCATACCATGTGGCACAAGTAACTTCTCTGCTTTTTGGGAAGGGTGCTACTTATGAAGCTGGCAGACCAAAAAAAAAAATGAAGCTAAGGTTGACTCCAAACACTGGTGACCCCTTCACCTCTCTGAAGAAATTAAAAGATATAAGTATTACAGTAAGTATACTAGTTCTTGGAATAGAGATGTTCAAGTACTTATTTTACAGTTTTAGTCTCATTTGTTTTTAATTTCAATCTAGAAATCATACACTCATTTGACTAAAACTTAAAGCAGATGAGAACACTTCAGCTATGTTAGCAATCTTATCTGAGATTAGACAAATCCTTTAACTACCATGTTGCTTAGATGGGTGAAACAGAAACCACCAACACACTTGAGCAGTGTAAGCACAATGATGTTTCCTACAGTTCCTCTGTTTGACCAAAGCATTTAATAGGAAACTCTTTATGGTGATAGACATTTTTAATTAACACAAAGCCATAAGTAAATGGAATTAAATTTTCCTTATAAGGAAAGAATATTAAGGTTACAGTTTAACATAACGCTGAGGTTATAAAATTACAAGCTTGTGCACCTTATAACCCCTTGGAGTGATCAAATACTTAGACGGGTTATGAGATTTAGACACCTAAAGAATGTGTAAAAGACAGGCACATAACCATCCTAAAGTTGTTGCAGTGCTGCATAGCTCTGCTTTCTTCAGTACATTCACCAAAGATCGATTTCCTCAAGTCAGATCCTCAGTTGACCTCAACAGGTCTTAAGTGTCAGAAAATTAGTAAACATTGTCCTTATTTTCATGTCCATACTTTCACCTTTTCTCTCCCACTTCCCCTTTAAAACAAATGCTTACTCCTTATTCTCCTATGGGAAAAAACCCCACTGTAACAAATGTAGATATTTTAAGAGGTGTCTCACAGTTTTAAGAGTTGCCACCCTTTCATTTCCTCCTGGATTCAAACATAGTGTTTCCCATTTCATACACCGATTTTATGAGCTCCCTCTTTATGACAAAATTTGCTGACTAGTCAATGAGATGTTCCTGGAAAATAGCTCCAGTATCCCAATGTTTTTTCAGTCCATGAATAAACAAAGAGCTTCACCAGTTGAACAGTTGTTTCTACGAAACATACTTGTTCACCTGTAATTACATATTGAGAAATAACAATTCATGCAATTAGATACATTCATTGTTTCATTTGGATGGACACTAGAGACTGTTTAAAACTATTTTTTTCATTTAGAGTGAGCAATTTTCATAATAGTTTGCTAATAAATCAACCTCCTGATCAAGAATTTGAGATGCTGTCTCACCTAACAGTAACTTCACTGTGGATACAATGATCTTGCATACATTACACACTGTATGCTGGAGACAGAGTGGGAGACTGCATAATTTTGGTAGTACATCCACTAAAATGAGGGAGTTCGTCAGAACTTTCTGTAAAGTAATACTAATACCGATTTTGCAGATAAACTGCTGCACAGACTGAGACCAGGGTCTCAAGTTGCAGAAGCATCATATCGAAACAATAAAGCATATTCTGAGCTCACCACATGGAAAGGTACATGCTTAGATCTGCATGTACCCCAGTGCTTACTAAATGGGAAAGGACAAAATTCAATAGCAAGAGAAAATGCATTTTCACATTTTGAAGTGCTGCAAGTAGCACAGAAGAAAAAACTATTTAAAGTAAAGCAACCGGCAGTGTCCTTCCCACACAGACTTACTTTTATTTAGTGTTTGCATTGGTGATTTATACTGATGCGGCTATGGCTCAGAGTAATGGACTAATCTTGAATACTGATGAAAACTACCAACTAATAACAAGAGCTAGATGTACTATCATAATCTCCCTGTCTGCAAGAAACCCAATAGATGAGTATTTGAGTGGGATAAGTATTTTAACAAGTAGTAATGACCTCAGAATTCAGTGCTGCAGAAAAACCCCCAATTCTTTTAATCACTGTTTTTCCTCACAACCTGTTCCTATTAGGTTCACAGAAAAAAATGGGAAACTCATGAAGCTACTAACATCTAAAGCCTGATATATTGCATTTGCAACCATGACTTTGTCACTTACAATGAATGGAAACATTATTGACACCTTATATTATATTTCAGATTTCTGGTTTTTGCCTACAGGTTGCTCAGTACTTTTACTGTCAGTATCACATGAGCAGTTACCATTTTTTGATGAAAGACTATTTAGAAAGTATTTAATAGATGTATTTAAACACCATCCAGAAATTTCAGAAAGAAATGAAGCAATTCATCACCCTAAGACAGATGTGCCTTTCATTTCATGTGGACCTAGAAGATGCGCTTTGTTTTTTCTACTAGCTTATTTGAGTTTCCATTAGCTTTATGTGCTTAAACAGGTAGTTCACAAAAATAGCAGGCACTACAGCAGGTTCTTTTCGTTTGTTTGTTTTTTTGCTACTATAATGCTATAAACAGTAGTGAATGTTGGTGGAAAAGTGTTAAGGTAGTCCAGTGCAAACATTCTTTGGATTATCCATCACAATGCTGGCCTTCAACATACTCCTTTTTTATTTGTTTGCCACTTAAGTGTGAGGGATGTTGGAGGAAGGTAGTAGATTTTTTTCAGTCTGGCAGGAGGACAGTTAAACATCTACGAGCTTCCTCTGCCTCCTCTCTCCCTCGGTGTTTGATGGAAAGATTTCTTCACAAACCTTGCTTTCTGTTCTGGCATTATTGCTTGCACTCTAAGCACAAAACAAACAGAACTGCTGGTTAGGCTACAAATCAACTTCAGGCAATAGTTACCCCACTCAGTTCCAATTTATATAAAATGAAAACTCGAGTTTTGAGGATCAGTTCCTTTTTCTTATAATATGCACCTATAGCCTAATGGCATATTCCCACTGTACCAATTTTTCTCACACTGGTTTAACCCTCCCATCCCCAAACACATCCCGAAGTATTTAATCTGTCCTTCCCATACATTCATTGCTCTTCAGAACTTCTGAATATCAAGAAAAAAAAAAATATCATTCTTGAAAGGATGGTCAACATACTGCTACATACTATTTAAACATCAGAGTCATTAGTCCTTTACTAAAAATCATATGCCATCCTCAGATTTTCTGTGGAACCCTTGCACAGACAGAGCTCCTTTTGACTAAAGGAACAATTAGGGACCTCAGCACTGACTCCCCACCGCTCTGATTCCACCATTGCTGGAATAACCAATGCTCAGCTTTCCTCTTATATTCCCCTTACCTGTGACTTCCAAAAGCTGTAAGCCCCAGGCTGCAAAGGGTGTGGAATGCCAAGAGCAGCTAAGTGCTCCTACGCAGCATGTGTTCACAGAAAAGGTATCCTGTTATACCAACATACTATTTTTAGCCAGGAGTTGGTTTCCTCAGTGCGGCATAAGTAAGTTGGAAATACGTTTAAAGTGATAAAAATAAGGCTCTCCCTACTTGTACTGATCTGTTTTGGAAAAGAATAATTCTATTTAAAACCAGAGGTAGTGAGACTAACAAGAGCCCTGTGTGGCTATACTGGCAGTTCTATTGACATACACAGTTGTATAGGAATGGGAAAAACTTACATCATTCTTAGGTAGCATTGTAGCAGCACATTCTAGGGGAAATGATGAAGGTCTAGTGTATCCATTTAACTGTACTAGTAGAATTACTATGAGTGTTGTTCAGGATCAAATTAATTAAGATACTGCAAGCAAATAAAAGGAGCCCTTAGCTAAATACGAGGTTTGAAGATTTGTTGATGGCTAAGAGAAAAGTTTCTCTCTGTAGAACTACAGTTTGGTTTTCTTTCCAATTTTAGCCAAACGAAGATGATGCCTTCTCTGAAAGAGTTATGGAAAACAATCTTAAAGAAAAGATTCCCTTTTTAAAAGAGTCTTAACTGCACTTCAGTTGAAAACTAGTTCTTTTATCTTAATTTGTCTAAACCAATATAGAAATGGTTATATCTACATCAGGAAATATGCTTTAGACGGAAGGATATGTTAGTGATAAAATGATAGTCTTATAATAATACAGAGTAATTGAGATTATCACCATGAAGTTCATCAGATACTTCAATAACAGGCCATCTCTGTCAACAAGCTGAAGAATTGAACATCAGAATGAGATTCACCAGAAGAGGAATATTTATCAAGCATGCAGAAAAAACTGTTTAAGTAGTCTTGCAACCTTTTCCTTATGGCAATGTTACTATCATACAGCACTTGCAAGCTGAATTTTTGCATTTAAACTGATAAGTATACATGCCCAGGTTGTATTTTACATGTAGACGATGTTTTAGGCCTGTAGGACAACATACGCTTAAACCCATATGGCAGACAATGTCCTAGCATGAATGTGTAAGTAATTGTAGTAGGACAGGAACTTTCATTCCCAATGTAGTACAATTGTCATAATACCACTAAACCACATTATATAAGTTTCCTGTGTTGAAGATGTGTTAAATAGAAAATGCTATAGGACAGCAACTCTTCAGATTCATTCCAGGCTTTATACATAGAAATATTTCAAATATTAATAAAACCAAAAATATCTATCACATGAACAAAATGCATCCAAAACCAAATTCAATGCCAAGACACTGACAACCTTTGTATAGAGGGTGAGATGATTTAAAAAATAAACAAACAGAACAAGACCAACAATGTTTCTATTTCTGACAGACCCTCAAATTTTACAAAGCAGCCAAATCAGCTGTGTGACAGAACCAAACCAGTCCTTAGCGCTTTGAGACTAAATGTTGGCTCTACCATAAGCATTTTTCTTCAACTATTTGTATACTACAAATACTGTAATATTACTTCTCCCAGTCAGATTTTTCAGGTCAGTAAGTAATAAGAGTAACCTTCTGGGAGTTTCATTCCACTGACTGCAAAATACAGCTTTGTTTTTTTTTCCCAGTGCCTCAGTTCAGAGTGAGAAAGCTCAATCCCACATGTTCCTCACCAGGTTTATGAACATACCTCTGCAAACTGTGAAGGAAAATGTCTTGAACTTTTCTTGTTTGCAATCATACTTACATATTGTATAAAATTAGCCTAGTACAATATACAAATAAAATATGTAGAAAGTCCTTCATTCACTCTTTGTGGGGAATTTCAAATACACTTTCTTGCTTTTGTGACTTACAAATGAAATACAATCAAGTAGTCCCTAGTGGTGGACATTATTTGTAACTCACAGTGACAAATAGGTTTGGGCTGTCATCACCCAGTGTAGTGACAAATAGGTTCCTGAAAATCTTTGAGACAACTGAAGTGCCACAGAGTAATGCTGAAATTTCTGCACTCAAGAAAAATCCATATGCTTGCACTCATTAACAGCAGCTCATATTTGCAATTTAAAAAAGTCGTCTATAGTTGCGTTCTTCCCTCAGAAGTATAGTTTGACAATTTTAAGATACTCTTAACTTTGCCTCTACTTCGCCTTCCCAGAACAGGTTTTTGACATCTTGTTTTATTGCAGACAGATACATCAAATACATATATCCGTCTTCAAAACTTTTAGGGCAGCTGCCTCCCTTTGGGATACATTACAGAGCGAAAGCTTTCAGAACAGAAACAAAAGCAAATTGAAATTTCAGTTAGCACAATGAAATGTCCGCAGAGCATCACAATGATACTTGTAAGTAAAGAAGAGATTTTCCACAAAAATGGAGATATGGATCTTGGGGAAAGGAAAAAGAAAATTAATTTATACACCCCAGTTGGAACTACCAGCAGTAGCTCCCCTAAAAAGTTTCAGAAAAATCACTACTCCAGGAAAAATTGTTTTTTCAGAGCCAAGAAGATTTGACCAGTTCTACTTCAAAGACAAACTGAGCTTCTTTTGTTTCCTGAAAAAAATTCCATTTCAAGAAGAATTATTAGATTCTAACTACTTCAGATCCAAGTGTAATGCAATGTTAATTCTCCTGTAAATATCTGTATTCTGTCAATAAGCATTTAAAAGAGATAGTCACTTATCTGATGCTTTCCAGTGTGATTTTCTAACAGATGAGAAGGATTCAATTATTCAAAAATACAGGACTATATCACTATTCACAGTGATTGAAAAAATGGATAATTGTTTTGCTTTAAAGAACAAAGTTGCAGAACTATGTGATTTGCTTTGAACAACCTCCACATGTCATCCCCAGGTATAGCCAAAGAGCACAGAAACAGTTGAATATATGCCAGTTTGCCTACACCTAGAAGTTGCACCAGCTAATCTACCTTTACTTGTATCTGCAATTTTAAAATTTTATATTTTGTACTAGTCTTATTCTAAATTACTACAGTTTGTCTCAGTACTTTGGTTTTAGCCAGGAAAGTTTGTTTCTGGACCTTGATTAAAAGTCTGCTCAATTGTGCAATGAAATTGCAGGGTCCTACAGAACAGTAAAATGGATGAGTTCAACAAGAAGAGAGTAGCTCGAAGACTACCCTGAAGATACTAGAAGGAAAGTCTGACAGTATTCTAAAGTCTAAAAAAAAAGTTTTGTTGGCATTCTTTTTTTGTTTGATTGTTAATTTGCATTAGACTTGCTGGTTTTTCACCCCAGTTTAGAACTTCATTATATCTAGGACATCATTTTGCCTTTGCCTGAAGACCTGAAGCATGCCCATGCCAGACAGGACATGGAATTGAGAATAAGCTCTGCCACAGACGCATCCTGAAATAGAGAAAACTTCTCCATCACCTCCCCAATACCAAGGGCAGTATCTCAATCCCCAGCTTTGCCACCACAGCAGACTCCATAAAAGAAAAAGCTAACAGTGTCACAAGCAGGTAACACTGAAAGAAGAGAAGCTGGTTTACTTTCCAGCCTCCGCACATGTAACACAGTGGTAAGTATCAGAGGCTGCTAAATAGGAGAAGCAATACTGAGAAGAGTCCCAGTCAAGAGGAATTATCGTCCAGTTATAAGCCAACCATTGTATCTAGTAACACCAGACGCAATGTTATAAGTGATTATTTGCCTCAGCTAAGCCCAATTCTTAATTACTTGGCTTTCATTAGATGTTAAACTTTCATTAGACATCTGTTCTGGTTTCAGCTGGGATAGAGTTAATTGTTTTTTTCTAGTAGCTGGTACAGTGCTATGTTTTGAGTTCAGTATGAGAAGAATGTTGATAACACTGATGTTTTCAGTTGTTGCTCAGTAGTGTTTAGACTAAAGTCAAGGATTTTTCAGCTTCTCATGCCCAGCCAGCGAGAAAGCTGGAGGGGCACAGGACACAGCCAGGGCACCTGATCCAAACTGGCCAACAGGGTATTCCATACCATGTGACATCCCAGCTAGTATAGGAACTGGGAAGTGGGGGCGGGGAATCACCGTTCGGGGACTGGCTGGGTGTCAGTCAGCGGGTGGTGAGCAATTGCCCTGCGCATCATTTGTACATTCCAAGCCTTTTATTACTACTGTTGTCATTTTATTAGTGTTATCATTATCATTATTAGCTTCTTCTTTTCTGTTCTATTAAACCGTTCTTATCTCAGCCAACGAGTTTTACTTCTTTTTCCCGACTTTCTCCCCATCCCACTGGATGGGGCGCAGTGAGTGAGCAGCTGCGTGGTGCTTAGTTGCTGGCTGGGGTTAAACCACGACAACATCAAACTTGCCACAAAAAGGTAAGAGCAAACTGAAGTGCAAGAGGATTCCACTAATGCAATACAGCATCCTCAGGACTTATTTGCACATTTTTGTTAATCTATTCATCAGCATTCATCGTTCCATTCATCTTTTTTGTCAACACAGTGGTTTCCTCACCCATTTCTTTTTTCTTTCTAATGTTCAATAATAGCACTGGATAATGGAACAACTACTCACTCTTAACCTCTAGCTTTTGAGACTTAGAATAGACATGTTCAAGAGGGGAAATTCCATGCACTTTTTATGTGGCGGCTGCTTCAGAGGTGATGTTATTGTACTGAATTTGTATATATACATGGTTATTCTGGTTAGCTGTTTACAGTTTATTTAGTTTAAATATTTAGACTTTAAAAATGGTCTCCATTACTGTCGTGGTTTAACCCCAGCCAGCAACCAAGCACCACGCAGCTGCTCACTCACTCCCCCATCCAGTGGGATGGGGAGAAAGTCGGGAAAAGAAGTAAAACTCGTTGGCTGAGATAAGAACGGTTTAATAGAACAGAAAGGAAGAAACTAATAATGATAATAATAATGAAATGAATAAAATTACCATACTAAGAAAAGAATTGGAATATACAAAAAAGTGATGCACAATGCAATTGTTCACCACTTGCCAACCAATGCCCAATTAGTTCCCAAGCAGCTATCCCCCAGACCAAATCCACCCAGTTTATAATACTGGACATGACATCACATGGTATGAAATATTCCTTTGGCCAGTTAGGGTCAGCTGTCCTGGCTGTGTCCCCTCCCAATTTCTTGTGCCCCTCCAGCCTTCTTGCTGGCTGGGCATGAGAAGCTGAAAAATCCTTGACTTGGTATGAACACTACTTAACAACAATTGAAAACTTGAGTATGTTATCAACATTCTTCTCATCTGAAATCCAAAACATAACACTATACTAGCTACTAGGAAGACAATTAACTCTATCCCAGCTGAAATCAGAACAACTACCTCAACAGTATATCTCATCACATTGACCTATCTCATAATCAATTATTTAAGACTCTAGTTACACCCGAGCTAATGAAAGTACAATCAGTTCAACTCAACTTCTGTTGAAATAGTAGTATACGCTACACATATATTAAGCCCCAAGTCTGTTAAAGAAAAGTCAGTCTTCTGTTGGCCACACTAGGGCCAGAGCTCCCTTCCACATGAATGAGAAATAAGTAGTGCCATATGTCATTAAAACTGACACACATAATGTTGCCAATATCCTGGGTCACTGCCGTTTGTGAAATAAGTTTGCAGGTACCATCCCTTTCTTTCTCTCAAATGCTAATATGATACAATACCACATAAGACACATGTAAGAGTCACATAGAACAATACTTAAGAGAACATTACAGAAGAACAGAGGGAATCAATCACCATGGTATCTTCTAGGTAGCCCTCTTACAAGGATTCCAGGGCTCCCTAATGGGCTATTTCTCTTCCAATGTCTGACTTAGCCTCCTAGGTTTCCTCTCCCACAGATTTTCATGTAAGAATATTAATTGAATTAATCCAATGGGTTATTAATGATACCCATCTATTGCACAAGGGACCCTCAGGTACTGCGCAGCTTGCACCTGATTACAGAAGCAGTAACATGCTGTGTTCATTTCTTCCTACCAAGGACTGAAGGTACTGTATTGGGTTTGTGTGGCAAGGGTTTGGTAGCAGAGGGGTTACAGGGGTGGCTTCTGTAAGAAGGTGCTAGAAGCTTCCCCCATGTCCGATAGATCCAATGCCAGCCGGCTCCAAAACAGACTCACCGCTGGCCCAGGCCAAGCCCATCAGCGATGGTGGTGATAACACCTCTGGGGTAAGATATTTAAGAAGGGAAAAAAGTTGCTGTGGCACAGAAACTGCAGCCGGAGAGAGGAGTGAGAATATGTGACAGAACCAACCCTGCAGACCCTAAGGTCAATGAAGAAGGAAGGGGAGGAGGTGCTCCCGGCACCAGAGCAGAGATTCCCCTGCAGCCCGTGGTGAAGACCATGTTGAGGCAGGCTGTCACCCTGCAGCCCATGGAGGTCCGTGGTGGAACAGATATCCACCTACAACCCATGGAGGACCCCACGCCAGAGCAGGTGGATGCCCAAAGGAGGCTGTGACCCCATGGAGATCCTGTGCTGGAGCAGAGTCTTGGCAGGACCCATGGAGAGAGGATCTCACACTGGAACAGGTTTTCTGGTAGGACTTTTGACCCTGTGGGGGACCCACGCTGGGGCAGTCTGTTCCTGAAGGACTGTAGCCCATGGGAAGGGACCCACACTGGAGCAGTTCATAAAGGACTGTCTCCCATGGGAGGGACCTCACACTGGAGCAAGAGAAGAGTGTGACAAGTCCTCCCTGAGGAGGAAGGAATGGCAGAGACAACGTGTGATAAACTGACCGCAACCCCCATTCCCCATCCCTCTGCACTGCTGGGGGAGGAGGTAGAGAATTTGGGAGTGAAGCTGTGCCTGGGAAGAAGGTGAGGGGAAGGTGTTTTAAGATTTGGTTTTATTTCTCATTACACTACTCTGGTTTGGTGGGCAATGAATTAAGTTAATTTTCCCCAAGTCAAGTCTGTTTTGCCTGTGACGGTAATTGGTTGAGTCATCTCTCCCTGTCCTTATCTCAGCCCATGAGCTTTTTGTTATATTTTCTCTCCCCTGCCCAGTTGAGGAGGGGGAATAATAGAGCACCTGTGTGGTGCTTAGCTGCTGGCTGGCATTAAACAACAACAGGTGCATATAGATGTACACTTTGTTTGGACCAGAGTTCATGTCATTCACTGATATTAGTTACCCATCATACTATCAGATAGTTTGAACCCGCAAGTTATCCAGCCTCCAGCAGCAGAAGTCCAGTTCTCTGAGAAAGCCCTTTCTAAGGAACTTTATTACTCTGCTCCTTTCCTTCCTTGCAGCAAGACCATTACCTTATAAGCTGACTGGGTCTTCTAAAGATAGTAATGCATATATGTAGGCAGTCCTAAGCTAACGAGTATAAAATTAGCTATGAATGTTACATCTCGCACACCTCATCTGGAATAAGGTAAACACACAATTTCATAGCAATGTTTTCACTGACACCTGATTTGAAACCTACAACATGTACCTGCAACATAAGGTGTCAACTGGTAGTCACCCAGTTTTTCACGTGGTATGAATTATGCTGGCCCAAAACACGAGACAAAAATAATTTAACAGCATACCTAGATTGACTGTTCAGCAGTATAAAAATTCATCTCCTTATACACACACTTTCATGCAGTTCAGCTGATCCAGAAGGATGGAGAAAATAAAGTTTAGGGTTATTCAGACCTCTAGCTTACATGGAAAAGGGAACTTGGGACAGAGTAATACTTGGGACAGTCATACTTGAGTGTCACAGTCTTTTCCTGATATGAAAATCCTCTCTGAAAGTTCATAGTAACTTTAATTAGCCTTCTAACTTGTGCATGTTCAATGCAGTTGATTAGCAGAAGTTATTTTGGTTTAATGTACTAGCACTCTCAAATAGTGGTGTCTGCCATTATGGGCACAAGAAGTTATTTTTGGCAATAATACAGAGGATCAATATTTGATATATAATTTACCTAAAGCTGATGAGCCAAAATATTAACAGTTGGTTGCCTTTACTTAACATAATTTTGAATTTATGATTATGCAAGAACACCTGCATGTTGTTATAGTGAGCTTTATTTCTCAGTTTTATTTCATGCAGTCTAAGTTTACACCGCTGTAGGCATGTTGTTTTCATGGAAACACCATAGACAGACGGATCCAAGAAAAATTGTTGAGAATTTAGTACAATTGCATACTTGGCAACTATATACTCTGACGGCACATACAATTGCCAAACCAACTATTATTTTAGATGCATACACTTACAAGTGTACCTTGCAACACCTTCAAACTCTCTACCTAATCCCTATTCAATTCCCCTTATATTTTATATTTTCCATAGCAGATATAAATAAAAGACCGAATTGCTGTCTGATGATGGACAGTAAAGTTAGACTCAAGATCTCTGTGCACTTGAAAAAAAGGGTAAATATTAAATCCCACATACTCCAAGTGACATGAACTCCCATTCTCCAGCCTGGGATCATACCTTCCCTACAAGAGCAGTCTTCTTCTTTTCCTTATAATAAGGACCTTTGCTTGTGATTTTTCATTCATCTAAAAGGCATAAATGAAGAGCAAAAAGAGAGGAATATTTTTATAGTTCCATTCTACTCCTCTCATAACTAAACTCAGGGCTCCCTGACAAAATTCAAATTAAACAAGGTTGGTTGAGTTAGCTTTGCTTTAATTTGCCCTCATTTGTAAAACTCTTCAAGGTGTTACATAAATGTTAATGAGTGACTGACTGAGAAGATGCCATGGTCTAGGACAAAGCATGCAGTCAGGTTGGAGATGTACATATAGAGTTCTAATTTTACATACAGCACAGGTCCATATCTGACAGAAACAATCATGATTCTGTTAGTTTAAAGGGAGCCCTGGAAGTTGTCACCAGTTATAGATCCATTCCAAAAAATTAGAAAGATTTTAGGGGATCAGACAAAAGGGACTTAAAATCTCCATGGCAGTAATAAATGTAAATTAGCTACTTGTCTGTGTTATAAGAAAAGCAAGTGAATACCAGCAGGCACATATTTAACTTGGCCTACTTTCTTCCCCCCTCAAGAATACTCATTCAGCCAAAGAGACATCATCATTTACATTTGAATTTTGCCTGTTCTGAAAGCACACATTTTATTTCATAAAGAAAATCCAAAATAATAGAAAAGTTGAAGTGCCTAGAAACTTAAAATATAAAGCTGGTACTGCATTGATAGAGAGCCTACAAAGACCAAGGTGGCTTTTAAACTTCCTTGAACTGAAACTGAAATAACATTGGTTCCCTTAAAATCAGTTAGAAAGACTAAGCTGAGGCAGCCATGATAAATAAGAGGTGGGTTATTGTGATGCTTCAGTAGCATTTAAAAGAATAATTAACAAGAACAAAACCCCTAAAGCTTCTAAAAGGACACAGTTGCACTATTGGTGAGTGACGTACATTTAAGTTACCTGACTTGTCTCCAAGACTGTAGAATAACCCCCAGAGATACACTACATAGAACTCTCATGTTTATTTTCTTTGAATTAAACATGTCAAAATTGGGAATTTTATAAAAACAATCCTATGGGGATGGGAAAACTAAAGATATCATACTTTTTCTATGGTCTTTGGATCAGAAGACTCTTAAATTCCTAGGTAAACTCGTATACGCAGAACCCTTTTTCCTGCACCATACAGAGATATGAATCTTTAAACAGATGTTATGTCCCAATAGACTGTAAATGGCTATAATACACAAGAAAACTGACAAGCTGAAATTCTTTGATGGATTGTTGATAACTGCAGTTAAGCACTGACTTTTCTTAACCACTTTATTTTCACCATTATCAATATTGTGTTAAATCTAATCCATGGTGAAGTTACATGGTTGAACTAACATTGGTTCAAAACCCCAATATCTGCTGTTAAGCACTATACTGGAGAATATCCCATCTTTCTTTTGCTAGAACTGCAAAACTCATGAAGTTTGGACAAGCCCTGGGGGAGGGAGGGGAATGCCATACCAAAATAAATAGGCAGATTCCCTATTTTGTTAGTTAGTGTTCCATATGGCCATGTACTCTTAAAGGTTTCCTTGCTTAGAAATGGCAGAATCCCTCACATGTTCATTTTATTGAAATATGAACTCCATTTTAACAGGAAAGCAAACAAACAAATCATCAAGTTACTGTCCTATTTAGGTACAGCACCATAGTATTCTACATGTTTTCTGTGGTTCACAGAACACTGTCATATGACCAATATCATTACCTGGCACTCCAGTAAAGAAAGAGGACAAGCCTTAGTTTGTTTTTAAACATGAGTCCTTTTTAATAATTTTATTTAATACACTTCATGGAAAAGTGCCATATCATTGACTTAAACACAGCAATTTTTTTAGAGTAGTTTTATATAATAATAGAACTCTTTGAAAAAACAGTCATGACTTGAGTAGCTCTTTCATATAATTTATGTAGGTTTTCACTAATTGACAGAATGAGGAATTGGTAATTAATTTTTTAAAGATTGAACAGAGTGAAGAAAACTTAATGAAATAATTTAGGACTCATCATGGCAATGCTGTATTTCTCAACTAGGAAGCAGAAATAATGTACATAACTTCAAGGGGTTGCCTGATGGGATGAGTTATTAGCCATTGTTTGTATTATTACCAGGTGGCCCCATTCCTGGTTTTGTTTAGCAATCCTTAAAGTTCTTGTTGATATAAAAGGCAGGAAATAAAGTATAGGCTAGATTACATAGCATGGAGGAACTGCATATTCAGTGATACTCAAGGCAAATTTAACGGAGCCCAAGAATGCCATGAGTAGACATGTGTAACACAAATGGTACCACCATAGGAGCATTAAGACAGCAGCTGTCTGCTGCAGAGACAAATTATGTTCATTGCACAGATTTGGCTAGGTTGCAACTACTCAGTTACTCTGAGCAGAGAAAAAAAAATTCTAACTAGTGTTTCATCTTTGCCACTCTCCTTTCATTTCTCAAGCTTCACAACTTTTAAGTTTTCTCGTCGCATCCAAGCTGTCAGTGATATATTTTAAAGTGAGTAGCTTGAAGTGTTTTGCTACCTGGAGCCATAAACCCAGCAGGTCAGCAACAGACACTGTTGGGGGACTTTCCATGGCTTTTGCTGGAATTAAAACAAAACATTCAGGAGGAAAGCATCATGGGTATGGCAATAACTTATTAGTTCTAACACACATATCCCTGCAAACTCAATCTGCTTAAAAAAATGGCTTCCTTGGGCTAGCCAATCTTTCTGTTAAATAGGTTGGCCTTCCCTGGAGCCAAGATCTGCCTCCTTCTGCATGGATTATCATAACAGCACAGGTAGTGTTTTGAGCTCTGACAATTTCCAAATAAAAATCAGTCCTACAAAGGCTAAGATTGTTTATTTTTCCTTAGAGCATTCAGTTCTTTTGATTAGGGACAGAGCAGAAGAAAAGTTGGCTATTAAAGCAGCAAAACTGTTGCAAACATGAGGTGTTATTTTTAGTTTAATTAACAATAGAGGAAGACACATAAATGAAAATAAATTGTACAGCACTTAAGATATGCAGACAAGGATACACTATGTGACCTGCCAGGAAAGATCACTGTGATAAAGATACAGAGGGAGTAAGAAAGACATCCTGCACAGCTCCAGAGTAGCAAAATGGGAAAAAAAAAAAAGGTAGTCTATTATAGTTTATGACACTGCCATCCAGCTTATTAACTGTGTTGCTTTACTCAGGAGACACATTTTAAGATATTTTAAGCTTATAAGTCACTAACAAAACCAAAGATACTCTGCTCACGTCCCATAAAACTCCCCATCTTCCATAACTACAGAAACACCAAAATAAGTGAATGCATCAAACAAAACACCTACACATTCACTACATTTCACACTTACCTTTTTCTTTGGAGCTTCTGAGCAGTAGAAGGAGGAAGACCTCAGACTACTCACACATTCCAAATTGTTGGGAATTGACATGAAGAAAAGTTTTCTTCCCAGACCATCATGGGTACAAGTTAGCAGGTTTACACCAAATCACCTGAAGGTCACAGTTAAAACTTTGGGCAGCTAGTGCAACCATTAAGTGGAAACCCTGAGTTTCATCCCCAAACTTGGATCACCTCACAGCTGTGCTTGCACAATCTTTGTCTCAAAAACCTTGTTTCTACCACAAGCGCCTCCAGTTCATTTTTAAAATCTCAGTGGGGTCAACAACAGCACCTGCTTCTGTGACTCAGTGATAATTACCTTGCAACTGCATGCAGAGTTCAAACACTTGCTATCAGAGTGACTCAAGAAAGGAGTCCTGTGTCCCTGGGCAGGGTCTTCAAGTCTGCCCTGTTACAAACAGCTCATGCATATTATCAGCTTTCCTACCAGATCCTAATCTTTTAGGCTAGATTAGGTAAATGTCAGAATGTCATTCTTATGCTTATGAATTATTCAGAATATTTTACAGTAAAGCTATTATTGGCACCACTGTGACCTGGAAATAGTTTAATTTTTGAAAGACTAAGTGAATTTACCTCTATCTGGATGAATATTTCTGTGATTTTCATAAATATCACCATCCACATTTCCTGAAAATGTTAAACACTACAGACAGCAAAAAAAAGCCTGGTTTGTACTGGAGTTGTACATAGAACTGTACATGAATTACTAAACACTCTGATTTTTAGAACTGAATAATCAAAGCTCATCCAAAAAGACATGCAGAACCAGAAGTAATAATTAATCTCAGCCATATTCTAATTGTGGTCCTCTGTCTTTGCTTTTAACCTTTCAATTTTGGTTAAACTATTTATTTGCATAAAACTTTTTTTTTTTGATCTTTTTGTTGCTTTCTGGGAAATTATGAACATACAGATCTCCATTTTATAGATATGTTTGCCATTAAGAATAATTTTATGCAAGGCTTCAATATGTATACAGGAATCGATTGAATACTTTCAAATACTTCACCTTTGCTAATCCCTAGCACTGTTTGTAATTGCTGTGACTAATCCCAGCTAGTCACTTGGGATTATTTCTGCTTCCTAACAGAGTGAATCCTGAGCATTCAAAGAATACTCTCAACTCATTGGATATTAATATTAGCAAAATTGTTCAGCACCATAGTTGACCCAGACTCACAAACTCAGAGAAACTTGCTGTTGTTTGACTTCAGAAACCAAGCTTTGGATCATATTAACACTGTGCTTAAAAGTATTATTTGGGCTGGGGAGAGGGAAGGGGCAGAGGGGAAAATAACACAGAAAGAACAGTGCCTGCATCTTTTATGAGCCCACTCCACAGGACCCCAAGACAACCCAAAATAGCAGAAACTAAACTCCTTTTCAATATTATTACAGAAAAGTTCAGGTATGGAAGAAGGAGGGATGGAGAAGTTTTAGGCACAGATGAACAGTAAGTGACCATTAGCACATAGTTAAAGAAGGCCTTTTCCTAGCAAAAAAAATACTAAAAGCAGCTTGTAACTCAGTAACGAACTGCCTAAGAAGACCAACTTTAAATTACACCTATTAGCAAAGGAGCAACAGCTAGAACATTTCCAGCCATCTATATGTAATGGTAAAGCAAAGAGCTATAAAATGAACTGGCAGCTGTTACCTTAGCTGTTGTCAAGTATTAGCTGATAGTCCACCTCAAAGCAAAGCACTGTAGGTTTTTTTGTGGTTTTAATAGACTTTCTTTTCCATAATTAGTTGCAACTAACTGACTGAAACACTAAAGCAATCTATCAGGCTAAGCAACAAAATAAAGATTAATAGACCAGCATGTCCCTCTTGTCTTTTGCCTTAGCCATTTCTCCTAGCATTTCAAAAATATTTATTTCTGGAAGGTTAAATCAATTCTAGTTATTCCTAGAAATAAAGGAATTCTCATCCATACCATAGAACTTCCAATAATGCTTTCACATTCCTAAAAAAAAGTAAAGCAAGTAAACTAGCAAATAAAACCCCTACAAACCACCAGGAACCCTGCAAAAATAATTTAAAGCCACACCTATAACAACAAAAAAACCACTGCAGATGCTGCATATTCACGGTCAGTTTGCACCTGTAATTTCAGAGACACTACTACTGCTGCTGCTGGAACTCTTTCTGGATCAAGAAAACAGTTTTATTGTCAAACTCTGCTATTTCTAGCAGAGAGATGATTAAGAAGGACTATATTTTTAGTTAAGGAAACTCTAGTTCCAGTAATAAGTCTTTTTATATATGTATATGAATTTCTGCAGATGTAATAAAGTTGAGAAAAATAGTTTTACACTTTTAAAAAGAACAAACCATAAATGAAGGAACTTCACTAACAGTAAATAAAGAACAATAGCTTGAAAATTTTGAAAAGAAACCCTGAAAGATTCAATTTGGTCCAACGTACTTGCTATTATTTGGGCAGGAAGCAAGGGGAGACATAAATACAGAGTGACTACTATGAGTCATCTTTACTGTGGTTTAGATACTATGCCATGCATCTGGCAAGCAAGGAAGAAAGGAGTTTTACGAGGGTGGCAGAAAAATACAAAGCAATATGAAGCCAGTAGACAGATCATTTAATAAACTCATATTGTTAAATAATTGAAAAACACTTTGAACCTAGAAGTCTCCTTCAGTTTACTGCTAATAAACCACGCTTTCACTGCAGAGGAGGAGCTGAGGAACAGCTGCACACACTACAGTAATGCCTTTGTTCCTGTTGTGTTACCACAGCACTTGTATTTTCAGTATAGAAATTTGTATATACACAATAACAATGGTGACAGACTGGTTTGGATAGATCCACAGCCTTTACTGAACCATACCAGGGAAAAGGACCCCTCTTGACCTCCAGACTAGCAAAGCAAAGAAGTAAGAAGAGTGGGAAATGGAGCTGTCATCCTCACAGATCCTCAGCAGAAAATGAGGGTGGTGGAAGTGAGACAAAAATAAGGCATGGGTGACAACCTGTCTGCATCATTAGATGGTGCCAGATGCTTTGGAGGAAGGAAACACAATTCTTAAAGATAAAAAAGTATTTGGAATAACCTGCACAAACAAGAAGCTCCTGAGGATTGTTCCACACCCCGGAAAAAGGTTCAGTTCTGTCTGTAGGTGGGAACAAGTACCTAGTAATTTTTTCAATACACAGTCATGAATCTGAAAGACAATAGGACTGACCTACCAGACCTTTTTTCTATGAGAAATGAAACAGGAAGATATTGTTACTTTTTTTAAGGAGACTGATTGATTTTACATGTTACACCCCAGGTTTAATATTGGTTGGCTTAGTTATTACAGTGACAGTGAACAGCACTTGCTCAGAGCAGCTTTTAATATGTGGCAGGAAATGTATACAGTAAACCAAGCACTCCAGCTTGATAAAAGAACAAAACATAGGGAACAGCTGGGCACCTACGGTCTTTCTACACAAATACACAAGAAAAAAAATGAACAAAAGAGAAATATTTAGCATTGGAAGAGGGCAAATGAACAAACCCACTCAGTATGAACCTGCTGAAAATTCTGTATTTAGGTTCAGCCTAAATGTCTCAAAAGTTTAGATAAGTTTTGGTAAATGAAGGTTATTCTCCTAACTTAGTCGTATGTGGCTGCCTGAGCAATGCTAACTCTACCTCGCCTAGGACACATCTCATGGTAGAATCTACTTGGCTACAAGAGGAACCCATCCCTGTCTCTGTCTGTGCCCTACTTTGCTTACCTGACTCAACTGCCATCTAACCCCCACACTGCCAAACGTTGGTGTGACCAGCACGACATTCTTGAGCTGCTTTTCCATCAGTTTCTTATTTCTTCTGACTACAAGTATTTTCAGTTGTGAAACGACAGGAGACTGGAAGATGTCCGAGACAAGATTTAGAAAACACCTGACAAAAGCCATTGTAAACAACTGAGGTCTCATCAGTTAAATAAAAAATATCAGCCATGGTAGGCACAGCAGACACAACCAACACAAAAAAGGTAGACAGAGTGTTCACCAGCAAGTGTTTGAGGCAAGTCTATACATCTAGAGACCGATGAGAGGAGATTATCTGTTTTTTGAAGAAGACTGACGTACAAAGCACATGTCATATTATTACGCAAACATCAAATACTGCAGATGCAACTATTTCCAAAGCAAAATGATTTAGCCACACAATTGCTGTGCACATCTGGCTCATTCTCCTGCCTACTCCCCCAAACTGAACTGCACAACTAACACATGCTTTAAAACGCTCAGAGGAATTCAGATGAAATAAGAAATACCTAGGGCCTTACTACCTAGCCTTTCGAGGTAGCTTGAGTTCCTTGTGACCCAGTGACAGAGGGCTCTACTGCTGCCTCCTGACGCAGAGGAGGAGCACCTCCCCCATGCAGAGCCCCGGTGCAGGTGCTGGTGGATACGGCCTGGAGGCTGAGGCCTGCCTTCCAGCTGCGCCGCCTCGGGTCACTGGCTGGGCCTGCACCTGCAGTTTTAGATGGGGACAATCAAGAGATTTCCTAGTAGTGCTCAGCTTCTGGAGTTAGATCTAAGGTGGAGAGAAGTTGTGTATTGTCTGAGAATGTGGGTAATGCCCACAGAGCAGCTGGGGAGCCAGAGCCGGATGCCGTTAGGGGTGGCAAAAGCTCTTTTTGTCCTCTCTCTACAACCTGGAGAGTTTTATAAAATAAAGAAACAACACAAAATTCAGGTGGGCAGTTTTTCAGTGTTGCAAGCATTAGAAGGCACCTACATTTGCCTCAATGTTTCACAGTGTTCAGTTTTGCCTGGACCTGGCAAAATACTCCCGTGAACTGTCCCATCAAAATATCTCAGCTTCGAGTGCTGAAAATTAATCTCCTGGCTAAGTACTTCACTAGGTTCAAGTTTAGTGTAATGGAAGTATTCCAAGTCATTAAAAAACACAGAGCATGAATGAAAAACAAATATATATGAAGGTCTGTAGAGAGTTTGGTTTCATGAAAACGTAAACGTTCAATGCACAGATAAGATGATTAGAAATGGAAAAGACAGCTTGAGCATAAATATATACGATAAGTACACAGCAGTGACTGACAATAGCGGATCTACTTTGCAGAACATCTAAATCGGCAAAAAGCCAAGACACAATATTTAAATGAGTCTTTATCAGAAAACGTATCTTGAAAGTTCTGTGGAAGAATATCAGCTAGGGTTTACTTTAAAGATTGTAATTGGACTTTATCCCAGAAAAGACTAAATAAATTGAAATATGTTTTATATCATTATGCATATTCTTTTGTGATAAAAATAGCTTTATATTTCATAGCAGTTCCAAAAACTGCAACAAGCTAATAATAATAAAGGAAAAGAAGCAATCAAAATGAGAAAGGGGGGACATTTCTTGCATCCCTCTGCAAAAGAACTAATAAATGACTTCTGTGAATAATTTCAAAGACTTGAATAAGCTGTGTGCATCTCCCAGATGACTCTTGGAAAAAATTAAAGAATTGTCTCCAACAGTTGTCGAAAGCATGTAAGACTTTTTTTTAATCTCAAACACAAAAATGTGCGAACTACAATACTGCTGAACACAGTTTTAGCAGATAGCCATCTAAGAGAATCTTACAATACCATAATATCAAAAGTCTGTAGTCCATGAAATTCTTCAGTAAACTGAAGATCCTCCCCAACATGTACATACCTTCATACAGTGTTCAACAAGAAAAATTTCTTAACAGGTTTTTAAGGATTTTGAACAGGACAAGATTCAATACCTGTAAAACAGATGTAAACCACCTTCCCCCACTCCAAAAATCACTTACAAAACAGACCAATTCCACTAGTGTATGACAGTGGTACTCTGTCTTCCCAAAGTGCAAAATTTTTTTTCATATACTGAACTGTCATGGTTTAACCGAAACCAGGACATGAACATACACAAGCAAATGAAAAACTTAACCTCAAGCAGTGTTTAAAATCATGTTAGCTATGAGTTTTTTTTAACTTGAGCATTTATAACTCAAAAGGAAGATAAAAAAGAGAGAGAGAAGAGACATTTCACAGGCATATATCTAGATATTTTATAAACATTTAGAACTGTTTCATAAAGCGCTTGGAAGTATGTTTTATAAGCAGATACACACTAAGCATCTTCCACATATTCTTTGCATGTTGTCTCTAGTGGAGAGAGGTAAAAGCTTTTTAATTTTCCTATGTTATTTTGTATTAAAGAATTATTTCAGCACAGAAAACAGTCTTCTCAAAGGCCACTGGAGCAGGATTTCCATCTTCAATCTGGACTGGAAGTCACTTCTAAAAATGTTTCTGAGCAGATGATCAGTTCAAGCAGAAGGCAGGCTGCTATAAGTTGTACTAGGATGAGACCAGAGCTGACATTTAAGGACTTGAAATGTTTATTAGGCATGGAGGTTGATTTTCTTTTTTTTAATGTGGTCCAAAGGATCTGGGTCACCTTGAGGCAGGAGAGGGCAGAAAGGCACACGTGTCCATGCACCAGTCATGGGGAAAGGCATGGAGAGTGATACCAGGGAGGCCAGCAGAACTATCAGTTTTTGAGTTGTGGTAGATTTTGATTCCAGCACTTTTCATCTTCTTGTTATGCTGGCAGTCTACAAAACTGGCCTTTTGTCTTTGCTCGTATATGGTCTTAAGAATGTAAAATCAGGTATCTGTATCACAAACGTTTCTAAAACTACAGGTATAGCAGCATAACTCTACTTTTCCATGTGCCTTTCTTTTCTTTTCTCCTCTTTCCTTTCTTTCTTTTCGTCAAAACATAAACACAACAAAACATTCACATAAATAGCACACACAAATGCACTTGGGTATTCATTCATTACGCACACTGCCTCATATTTTCTCACCTCAATAGGTGATATGATAGTTATCTAGATAGCAGCTTGTACTGTGTCCTCTTTTTGTCCCTCTCCGATACGTGTGCACCCACACACAAAGGAATGGCATAACAGCTGAGTATTCGCTTTTCCACTGTATATCACTATAAAAAAAAGTTGTGCTAAATAAATTGCTGAGTGCTATCCCCATGAGGACACATTTTTTACAGATATTGAACATTTCCATGCTAGCATGATAGTGAAACAGTGTTTCTCATGGGAAAGCCAAAACTTTTTCTTTTTTAAAATGTCCACTTTTACAGGACAGACTATATGCCATTAGATTACTCAAGGGATTAATAAACCTGAGAATCACTTGTCTTGTCTACAGTGAAGTGGCGTAATGACTTCACTGCTGAGTTTTTTTTCCTGTAAAGGAGGACATTAGAAAACACACAGGAGGGAAATGAATGCATGCCCTAAGCCCCTAACCAGCACTTTCAATGCTTTTATAGTGAACCTGAGAGCATATTAGGAAAATAAAGAAGAATCTTCAATTTACTGACTTAAAATGATTTTTTCCCTTTTCTCTATTGACTTTAAGACTGAATTTTGAGAACTTTAAATTATGTTTTACATGCAAGGCTTAAAAACTAATTTACTATATTCCTATCATCCAACAGATAAAGTCTATAGCACAGTGGTAGATAACAGTTTCCAAGGGCAATACCTATGCCCAAAGCTTTCCAAAGGTATAACATGGTGGATACAATAGAGGAGGTGATATACATCAGGCTAGTTGTCCCTGGACCCTTTCCTTTCAGCTTTGGGCCAGCTATGTATCTGATGAATCTGAAATCCTGTCATCCTCTTGAGAATGTCATATGCACTAACATATATGGATTGCTGCAGGCTCCTTTCTGTGCCAGTGCCACAGTTATCTCAGTTCAGGGACTCTGAAAGAATCACAGAGGAGACAGATAACTATATTTAAGCCTTAGGAATTGCCATCTTTGTGAGGGGTAGCCTCACTTTCCCATCAGAGATAAAAGAGACATTGCAACCTGTTCTAAGACAAGCAAAACTGCAAGGACTGGAATGTAAAAGCTGGAATAGCACAGAAAATCTACAGAGATGTCTTATAAAAGCACAAAAGTATAGAGAGCATTGATAAATCCCTAAAGCTGGCAACACTAGTTCAATGGAGGCATGCCAGCCTACTCCAGCTGAGCATCAGGCCTGCACTCTTTGCAAACAGCAATAAACATTTTATTAAATCTAACCTTCTCCTTGCTGTGCTGTTACATCTAAGAACTTTTCTCAGCCGGTAACACCCTGCTAATGCTGAATATAGACTTTCAGGGACACACTACCTAGGTACTTTTTGCCTGAGAGGGGAATCTTCTCTCCCCGGTCTCTTGTCACTCTAAGCATCTGCTGCCACCGCAGCAAACACCTAATGCTTTGTATTTCTCTGCTTCCTGATGTATCATTTCTCTTGCCTCCATCACTAATGTATGCCTCAACTGCCTTCACAACAGTAAACAATCAAAGGGCTTGGACTTTTTAAATAGCATTAAAATTAATGCTAATAAAATGAAATTAATTCCCATTTCCACCTTTTGAATAGCAGTATGCAAGAAAATGACTGAGCTTATGCATTTCAGCTTTCAGGGTGGCCAACCTCTTTCTGAAGTTTGTTTTGTAGCCCATATACAATCTGTCATGCTTTGATCCATTGCGAAAAGTATGACAGCATGACGAGGCGTCTCTCTGCATCTCAGCTGTAATTGCTTAGAATTTTGCTTCATCAGGAAATCCTCGGTATCTGTCAGGCCAAAGTCAGGGCAGGATGCCGTATCAGGTGACAAGGGTCATCTGTTTCTCTCTGACTGCTTGATATTAACACAGGAGACAGTCTTATGTTACTAGATGTGCTGCATTGGCAGAGAGATAATAAAGCTTGCTATAGACTCTGGAATTCCCTTTGGGTTTCAAGTAACAGGCTTGCCAAAAGTGGTTCACCTTATTTTTAAATATTTTATAGCTGCATAAAAAGTGCCAGATGCTGTTTAGAAACTGGACTTAGAGCTAACCACGCAATCAGCAAAAAAGGAAACTGAAACGGCCTTTATTTAGCAGCTGCCAGTATAAAGGAAAAACCCTAAACAAAACAGCTATGCACATGATATAATTTGGGTATAGAGCAACTGTTAAAGTGACATACTCAGAACATTTTCCATTCAATCTGAGATGGCAGGTATTGCATTTTACATACAACAGACTTATTTTCTAGTCAAGACAGCTTTTTCCTTGCGTCAGTGGAAGAGATGCTTGACCACCTATTCTCAAAATTGAAATGTTTCATTAAAGAAACATGCTCATTGTCTATCATGCAGAAGATATGCCGTATTGGATGCAAACTTGGAAGACGAAGAGAGTGTGAAGAGAGGCAGTAAAATAATTAGCTACAAAGTGAAGACAATAAATGTAATATTTCTGGATTTTGCTAAAGATTTTATATGGTGTCGCACAAAAATATATTTGAAAAAAAATTAATTCAAAACTAGCTCAGAAAAAAACATTGTCACATGAATGGAAATCTGGCTAAATTATCCTTAAATGTGTAATGATAAATGGCAACCTATTGATTGAGCTGGAGGACAGATATATTCAGGGTACTACAGGCTTTGGTGGTTGCATTCATGCATTGATAGATATTAGATATACTAAATAATTTAATCTTCCACTCAGAAAGATATTACATTGCAACATCAACATTAGTGGGAAAACATGACAAGAGGGTGACGCTAAACATATGGTTGAAAGAAAACTAAAGTTTAATTTCAAAAACGTGTGACAGGATTAAATGAACAATAATATTAAATGCAGGTTTTTAGATGATAGCATGGAGAGAATAATTTCACATAAACTAGAGCTGATAGAATAGGTATGGTATACCTATAGAATAGGCATACTGGCAGTTAGATGTGGCAAAAAAAATGCATATGCTGTTTTGACCCACATTTACTTTTCAGCACCTTGGTTCCAAACTAAAACAAAAATGCTGAGTCACTAATTTGTGAAGAAGGTTTAATGTACCAATGCCCAAATAACATCAGGGCGAGGGGGACATACACATGAGTATGTAGCCAACTGCAGGAGCTTAGGCATCATAAAGCTCATAGAAAAGAATTATTAAGACTAGTAAAAACTATTAAAAAAATATAGCCAGGGTAATATATAAGGACAGCAGAAATTACATCATTTGCAATGAGACCCACTCCCTTGTCAACAAAAAGGCAATCAAAGCTATTCACCAAGAACTTCTTACTCAGGGTGAACAGTGAAACTGCAAAACGCCAGTGGACTTATTATAGTTATAGGACTCGATCCAACAGGTAAGGAATATTACAATATTGTTTTGGTAGCAACAGTTCAACTAGGGAGAACCAGGGAGAGACTCAGAGCATTTAAGAATCCACAGAAAATATAAAGAACAAACTGCAATAACTTCTGCAGTTTATTTCAAACTCCCAAAGAGCATATAATTGTTGAATAACAATCTAAAATATTTTTACAATACCAGCTATCTGAAACAGAGAAGTCTCTTAAAAAATATCAAAGACTATGTAGATTAACAGAAATTTGCTTTGACTGAGTCATAAAGTCTGGATCAAGCAGTGACCTACTCCCCCACATGTTGAAGATAGGTTCTGGATATGTTCTTAGTTTTACTGACTGTCTTTCAGTGAGGCAAGCAGCATCTGAAATATATATAAAATGTAATCATAACCTTAACTATACTTAGTTAAAGCTATAGCAATCACTTTAACTGGTAGAGTGCCCAACTCTATTGATGTACAAACTGATTAAATACCAGTATATATACACACTCACACACAAATATAGGATATATATTACAGTATACCCTGTGGCAAGGCCAGAATAGAAATACTAAACCTGTGTTTAAAAAAATTCAGAAGCACGTACAGTTTCTTATATTTCTTATGTATATTTTAGGTTGTAATCACTGCCTAAAAGTCAACACAACTAAAGAATATATCAAAAGTAAGTTCAGAGTGAGGCAAAAATCAAGACTGTATTCCTTGAATGTCCAGCTATAAAGTTATTTGCCAATTTCTTAATATTGACAAAAATGGCTGGAAATTATTCCCACTTTCTAATTGTTACCCTCAGCCACGAAGAATGGGTTTGTTTCATTCAAAGCCTATGATGATCCACCTTCCAAAAGTATTCATAAATATGACATCTATCTGCAGATGATGGATATATACACAGCTACAGACCCGACCTCATGCCCTAGCCTTGTGAGGTATAATCTAGTGTAATGAATGGTTAACATCCTACAAAGTTTGTAGACCTTACAAGTTCACAAGGATAGCTGAAGACTGTATGGTAGTCCCCACAAAATATACATTCAGAGTGGGCGTTAGTGAGACATAAAAGCACGTAGAAGAAGTTATCTTTCAAAGAAATAATGACTTTCATGAAATTCCCATCTTTTATTATCATTTGAGTGACTCTCTAGGGACATTAGGAGCCTAAACCTGAGCTAAGCCACTTCATCTTCTCTAAACATCTTTCTGTACTGTCAGCCATGCCACTGTCACCACAAATGCAAAGATAAAATGCAAGTCTCAAAAGGATTCTAAAAAATTACTAAAGAGGGGAAATTGTGGTTATTTTTTTTAAACTATTCCTTCCTTTCCTGTTCATTCCCACTTAGCAGCTGACCCATTTGTTCCTTCACATGTACACACACACCCTAGTGCCTGCAGTGGGATGTTCACATGAATATCTGAGGCCTTAATTTTGAAGAAATTTTATTTATTTCATTTTGGTGAATGAACAAAGGAGCTTTCTGTAATCTTTCCCCTCAAGAAGATAACCCAGTAGAGATCTAATGCCAGTATGCTAGGGCAACTTTGCAGTGATATTATTTAAGAAAAGACATCAAAAGCTAATAACCTCTCTAGCTTGGCAAGAACTTCCAAATGATTGACTTCTAGACAATTTATCCAGAGAACTGCTGATACATTGTCCTGTTGGAGAAGAAACCAGCAGTTGGTCTTTGCAGCAAAGAAAGCCTTTTAAGCTCCTACTAGCAATCTTGTACAGAAGAAATGATTAAGGAAAAGCCACCTCCAGGCATGAAAAGAATCCTCATAATAAACCAGATGGGATAAAATTAGAATCTGTTATCAAGTCTGAAAAGCTCAATGCTAATGCTGTAATTTCAACACAGAGGACTGCCACAGAAAGAATTAATACAGCTTCTTTGAATTAAAGATGGTCAAGGAGTATACCATCTGGAAATGGAAAGGTTTAAGAAAATTAGTCCCTGCATAAGAGGAAACAAACTCTAACATTTCACCTGATCTAATAAGCAACTCATCTAATATCTATGAGTATTAAATGAAGTGAGTCCAGAGAAGATTGAAACAGTGGCTCCATCACTGCTTTAACTTCTGCCTTGCAGTAGTTTCAGGACTAAATCCTACCTTTCAAACTACACGTCTCAAAGGCAAATCCAGTACTATGGGCATGATTGTTGCCAGAGTTTAAAGTGTTAAATATTAGATTACACAGAGTGGGATGCAGTAGTCAAGTTTTCATGGACATTCGCAAAAAGGATTGTGAATATGATGACTAATGGTGCTTCCTGCATGTGCCTGGACAGCAGCTGCACTCCAGACCCTTCTGATACAGAGCTTGACATGCTGACTTTAGAGTTTGCACTGCCCAGCGGTTTTGCTCTGCAGGGCTTAATGCAACCATTCTCAGGACACAGAATTTCAATCTGCACCAAGTGAATGTGCTTCACTTGAAAAGCAAGTCAGCTGGAAACAGATCTCTCTTCTGGATGTCTCGGTAAAGCCAGACATTTCCAAGTATTGCAGTGTTTCATGAGGAAAATATCTTAAATTGACCTAAAATTGTTCTGAGATCTAGTGAGCTTGAGCTACCTTTCTACGAATTTGTATCCCAGTTCAAATTGTAATGCAATCTGCAACTAAGTCAATTACCAAATAACCACATTGCGCATAAGGTATTTTTGGTTTTGGTTGGTTTGGGTTTTTTCCCAGGATGCCTTGTAGGGTTTGGTGGGTTTTTTTACTGTATAGTTTATTCAGACTTGAAAACGGTAATTTGACAGAAAGATATTTTGGCTGACGTTATTCCAAGTTGTACTCTGCTGCCGTCAATGGAATTTAACAGGGCATGACCTGACCCTATGGTTCTAGTCCATCAAAACAGACATTATATACGTTATTTAAAAAGAAAAGGTCAGTTGTTTCGTGGTAGATTTTGAGGCTGAGAAAAAATAATCTTGCAAAGATCAATAAACTGTGAAACATCTCTATAGAGAAAGGTATTTTTCTCTTCAACTTGATGCAAGTGTAGTCATTATCCATCTGTATTCCACTGAGATTATTTATTTTTTCATGTATCTATCTACCTTGTGAGTTACATTTTTGTTTCAAAGTTAGTAGAAGAGGTAAAACCCAGTGGTCTCAGAAACACTGTTCTAGGCTGAAGTTGCAGATCTAAAAAAAACCCAAAAAAAAACCAAAATAAAATCACACATGTTACCGACAGGATGGAGGTGACCTGCCTCATGCGTAAAGATACCTGCTTAATCTTTTGGAACATCCTGTGGAAAAGATCAATTTTCAATTGACAAGAACATTCACTGTTGCAAACCTCCCTGCTGGGATACAAAACTGAGGTCATTTATTAAAAGGAATATAATGAATGGCAGGGCTGATCCCTTTGGTTTCATGGATACATACCAAAAAAATCTATCTAATCAAAGACTGCAAATTAACAATATGTTAAAGCAGGCTAGTTTTGTGTCTGTGGTTACTGACAAGTCACCAGATGCTCAAGATCAATAGATGTTTCGCATATTTTAATTATTCTTCTGGGTTTAGAACTTAATTACTCTTATGAACTTCAGGTAGTTTTGGCAGACATAGTTTACCTTGAAGCTATGAGTTCTACTGTTGTTTCAGGAGCTAAAACAAAGTGCCAGCATGCTGATGTAGAGTCATGCTTTTATTTCCAGTGGCTTGTCTGAGTAATGAAAGCTGATACCACAGAGATTCCAGTGTGTCTCCCGCAACACAAAGTTATGTTTAATTTGCTGGCAAATACGGGGAATCTGTTAAACAGAGAACGCTATGATAAAATCCTACATTCATTTTCAGGAACAATACTCCCAGTCTTGTGGACACTGACAGGACCTATGAAGAAAAGTTAGAGGAAACATTAAATGTCAGAGAGATTAAACAACAGGGGAAAAAAATAAATAACTTGCATCCACTGTACTTGAATACAGGGAAGGATTAGATTGTATGGATGACAACAGAAAGAAAGGAATCTGCTTTCCAGTTAAAGAAAGTGTTTAATTAATGGGTGCCACATCAATCTGTCAAATTACAGGCCTCTTCATGTAGCCTGCTCCTGGATGTGAATCATTCCCCAGGCTGCAGCTGGGGAATTTGTCCTCCCAGGCAACCCCTCCCAGCTGCTGAAGCAGCCTGCTCCCTTTGCTTCTAAATAAAGCCAGCAAAGAGTAAGTAGGCTGCTGTGCAAAGCCTCACCACGAGCTGTAGAGCAGGAGCCTCGCTCTGCTCCACATTCCCTGGCCCTGGGTTCCCTGTCCTGCTTAAGAAACCCTGGTTCTGCCACCTTCCAGTCTTGCTTTGGTACCAAAACCACTAGTTTCACCCTGCTCCAGTTCTGCCTCCTCCATATATTTTGCCATCAAAGGAGTGAAATATTGATTACCTCAGTAATGAGTTAACAAAGGCTTGTTTTGTTCTTTTAATGTCTGATGCTGCACTAAGTCATATGGGAGCATACATGAAATACAGGTTACTAACAGCTAACAAGCAGCAGAAAATTTACTCCTTACAAAACTATGTACACAACAGTAAATCCAAATAGAACAGGCTGATTTGTTAAACAGCCACAACCACTAATACACAACATGAATCTTCAAAAATTATTTTCATAATTATATTGCACTATAAATTACAGCAAATATAGATTTAGAATTGGGAGAAAAGATGCTAGAGGAAATAAATCAGATCAAAGATGGTAAGAAAGAAAAGCAGGTGTAAAAGTCGTAGCAGCTCAGGGTTAAAATACAAATCTATGTACCTATGCGCTTCCCAATAAATCCTTTAAAATGATTGATGGTGATGGACATTCTATCAACACCTAAAATACTTAAAACATATAATAAATCAATCAATCCAGAATGTGAACAGGACTCGTGTGACATCTGCATATCTTCCTAGTCTCCTTCATTTATCTAGAAATCTAGCTACTTTGAGTCCTATTTATGCATTTTTGCATACTGTGAACATTTGCTTTACATTCCATATTACTAGCTGTGTCCAATTCCTGCTGCAGCCAGCAGTCTCCTTCAGCTGAAACGTCATTAGGTTCTGTCTAGGTGGATTAGTATTTCAGAGCACTTTTTGTCGGGAATTTTTGCTGTTAATAAATTATGTAGCCTTTTGTATGTCCTAATTTTTCTAGGTAATTTTTCTGAAGCATTCTCTTTACTCTAGGATTTGCTGTCATCATCACACTGATAATGAACTAAAACTCAGATGCACTCTATCTTTTTTCTTTTTAATGTTAAAGACTCCTGTGCTGGTTTTGGCTGGAATAGAGTTAATTTTCTTCACAGAAGCCAGTATGGTGCTATGTTTTGGATTTGTGCTGAAAACAGTGTTGATAACACAGGGATGCTTTATTTACTGCTGAGCAGTGCTTACACAGAGCCAAGGCCTTTTCTGCTTCTCACCCCACCCCACCAGCGAGTAGGCTGGGGGGGGCACAAGAAGCTGGGAGGGGACAGAGCTGGGACAGCTGACCCCAACTGACCCAAGGGATATTCCAGACCATATGACGTCATGCTCAGCAATAACAAGCTGGGGGAAGAAGGAGGAAGGGGGAGACATTCGGAGTCATGGCATTTGTCTTTCCAAGTAACCATTACATGTGATGGAGCCCTGCTTTCCTGGAGATGGCTGAACAGCTGCCTGCCCATGGGAAGTGGTGAATGAATTCCTTGGTTTGCTTTGCTTGCATGTGCAGCTTTTGCTTTACCTATTAAACTGTCTTTATCTCAACCCACGAGTTTTCTCACTTCTACCTTTCTGATTCTCTTCCCCATCCCACCAGGGGAGAGTGAGCAAGTGGCTGTGTGGGGCTTAGTTGCTGGCTGGGCTGTGAGAGACTGAATTGTTATCTTGAGCTGTTTGTCTCAAAGATTGTTAGGCATCAGAGACTTCTCAAGCCATTCATCTCAAGGATTGTGGACTGCTTATCTCGAGCCCTTTGTCTCTGAGATGGCCTGTCTAAGCAGGACATTCCTCTGTCCATAAGGACAATTACTAGGCCACTGAGGCATTCAGGAGAGGAAACAGGCTGAAGCCAACAAGCATGTAAGAATGTGGAGGCTACCATTCTCACAAAAACTGTAGTCTTTGAGGTAAGATTTGGTCACGCAAAAGTCGTGTGATAGACGAAACCTGCAGTGTGTGAACAGTGCATGAACAATACATATGTGCATACTTCATCGAAATATGCCCTATAAAAGACCGTGGAGACAAGCCGTGGTGTGCACTCACCACCGAAGAATTGAAGACTGAGGACGAACGGGATGCCGCTGGATCCATGGTGGTGACTATCCTTGCAACTCCATCCTGACTGCTTGCTTGATTTGTGCCGTTTCTTCCATTCTATCCTTTTGCTACTATTTTCTACTTTTGATACTTTTGATGATAAAAACTCTTTTGGGTATATGGCATTTGACCTTGTTTGTGTCTTAATCTCACTCTTGGGATCATATCGAAACTTTCCCCAGCATTAGATCAGGACACTGGGCTTAAACCACAACAAATAATTAAACAAAAAAAGTTTATGCTTCTGTCCTGGCACTGGCCCCTGAGCATGCTGAAACAATAAGGGAGCAGCAAAATGCAGGGCACGAGGCGGGACATGACGTTTCACATGCAAAGCTGGCTTAGATCTCCAAGTACCCGTTCAACCACAGCCTGGCCTGCCGATCACATATGGCGTGCAGAGCCACATGTGCACTGCCAGACATTGCTTGAATCTGTCTGCAGCACCACCAGCCTTAATGAAGAAAACTTTGAGAACCTTTATTTAAGAGGCAGGACCATTCAGGTTGCTATTGGGAAGAGGGGACATCAGCAGTTTGGCTGAATAGACACAGAGCACCCTTTTCTTCATCCCTCTCAGTTTCCCCCTCACTTCTATAACAATTTCCCCTCTTGTTAAAACAGACATTCATTTCAAGTTCAAAGTCCATTTCAAAGGTCTCCTCACCGTCATCACCTGTTCAGCGGCCTCGTGACAATGAACCCCACGGGGCTGGGGACAGAGTCAGATGAACTCCCAAACAGCTACAGAGGACATGCTAATGGCCTCAAAGTCAGTGGCTTGGGTGTGTGGGCCAGATTTGCAAATGCACTGAGACATCTGAAGATGCAGCTAGGCATGCCATGGGATTTACACAAATGCCTAACCAGGCACTGGCTATGCACCACTGTCCTTAAAAATTAGTTAAATGTCTCGCCTGCTCATGTGCTTTTGTTAATCCTCCTATGTGCTTTTACGCCTTTTGGAGCAGTTAAATCTTTTTTTTATTCTGGTCCCAGGTTATTTTTACAAAACTGTACTTTGATATATATATCACAAAGTAATTTACATTAATTACATAGAGCTTTAGAGAGCAGGACCATTTCTGTGTTTCTTGTTTTTAGTGGTGATCGCTAACTAATAGCTTTAGCATTCCCATAGCTGTGCCATCTGATGACTGCAAAACCCCCTCAAAATATTAATTAATTGAGCCAGACAATGCACCTGTGAACTAGATTTTTATCATTCACTGGCAGATGGGGAAACAAAGACACAGAAAGGTTGAATGCCTTATCGAAGAGCGCAGAGGAGGCCTGTTGCAGAGCTGGAAACCAAACAATTAGAACCCAGATACACCAACATTTGGTGCTGCACGTTATTACTCTGCATTACATCTCAGGTCTTCCTTTCAAGTCTCAGACCACAATCCCTCAGTAACCCAAAATTCTTCTACTGCTCCTCCTCTTCTTCCTCAAAGCCCTTCTGTTATCTTCTTTCTGTGGACAACAACCTGCCTGTCACCCAGCCATGGGTGATACTTTTGACTCTAGATTCTCACATTCTGTTGAAGACTTGCAGAGAGTTCTTTACCAGATGTCTAAGACACATCTTTCCTATCTTGCCTTCACAGATAAAGTGCTTGTATAAAGTTTCATCCTATATCAATAGCTGCAACCCTTTCCTTTTGGCCTTGACAAATGCAATCTCACACATTCAATATTCCTCCAGAAAACATTGCTGTCTTTGTCATCTCTTCACTGGTTCCCCTTCATTTTATTTTACAAACATAAGCTCTTGTCTTCATTTTTTAAGTCCTTTATAGCCTGTTCCTGCATTATCTATATTGGTCATTCAGTATAAAAAGGTTAAGACCTACCACTGATGAGCCCCTATAAAGATGGCAGGATAGCAAGAAGACTGAGAGAGAAAAGATTGGGCTGTTCCTTTGGACAGAAGACTTTCACCCTGGGATTAGAAAAGTAGAGTGTTAACAAATAACTGGCAGGACAACTGGTGCCTGCAAGAAATAAAGGAACAGATTAGTATGTAGATTTCTGACTAATGTCTAACAAGCTAACTGTTAGCTAATAACTTTATCTTCCAAATATAAACGAAACTTGATTTTAAAGCTCCTATAGGTGAAGCTGATTTCCAGGCCACAAAACCTTCTTGCTTGCATGATTGCTATTTGTGTATGTAGCTAACTATCTACTGCAAAGGAAAAGTAACAATTTATCACCAAGGAAAGGGAGAATAGGAAGAAAGAATTTCTCTGTGTCTTTACAACAAATCATGCATGGATATAGTGAGAAATATTTCTGCTGAAAAGAAAGGCTGCTATATTGAATCCAGGTTAAAACAAGAGAAAATGCATTGCCTTGGCACTATTTAGTTGAATTTAGATGATACAATTCAAAAGGCTGTCCCAGAAAGCAGTTACAAAAGACTACACAGAAAGGTCTTTCCAAAGTTGGAAATTCACCACACAAGCCAAATAAGAAATAGGATACCCAAGATAACATTCTTCCCTCCCTTCTTCATGCTAGGGAGATTCAGAATTTCAATATACTTGTCAATGTAGGATGTTGTGAACCTGGTGGTGGTGTGACAAAACCTGACATTTCAAATGAGTTAAGAATGGAGAATGAGTACAACCATGAAAATGCATCCACATTAAAGATGACAAGCAGCAGCAGAGACATTTTGACATCCTTGTCCTAGGATCTAGTAAAAAAAAAGGGAAAAAAGGCACAAAATTATAGAATGATTTAGCGAACAAACAAAGGAGTTAAGCCATCACTTTACACAAGGTGAGAAGAATATTGTGCAAAAAGATACATTTTTAAAAGTTCAAGTTGGGAAAAATAAAAAAAAGCTGCATTCAGTCAACAATTTTCTATAAATGATAATATACAGGCAAGATGCTTCTTCCCGCACATAATGGGAAAGGATATGAAAAAGATACAACCTTCCAGCATGATCAGCATAATGATGAATGATTTGCAATCCAGAATCAGTTGCACAACATCAACAATCATCAGCTTGCTCCGGTAGTATATCTAGTAGGCAGCAGACTGCTGGCACTCCTAAAACTTAGTTGAGATCAGAGACAAGACAGTGAGGTAGCGCTGTTGAAGGTATGTGCAGCGGGTTTCCCCTATGGGACAACCTTCATAAGTAGTTGTTATTCTAATGTTATTACAATATATTTTTCTCTGTATTCTTGAAATGGTATTTATACCAGGAACTCTGACTGGATTCATTAGGTATTCCTATCAGACTTATGATGCTAGATAATGGACTGTATATAAGGTAGAGCTCTAGTTTATTCTTCACCCATCCCTTCTTCTCTGTGGATAGTTCTTTTAAGGTGCAGTAACTCAATATGTGTGTTTACATTAACTGCAAATCAAAAGTCATTTAAACAGTCATTATAATGGCAAGGAATATCTCTTCTTTCTGTGCCTCCCACCTTCTCTACAAAGGGCCAAACAAAATAGGGATGGGAATCTGTAATCCACATAGAAACTGTGTCCTACTCATGGGAGGATTTGGGCAGGGGACTGAGCCTTTTTATTTTCAATCCTTTTTTAGAACAGAAGCCTTTTTTAGAACAGAACCCTTGTAGGTGTGGAAATAGTCGTGGCTAGCAAAGGAAGCAAGCCATTAGTACTGGAGTACATGTGGCAGCAGCAGCATCTGTGAGGAGCAGATATAAAAGAGGGAGAAAGCGGCCACAAGCAGGAAAAATGGCCTACAACTTACACAGACCAGAGAAGATTTTGCTTGGAGGGTAGGGTCCAAGGTGCTGTGAGGTGATCAGGCTGGAAGAAGTTAACAATGGAGCATGGAAGGAAATGGGGATTGTAGACTAAGGATATTTGAGTCGATGGGATGATGGTGACAACAGAGCAGATGGGAGGGGTCTAAAGAGGTTGGAAAGAGGCAGCAAATGATGATATGGTCACCTCTGGGGAGAAGGAGAAGACAACCTTAAAGGTGGGAGAGCAGAGACTATGGAGCAGATTCAGAAGAAATGAGGGGCCTTGAGTATTAGGAGTTGGTATGAAGGAGATGTAAGCTGATTCAAAGCTGGAAGAACTGGGGCATTAGGTTTGAGTTTTGCTGAGGCACTTCAAACTGGTGTGGTTAGAAGAACACAGAAACATGAACAAAATTTTTTCAGGAATAGAGATGATATAGGCAGTCTTGATATATAATAGGGTAAATACAAATGCCAGTAAACATTTGATAATAGGTACAATGCTTAATTGAAGGCAATATAATACAAGGGGAGAGTGATGGACAGAGATAATCCACTGAATAATATCTTAATTCCAGCATTTTACCATCTCCTGAGACAGCAGAATCTAATTGAAGAAGTTAAATAAGAATGAGTTGCAATAATCAAAGATCTACAAGCATGTGACATCAGGCAGTATTAAAAATTTTAATATCCTAGCAGTATTTCTTATTTGGCAATTTAAAGGATGAGCACTATTATTAACAGAGGCTTTTTATCAAAAAACTAGGTCTATTAAGACCCTCAGCAATCTTGGTCATATTGGATCAGATTGCTGCCAAAAAGACAGCTTTAAAGTTGGGGCAGATTTTAATAAATTCAAGACAATTTTTAACATTTTTGTATTAAAAGGCATTAATTATTAACAACTTCTGTGACACCCACATTTGCACTTTTGCTGAACCATCAAGCTAAATGTTATGAACAGTTAACAGCAATAATTCACATTTAAAGCCTTAGCATCTGGTGCCAGAAAAATCAAGAAACTATCAGAGATGAAACTCTTGAATGAAGTACTTTATGCAACCTAATACTTATTTCAAGCAGGAACAAATTATTTTGTTTTTAAAGACCCTGCCATTAGTAGAGCAAACATGATTCAAAGCAAAAAAAATTGAATGCCAGTTACCTATCTGAGATGTGTTGAAAAGACCTTGTGATCTGAAGTCTCACAAGCTAATGACAGGTGTAATAGAAAACAATGCTAAAAGCAATCTATTACAGACCCTTTGGCAGACCTCCCTCATGTGGAAGGTTACTAATGGGATTGAAGTCAAAGACACATTTCCTATCTTACTGTGCTCATTGTAAGATGACTGCCACAGACTTACCACTGGAGCTGTTCCAACTTGACCCTCATATAAAAATAGAGTATTTTAATAATGTCACAGCAAGCTTTCCAGCTCCTTTTAAGAAGAGTATCTCTCTTTTCATGGGGTGACTCTTTCTGAAGAACATCATCAAGCGGGCTCAGTTGTGAGACATTGTGTTCATTAATAGGTTCTACCTTGACTTCTGTAGAATATGAATCACTGACCTGTTCACAGGCAGGGAATTTTCTTTAAGTCAGATGGACAATTATTTTGCTTCATCAAATAAAAAGGCTCTACCTTACAGTGAAGAAACTAGAATAATGAAACATCCCTTCCCAGTAGTTTGCAAGATCTTGTATTGTTAAAATTAAATACATGGAGACAGAGCTATATAAGTTGTAGGCAGAAGCCAAAGAAAACTAAAGTATAATTTATGCTACTTTGGGATTGGAAGTGGAAAGAGTTTTTTAGGTAAAATAGACTGAGTCAGAGATCCTCCCTACCGAAGTTGAAGAAAATAAGTTCCTCCTCTGGGAATAACAAAATATAAAAACATTAAAGAATGTGCTTAAGCATAAACCACTAAGCATTATCATTTGGCTTAGGAAATATCTAAGAAGTCTTCATGAAAGAGATATCAGGAAAGAATTTGTCATTATAACACCACATGAGATGTATATTGGAAAACAGGGTAGGTCTCAAATTTCCCTAGCAGTTACTACTTTATCTCTGGAGAACAACATGGTAAAAATGTGAGAGGAGAGGCTGACACCTTCAACATGAAGGAAATGCTTTTTACATATTTTGAATATTTTTATTAGAACTGATCAAAAGATACAAGTCTTTCAGGACTTTAAAATCTATTTTAATTTCATACTGGAGCAAATACATATATTTAAACAGAATTGGAGCAAAAATCTGTTTTTAAAACACAGAGTGATAGAGAGATGTTGCTTGCTTTCTTGTTAGCCAGGCGATTACCCAGTATGTGAGAAATCTCTATTAATCAGTCACTAGACCTTTAATACAGGCTCATCTGTTTCTTGAAACAGTAATTACAAACCATGACCACTGCTGGTTGCTGCAAACATTCTTTGCTTTGGGGAATCATATTAATTACATATTATATGATACATGTTAATTTATGCAGTTAACTACTATAATTTAGTCTTGCAGTTCACAGCTCTTCCTCCCCTTTTTCTTTACCTTAAAATGGAGTAAATGTCATCATATTAGTTTGTGTTTCAGGAGTTAAGGGAACTAGTTACAGGAAGGTAATTAAAAATAAGGAACTCTAAAGGAAAGACATTATGTATGTATTTTTCCTTTTTTATTTTTCACTACACACTGCACTAGTCAGCCTGCACTAGTAAAGACATTTGAAAACCAACTGTTTTTCTACCCATTGTGTCCTTTTTCTATTTCTGTTTGTATACAATGCAGTGGGAACATAATTTTTCTTTTATTTTTTTCTGTACAAGCAGCATAACTCAGTGAAACACAGAGATTAGCATTAGGAGCAGAAAATGATTGGTGAAATACTTTATTTGCAGGGAGAAGAAAGTTCTAGTTACAGTGCACAGTCTCTTAGACAACCAATTACTAAATTATGCTAAGACTGAATGAAATTTGAGATCAGAGACAGTCTGCATTAGCTGATTCTGCAGCCAAAGAAGAAACAAACAATGACCTACATGCAACATGCATAAAACACTTTGGCTCTTTAGAGAGAAAATGAATTGGCCAATTTAAGTGTAGTTAATTGAGACCTGATTTCTAATTAATTTCAAGTGATACTCTACAGGATGCAGTAGTCTCCTGGATACTGCCTGTACATCAAGATTTGTTGTATTTAAAGAGATGAAATAAAGAAAACTACAGAAAGGAAAACATTGTTTAATGTACAAGGTGTAATCAGGAAGGAGAAGGTTAACCAATACATCAGTACTTCAGGGACAGATCTTCTAAGTTGGTGAAGATCCTTGGATATCTTTTGCTCTAATGTCAGCTGAGTGTGTACTATATCTCAAGAGAGGTGCTCATACCTGATAGGAACAGGTCAAATTATGTAAAAATCATTTGTCAAAATTGTGCAAAGATTAGCACATCTGATTCTCATTCAGTGTGGTACTATTTATGTGTCAAAAATGAAGTTCTTCTAAAACAGGGATTTAAACTATTTTTTCAAGTTTCTGCAGAACTTTCAGATGGTTGAACTTCTATAAGGATATGCCCCCCCAGTAAAATAATTGTCAAGTTTGCTGCTTCTGTTCACACTCTACCCTCCCTGGGTTTAAAGTACTGAAAAATTATAAGATAGTCAGAAAATGCCTAATTAAAGCACAGCAAATCCACAGAGATCTACACTTTGGCTTCATTATGTAGGGACTCTCACTGCATATGCAAACACTATTAAAAATCGGGACTTTTTTTCCGTTTATTAGAAATAACATTAAATATGTTTAATTATTATTAAACAGTAAAATGTCTCAGAGTTCTATATCCATGATGGAGAGGAATGAGAATATTAAACTTCCTATTTTCACTGCCCATGTAACCACATCTGTACAAATTTAATGGCTTCACAGCACAACAGAGAGATGGAAGATCATATACCTAAACAGAGTCCGAGCCTAACTCTTAGATATTGAAAAATAAAGTTAAGCTAGAATAGTCAGTCCTCCTTCTGTGACATCTGTACTCTCATAGTATGCTGTTCCTGTGGGAAAAACACAGGCAGTGCACATTGTAAATGAATTTTACTGAAGTTTGAGGATGGTCAGAATTGGATGAAAGGAACTGTCTTTCTTAACAAAGACTACACAGTTCATGGGAAATTAAAAAAGGTTCTTCATTGAGCCCCTGGATTCCCCTTAGCTTGAAGTGTACAACCTTTCCTCTCTCACTCCCAGGAGACCTCTGAAGATTTACTAATTAAAACTGAATTCTCAGATTACTATTTTACTTCCAAATATATTTTCTGTAAATAAAGTGGATCAAAGAATACAGCTTACCTATTCTGTTGCATCCTCATGGATGGAAAAAGGGTCTTTCTCTATTCTGTTCAGGTAAGTAACCTCTCTGCACTACATAGAAACTATACTATATGGAAACTATAGAAACATTCTTATTTTCATTGATTTACTGTAGTAAGGACCTGCCTTGTTCTGTCTTCTTGGCATTCCTCCAGACGTTTCCATTATCCGTTTGAACCTCCAGGTCTGGAGAACCAACTGTCAGGGATTATGTGAACAGAGAACAGCATGAACTGTTTTAGCAACTTCCTCCATTTTCTCCCACCCCCACAAAAATTTAAGTTAAAATAAAACAACTCAACAGGATTTCTCTCCAGCAGAGTTTGGGCTCTGTTTCCTTCATAGTTTTATATTAAATTTACAGGTTCTGCAGGGAAAAAGGTAAACAGAGAAGGTAAAGCCAACAGATGCAGTGGCTATGCCAGTCTAACAGTGCAAAGACATGAACGAAACCTGTGTAGTGGTGAAGACAGTTAGCATTTTCCAACTTGTTACCCTAGTGATCAAGTAATAACATACCGCAGCTTAGTCCTGTGACTGACAGTTGAGAAAACAAGCTTCCCAGCTGCATGAGACAGTGCTAAGGAGCTCTGCTACACCACGGTACAGAGAGACTTCAGCCCTCTGGAAGTCTTTGAATGCCATTTCAGAGGAAAGAGAGATTTTGCTTTTGAAATACTCTGTTTTGGTTTTGGCTTTTTTAAAATAAATCTATAGTTCTATCAAGCAAATGTGGCACATTTGGAAATGGAGAGTATTAACAAGATAGCTCCACTAAAGGGAAATAATATTTTCACATAGAAGCAGCAGGTATCTCTAATAACGTATTCTCTATATATTTATAACAGATAGGGCGCTCTTTATATTGGTGCAAGAGAAGTAGAGCATGTTATAACTACCTTACAAGTTGAATCATGTCATGTGTGTCTAAACGCATTTTAAAAGCTATGAAACAATAGCAAAGAAAACTTCAGTTTGAAAACAACTAGGGAAAAATGTTATGCAGGTATAAAGTTTGTATAATGTTTGAGAACAATTCAATTTCCTCATGTTTACTTGAGTTCTGATTTTGTTTACTCTGTTAACTGTCCTGGAGTAGTTCACAATGAGTGTTGAGCCTCTGAGCTTGCCTGGCTGCCTACAGCTTTTCTCTTCACTGACAGGGTGAACATAGTTGCTGCAGCTGATACTGGAACCTATTGGGCACCCCAGCTCTCACTGACAGGATGCAGGACAGAGAGGATAAGAGAAAATTAAGGATTTCTTAGGTTTCCAAGACATTTACAGAGAAGAAAAGTACAGAACTTGCAGACATGATGCCAGTGTGGCAGGAGGGGGAGTGGGGAGGAGCAGTTAGGACTTTGTTGAACAGCTCTGCTGCCTGCGGCTTACATCTCATTTTCAGGAAGTTTTTTTTTACGGCATTAAGCTCTATCCCACATTATGAGGGAAAAAAATGTTAAAGAGGAAGAACAGAAAAGGGAAACTGAACTTCCAGTCAGCTAGAACAAATGGCAGGTTTCTCTTTGTGTGGCTACTCCTAGCAATATTTGGATGCAAGAAAAGGAATGAGTGCTTCGAAGAATAAGTATTTGCCTGTATAGTAAGTCACAATATCAAGAACAAAGGTGAGAGGCATGTCTTGGCATTGAACCAATCATTTGAAATCTCTATAACTTGATATAACGCTGGGAAAAGAGATTTTACTACTAATGATTTTTTCAGGATCCTCATCACTGTAGTTAGTTTGGCTCTATACCCAACACAATAAAATAATCAATGTAGTCGTTTCACAGAAGGTTGGACTCTAGTTCCTGTGAAGTAAAAGTACTGAGCCAGTACTCAAAGAAGCCCATGCCTTGACAATACTCAAGTAATGTGTATTTCTTAGACAATAAACTCACCGAGCTCTTATCTTTTCATATTTTATCATTTCAGCACATTGATCGTGAACAATTACTGATCTGAACACAGCTTTTGTGCTGATACAAGCCAATCTGTTGAAGCACAGATTGTAGAAAATTCATGACATCCTCTCATCCAGGAAATCAGAGAAATTAACTGGGTATACCTCACGATAGCTTTTTATTTAATATCAAGCAGTAACATTCAAAGGAAATTCAGATAAGTTGGAGTCCAGACAGTTTTTATTTTCTAAAAAGTAGAACAAGTTTCTCACCTTTTCTTTTTCTTGGCTTACTGTTAAGCCCCTCTATATATCTCTAGCTATGCTCATCCTTCAGTTATTGGAGAGCTAACATAGCTCACAATGGGAACAGCCTTGGGAGCAGTAAGAGGAGAAACATATGTACTTGATGAGGAAGAACTGCTAAAATTATAAGCTTGGCCCAATTTGCCTGTTTCTGCTGTCTGCTAGAAAACAGAATGACTCTGACAGTACTCCTCTAGTGCTTCTCTCCAGAGCAGAATGTGCATGCACAAGGCTAGCTGGGCAAAAAGAAGGTATCTGGGAACACAGATTTGTCTGCAAACACTTAGCAGCTTAGACTGAGATGAAATGCAGATCATAACTTTTGAATGAAAGAGGCCAGAATTCAAGCACCATTACTATTAACCTTTAAGAGTTACAGACTTGTCACTGACCATAGAAAAACAGCACAGAGCTTGATCTCAGCTTGATCAATGACAGATATGGATAAATACTTCAAATAATTGTTTCTGAACATTAAAAATAGCTAGCATGGTCAACATTTTCAAATACTAGAAGTTAAAAAGTTAGGCAACTACAGGTAACTGATCCATTTACGATACCATCTTGAGGCTCAGGAGAGCAATTTTTTTTTCTTAAAATGAAATATCAAGTACTTTAAAACTGTTCAGGAGACAAAGTGAAAAAAAGTTGTTTAGCTGCCTTCAAGAAAGGAACACCCTGTTATAACCCCAAAATGACATAAAGCCTCTATTGTGTAAGATGCACAGGAGGGCTTCATTAATTACCTTGTCATTTTCTATATTATGAGAAGTTGCAGAGTGTTAAGGACAAATAGTGTCCTGTCCCTGCATAGTTCAGTTATGCCTTACAGTGCCTATCATTAGATATTTAGATAGTTTTCCAGAATATCAAGAAATTCAAAAGAAAATCTGTCCTCTTGGCCTTCATAACATTAGAAATAAAATCTCAGCTCTGCATTCATTTTTGAATGTTCCTGTTTATCTGTTCTTTTACTTCCATTCTCAATGCAAAGGTTTTATTTTTAGGTGTATAGCTTACGCTCCTCATCATGGTGTGCTTTCAGTTTAATTTCTTCTGCCAGCTTGCTACATACCTTGGTGTCCTAAAGCAAGAGCACACTGTCTTAGTGGCCAGTAGCCTGCCTTGGTCCTTTCTATCTACAATTTCTTCCAAAAAGACCTTTAACTAAGATTAAAGTTTCATAGGAAAGTTCTTAGTAGTTAAGGATCAGACCTTAGGAACTAAACAAGTTTTAAGAAGCCAGGAGAAATCACGTGTCTAAGCTGATTTGCAGAGGGTGTACCTGAGGGTATATAAAAAGACATGGATCAAGTGTACTAGTATCTTTCCCTTATTCATCCAATACTTTTGAAATGGTTCTTGAAGTGAATGTTCTAACTAATAGGTAGAAATGCACAGACTATGCAAAACTAGGTGCAACAAATACACAATAAATTTTCAGAAAAATAGATATGGAAACCTAAATCTAATCTGGAAATACCTAAAATTAATCTGAAGCTCCAGGAATTGTTACTATAATACTTGCAAAGTAATAGATTTCTTAGCAGTTGCCTAGTAACCTTACCATATTAGAACCTAGGGACTATTATGTCATACTTCAGCTTTACAGGTTTTAATGCATCTAATAAGATAGCCCAGTAATACATCACTGTGGATAAGGTATACACCATGAAATTCTGCCATGGCAGTATGTTTTTGTGCAAAAATGTGCCATATTCTTTACTATGCATGTAATTGATTTAAAGTGATTCAATCCTTTCAAATACACAATATGTGTCCACTGGGAAATTATTTCTCTAGTATCCCCTAACTTCAGGAGGCATTTATGAATGTGTCTTCAAACTCTGGTTGCTATGAATGCACCTTCAAACTCTGATTACTATTAATGCCCATAGTTCTGCTATTCCGTTTAAAAAGCCTGAGAAGACAGAGAAAAAGCTGACAGTCAAAGAGTTAAAAATTGAAAATGTTGTGGGGAGGGAGTGACAGGGACCAGAGTAAAGAAGATTTCACATCTACCATGAAATTACCACAGAAAATACAGTTTAAAAATGTTCTACCGTATACTGGAGAAATTATTTTGTACTTGAGGGTTTTCCTGCAGTTTTATAGAAGGTGAAAAGCAATTGTTAGTGAAATACCTGAAGCTGCTGTAGCAGTGACTGAGAAAATAATTTTCATCATAGAGTCTATACACTAGGAAAACGTGAAAAAGTACTTCAAAAGTAGTTCATTGATTTATTTCCTTTTTAGATATGGATGCAAAGGAAATATAAGATATTACTGTTATAACAAGCTCTGCAAAACTTTATCAGTCTAATACATTCCCATTGAGTTTACAAACACTAAGGAAAGCAAGAAACAGTTCCATCTAATTTTACTTTCCTTTTAAACATAGATGGAAGCTGTATTAAACATTTCAACTTCATATTTGTATTCATTTCTGATGACGACATAGCATCTCAAACCTTAAGCTTCCCTTCTGTATGTACAAAAAGAGAAATATCCATACAACATAAAAAAAGTGATTCAACCTATAATTTAAGTTCAATAGATCAAGTTTATGATAATGGAACACTTGCTTTAAAAAAAAAAAATCTGGTAAGCAAGTTCCATTATAGAGCCCCAAGAGCTTACACTTTTGTCTGCATGGACTGGTGCAGACAGCTGTGCATTTATTTTGCTGTACTCCAAGCAGGCCGGATGCGAACATCACACTATAGATTTATATTGCAAGACTCAAAGACTCTCCTCCAGTGAGTCAGTGTAATAGACGATGTATTCCTTACCTTGGCGTATACAAAAACATGCATTTACTTGTATGAAGCAAGTCTATAATTGTCACCTCCATCCCACCATTTGTTAAATACATTAGTAGAAGAGAGGCACAATATTTTAGACACCCACTTGAACCTCACACTGATCCCCACAGATCGGAAATACAAATACTATGTTGGTGAAGAAATGAAGGTGTTCAAATGGTGGAAAAAAGGTGGATGATTTTGCATCATGCTGCAACCAAATTTCACTAAGCAAAAATTCTGAAGTGTTTCTCCTTCATAATTTGGACTACTGTAAGCATATCATACTTTTCTCATTGTCTGCTGTGAAAGAATAGATGGAAGCCTAAGGTCTCAATTCTTGTATTTATTATGTTAATCATAGCCTGATCTCAGCATATATAAAAACTGAGTTAAAGGTTTTAATGTAGCTTACGGTTGCCCACAACCATTCATTTTGTGGAACATAACACTTACTGCATCCCCATCAGGCACAAAGTGCAGGTCCTTAGTCTTTCCTGACATAAACATAATGCAAGGATGAAACAAGAAACAGTCATGAACAGGAAGTCCTGTTCAAAAATCCCTAGAAAGAGAAAAATAATGAACTACGTTTACAGGGACTAATCGTCTCTTTGCTGAAAGGGGCTCGGATATCATTCCTCCCATAGCTAGCAGCACCTACGACCAGCAGGACTCCATCAGTCTCTTAGGTATAGATTGGGCAGTCACATAAACCCAGAAAATGATTAACAGTATCTGGCCCAGAGGGGTGATATCATTCCTGTTGAAGTTGCCCAGATTCAGCGGAAGAAGAAAACACACCAGAAATGCATAGGTGGAGTAACAGAGAATTTAAACTAAGACAGGTTTCCCAATTGTTAAAGGGGACAGTAAAAGAAAAGCATCTCTGAGTTACAACCTCAAGTTTTACACTTTTGATCAAGTAATTTTATATCTTCAGAATTTGCCTGGTTACTTTATTACACTTTGTTGCATTCAGGCATTGAGAGGATGTCTGTTACTTCTTAGCACATAATAATGTGGGATTTTTTTCTGAATAGTGCACGAATAAAATTATTGTTGTAAACTGCCTCAGGAAACTTAACTGTAGTCTGCCTGGAATACCAAAACTCACTTCAACAAAATTAAATAAATATTGTTCTTAGCGCTCCTCGAATTCACCCAAAGTAAAGTATAATTATTAATTTAGTATTCAGAAGTATCTTAAACCACTACCTGTGTTATACATATGCTTTTACTCATTAAAACCTTTTTTCTCACTTGAAAGGAATGTGAATATCGTAAAAGATTTAACTAGCAGTTTACATTAGTTGCAAGCCATTCAAGCTAAATTCTTTCAGACTCTATTGTTTATATTTAAACACATTTTAAAAAAAAAAAGTCTTGATATCTGGAGATCACCCATACTGTAAGAAGATGAGACTGACAGGAACAGGGGGCTGTAGCAGCTTGAAGGCTATAAACAGGATCTACCTACTGTGGGAACTTAGCTCTTGGGAGATACTGTTCATTACAGAGCACTGATGAAACAGCCAAAACAAATACGTATGCATGGATGGTTGAGAACACTTTTTTTAGAGGCATGATGGGCAAAAGCACTGACATATCTGGGTGGGAAATACGTTCATACTTCCCACAGAAAGACACTCCGTGCATCGCCACTATCTTCATATCTGTTTATTTTCATATTAACTTCAATAAATTCTGGGCCTTGAGATGAGTTGCCTGAAAAGCGAACACAGGCCAGCCGAAGACATACTTTTCAGCCTGCAATCCAGCAGGCACAGTGGCTTGCATATACATTAGTGAAAAAGTGCTCCCTTCTTTGCACAAGTGACCTCAACAGCTGCAGGAGAAACCCTCAAGTGGTACAGCAAAGTAAAGCCACCTCTTCTTGTCTTGCATCTTTAAAGCCATATTGTTTTACCATTAAAAATCTTTTGTGATTTTCTAAATGACATAGAGATCTTATTTTGTGCATGAGTAACATTTTGTGCTAATAGAAGCATTAAAATTATTTCTCTTTCATTCTCACACAGGTATACCAAGTTTTTCAATATCCAGTTTTAAATCCTGAATTTCCTGTAGCAACAAAATCACAGTGCAATGCAAGGTCACCGAGTCTAATCAACCCTAACCAAGAATGAAGATTTGTTCTTTTCTTTTGGTTTTGATAGCTCAGAGCTAATTAAGCACTGTAACTCAAGCATGTAACTATTTCACAGGTATGTTAGGGACAACAACAAAACAATGGAGTATTCTTTATTTTGGGGTCTTTGTGGCTTTTCTTTTTCCTTGCCAAAAATTAATCAAGCAGCTTGATCTGTTTTTCAAATCTGTCAATAGCATTACCACTCTTAATGCAACAAACCCTCCCCCCTCGCTCGTTTCTTTGCTGTCTAGCAAAATGCCTAAATATATTTGTTTTGGGTTTCCATCAGTACCACAGCAAACGATACCTTCCCACAGAGTAAGCTCCTCGACACAGTAAACTTTGTTTACATCATTTGCACTGCTGTTCTCAGCCTCACCCCTTTACAGCTCTTGTGGGCTATTTTGGGGTCACCCCAATTGGCAGCTCTGGTAGATTGAGCTGTGCCAGCCCACTCCGAGACTGGCTCAAACTAAAAGTGTGTGTGCCTGACACCAGCTAAAGCAAAAAGCCTGGTCGACTGGCACTACAAAGGGAATAAAAAGAGTGTATTGGAGAGCAGAGTGGAATCACAGATAATTTCCAGGGCAGATGAAAAAATTGAGAAAACTATTCATACCGCACACTTGGGAAGGGTGGTAAAGAAAAACCCAAACCACAAACCAGAGTTCATATAAACAAAAGGGTTAAGGCTTGCCACAATTAAGGCTTCCCACTAAATGAAATAAGAAAGTTTTTAATTAAAAACCCTTTCTGTTAGTCACCCACAGTAAAGTGGGACAAGAAAGAAAAAGATGTACTTTGAGACAGGGATAATTCCCTTCAGATGGCCATAGCCACACAACCTCAAAGAACTGTGGCAAGACTGTGCACCACTATTTACAGCATTGTGAGGTGACGCCTTTAACCTTCCCTTGTCGAACATTGGATGCGCTGTATGCTTTAAACAAAATGAAGTAAATAAGACAGAAAGTCATCAGACTTACTATTGCAGTGTTATTTGAACACCTCAAGTTATTTTGCCCTCTGACTCTTCTGGGGTGTCAGCTCCCTGGCTGAAACTGAATAAACAAATGAATAAATGAGTGAATACATGAATACTCAACATTTGGGGTGGGGGAATACAGTAAAATAGCTTAAACTACCTCTCAGAGAAGCTAAAAAGTCACCAGTTCTCTCACTGACTGAAGTGGGCTAGGAGTCGTCAGTTAAAGCAACAACGTCCAAGGGTGGTCACCAAATCCAGGAAGTGCATCCGAGCCTTAAACCTCTCAAATGTGACCACAATAGTTTTTGTGATTACATCTGCAATGCTACATTGCTAATGTCTTGAGTCTTCAAAACTGTTCTGTTTAGGATCCTGTACTCCAACTGGAATCAGACACATTAATAGCACTGGTTTGCTTTTGCTTAAATCTTCATGCTTTTAACAAATTAATCCTCTTAACATCCCTGTTGGGTAGATAGGCAAAAACCTTTCTTGTCTGTAAAACTGAGATAAGAATTGCCTTGCCTAAGGACATGCAGTTAGGACTGGGCAAAACAGGGTTAAAATTCAATAAACATCGGCTCTCATTTGTGCTCCAACAACTAGACTACACTGTTCAGGTTGTGCCAAGTATTAACATGAAATAGAAACACAAGAGAAAAAAACTAAGAAAGATAAACTTTTTTCATTAATGTCATCACCAATAGTAGAGATGAAACACCTTACAAAATATGTATTTTCCTGTCTATTCCTTGCATTGTGGGGAAAATGATTTTGAGGCAAAAACCCCAAGATTTTGAATAAAATCAGACACCTCTTTTAAAGGATGCAAAGGCACAGAGTAGAAATGTAAAAAAAAAGTATGCAAAAACAGGTAATGAAACTAATTATGAATTATTTTGTTCATTATATGTCTGTTATGATTCCTAATGAGAAGATTTGATACCCTTCGCTTTTATAAATTATTGTGACATGTAACCATTGCCAAATATGTTTGTTTTAACCATATTTTAAAATATTTTTTTCAAAATAATTCATTCTAGCAAGTAAATATTGCTTACCTATAATGTACAATCTCTCTCCAGTTATTATGACTTGAGACAGGGAGCCAGTACCTTGTATCATTCGGTATATAGCATAACTACTTTTTTTTTTAAGCCATTTCATTTTTGAGCATTCTGAAATATCTTAAAATGTTGTATGAGTTGAACGTTTTTCTCATGATAATTGTAGCAAAATTACGTATGTGAGTTAGTTTTACAAGATCGTCTTCTAAGCCTTGAAAGAGTGGTGACAGGACAGAATTTATTATTCCTATCTCAGCCTGTCATATCTGTAATAAAGGAAATAAGAGAAGACATACTCAAGCCTTTGATACAATTTCCATTCTCATATAATCCCTAAAGATATTAAAAAAGGAGGGGGAAAAAAAAAACCAAACTAGAAAATACCCAATGTAGCTTTTTCACACCATACTATACCATGCTACAAGATTCTCTATTTGTGCAAGCTTACAGTTGAAGTGAACAGCTTTCCCAGGCTGCACTATTTGCGAATTTGTTTCCACAACAAATCTTGTTTTCAATACAGCAGAAACACATGACAATTTACATCCATGGTCTTTCTACATAAAGAATATCTGTAACTAGCCAGACATTGCAACTTTTCCAGATATAATTTCAGGACAAGGTCCCATTTTCAGATAAAGAACAAGAAATTACTCTAACCAGATTACTTGAGCAAAATGAAGAAACCCTATTTATTTAAAGATATATGCTCCAAGATTTGGACTACCAAAGAACTTTTCTACGTTATGACTTAATAGGTAGAGCAGATGTTAAGACCTAACAGGATGCTCATATTTCTACCAAGTATTTTCTGTATAGTAAAGGCAAAATCATCCACTACGACTATGTGTGAGCAGACCAAGTCCCTGGGCATCCACAGCAAGCAGGATGCTTCTAGGACATGCCAGAAGTACAGCACACATGCTGCACAGGCTGTTTGTGGATGCACACACATGTGAATCCTGGTTTCTGATCGTGGGATGCCCAGGAGCTCATTCAGAGCGACTTTTCCAACCAGACTGCCAAGCATCTGAGAATTGCAGCACGTAGCCAAGGTAGACTTTTTTCTGTCTAGAGAAAAACTTTCTGTGATGAAAAAAGAAGAACATGTGTGGGGAAACCCAAGCATATGGTAGCCCTAATAACTATTTATGGTTGTAAATGTTTATGGTGCTTATCACATGGCTATCACTTCCATAAAAGTGTGTCTAAGTATGTATAGTGCTAGATTCCTGTACAGTACAGTACACTGAACATAAATAACTACTGAAGTTACCGCACTTGTTAAACAGGCAGTCTAGCAGCATGTTCAGTGTTTTCTCTAAGTGGCTGAGCAGCAATTTCCAGATTAAATCACATTTGTTTATAGTTGCTTTACATTGAATGTTTCTTCAAATAACTCTTAAATGTTAAATAAGACTATCTTTTTCTACCTAATTTCCTAAATGTCAGTTAATTCTCTACAAATATCTTTGAAATATTGTTTTTCACATCTTTATTAAGCTTATTATTGTATTCTCAGTTTTCCACTTTATTTTTTAGGATTACCTTGGCATACATTATTGTTGTAAAATGCAATAACACCTAGTATAAAACCCTGGAAACAACCTTCTTTTTATGCATCTCAGAGCAGCCACATTTGGACTTTCAGCAGAAATGTGTAAAAGTTTCAATATGGTCTCGCAACAGACTCATTTAGTGCTGCCCTTATATGTTACCAAAATGCACCATCACACTACTTTTTAGGAAAAGCTGCAAAAGGGAGAGAGAATCCACAAAAGGAATCAAAACACATGGTAGTTTTCAAATGTCCTTTATAGGTCAATATTTAATTATGGAATTGATATGATTGCAAAATAATCTGCTCAGTCCACCCCCCATTTAGGGCCAAAGGTAAAAGAAGATACTTTAGCCTTAGAAGTTTCCTGGATCAAGAAAAGAAATTGAGAACAGATGTACTGTTTTGGACAGAGTTATCTTTTTGTTATGCTTAGGCTTGTTTTTCAAAAATATCCACCCGTAATTCTAATAGATGGTGTGTGAAAATTTCTGTAAATGAATTTTCATATTGTAACACAGAATTGAAATGTCAAATTTTTGGTGTCTGAATCTTGGTGTGAAAACCTGCTTCCCAGCCAGGTGTCACGGGGTTCACAGGTGCCAAAGGGAAGGCTGTGGCTGCTGGAAGAGCCTGTGCTCTACTGAGCTGGTTTTGGAGCAAGTGACCCAGAAAAACACCCTAACCACTAGGCTACAAAGCCAATAACAGCCTGTCTTCCTTTCTGGTCTGGATTTCTTGAATTATTTTCTGCAAAATTACAGGCTTATTGAGAACATTTTTCCCCAAATAACTTTCTGATTAGATATAATTAGGCTGCCCCGTTCAGATAAAAGTGGGAAAGGAAAGGAGAATCAGATGGCAGATCAAATCCACAAACCTATTCTGAGAATTACAGGTTGGAGAAATGGGTTCACACCTCAAGAACTGCAGCAAGTAGAAGTCCAAGGTCCTGCATCAGAGGAGGAACCACCTTATGCACCGGTATATGCTGGGGGCCGACCAGCTGGAAAGCAGCTTGCAAGAAAATGACCTGGTGGACACCTAGTTGGACATGACCCAGCAAAGTGCACCAGCGAAGGCCAACAACATCCTGGGCTGCATTAGGAAGAGTGTTGCCAGCAAGTCGAGAGGGGTGATCCTTCCCCTCTGCTCATCACTTGCAAGGCCACACCTGGAGTGCTGGGTCCAGTGCTGGGCTCCTCAGTACAAGAGAGAGATGAACATACTGGAAAGTGCAGTGCCTCTAAAATGACTGGAGCATCTCTCCTATGAAGAAAGGCTGAGAGAGCTGGGGCTGTCCAGCCTGGAGAAAAGAAGGTGCAAGGGGGATCTCATCAATGTATATAAAGGCCTGAAGGGAGGGTGCAAAGAAGCAGGATCCAGGCTTTGTCCAGTGGTGCCCAGTGACAGGACATGAGGCAATGGGCACATTCAAATGTCCATCTGAACATGAGGAAAAAATTCATTTCACTCTTCACCCCCTAAATGTTTTGCTGGAGGATGATGTGGGTTTGAACCCCCTAAAAGAAAGACGGGAATTCAACGTGGGCTGAATCTTTGACTAGAGAGCCAACTATGAAAAACAGCATATAAAAGGATGAAGACTTTTTGTGTACCTTGCTGAGTGGAAGGGGCTCTGCTTAACTTAAATCCCAGTCTGGTAGATGCATGGTCGACTTACTCTGAATATTGTTGCTGGAATAAATTGTCAGAGAAGATATGCAATTGAACACATGCTTTGAGGACCTAGCTGGTCTAGCAATGAAAGAGGTGGTGTGCTCTTGGGCCCTGCAATGATAATTTTTGTGACCACAGTCTGACATATTTCTGGGAACAAGCAGCAGTAGTAAGTACTGAAGTAAATTTCCTAGGAAACCTACTGAGACACTCTTTGTTCTTTGAAGGAAAAATACCACTGTAGGTGCCTAAAAATCATCTGATTCTCAGTCATTCCACCTTGAGAAACATGCACTGCAGAATAAGGGGCCTATTTTTTTACTGCTTTTGCATTTCTTCAATTAATGTGGACAAATGCCCTATCACAGTATAAAACAGCAAAAATAAGAAACTCATTTGTGGGCTGTGGTTTTGGTTTTGGGGGTTTGATTTGGTTTTGTAGGGTTTTTTTATTTGTCTGAGTTCAGAGGCAGAAGGTTCTCTGAAAAGGTTTGTAAGAAGCTCTTGCTGCTTCAAGCACTTAGCTGTGAAATCACTTAATATCTGAGAAAGATGTGCTTGTAATGTAATGCAGCAAATGAAAAAGCAACTGCAGATGTAGAGGAGATTAGAAGAGCAGATTAATTTCACCATTTCATAGAGTCAGTTTCCAGCAGATAAGGTAAAAAACTCTTCTTCTAAATTATTGGTATCAACTGATAAAGAAAACACATGAAAATAGAGGATGGATCACATTGCTATATGTATCTGGTAAATACAAAGGTGTCCACTTCATAGCTCTACAATAGCATACAGATTATATCTGTAAAGAAATTAAATTTCACCCTTTCTAATTAAAGGGTATGTTAGAAAGGGTCATATAAAAGTAGGAAAGACAAATAACACTGCACACAAAATTGAGGAATGTAATCTGGGATCTAATTTTCCTCTTCCCCATAGTTTTGCTTAATTAAAGGCTATTTTCTATTAAAAAAACCCAACCCACACCTAAAAAAAAAAAACAAAAAAACAACCAACACTGTGGAGGTAGGGAGGGAAAAGGTTTCTAACAGTCTTTCTGTTCATTAAAAAAATTATTGAGTAAAATTTGAAAGGTCATATGGAAAATATATCATGAACAGTCATTGAAGCTTGCAGAAAGAAAGAAAAAGAAATCTTTCCTTCCATTTCTGTTCCACAGAATTTGACTTCACACAAACGCAAAAAATACAATTAACCTCAGACACCTGCAAACAGCATTGGAGATACAGAAAGGACCTGTTTATTTGTCAGTATTCTATATAAAAATACGTATATTTTCAACAATATAGTGCTAAGTACTTTCCTGCGAAGTACTGAGGTTAGAAATTTCCTTGAAATGATCTGTATGTCCTAACACTTCATCAGTGAAAATTTTCCTCTGATTAAACAGTTATTCTTTTAACACAGACCTGACATCTCCCAAGCTAGGAAGCCTTAGAAGGTCACAGATTCTGCCTCCATAGGAGGCTGAGCTGTTTAGCAGAAAGTATGACCTACTGTGGAAACCAATGACCTAGTAAAAAGACAAACACTACTGTGCTGTAAAGTGGTGGAGCCAGCTGAGAAATAGAGAGCTCAGTAATGAACTGCCTTCCTCCTACGGAGATCAAATCATGTTAAGTGATGCTATTAAAATAAATCACATTTTAAATATATTTACCTGAGACACTAACAACTTAAATTAGTAAACCACAAAAATATCTATTTTATTTTTCAACATATATGAACACAATTATTTGTTCTTTGCAGTAGACTAAAGTCCAAACATTCAGATCAACACCTGCTCAGGAAAATATTTAAAATATGTATATAAGCCAAAGGAGCTTAAGGATGAGTTTTAAGGTTTTTTTTCACATAAATGAAGAACTTGGAGAATTATCCACTAATTTCAATGTACTCTGAATCATGACCTCAACTTGATAATTTCATTTTTTTATTAATATTGCCCCATAGTACCCAGTTTAAAAAGCTGAAAATAAAATGCCAATGGAAAACATACACTTTATTGTATCATTCTGTTGGATAGTAAGCTATAGAAAGTTCTCATTAGAAGTTAAAAAAAAAACCCAAAGCAATCACTTAACACAATTGTAAAAGGCCATATTTTGCATATGATTTCACAAAATTCCGTACATAGTTTTATCAGATAATTTGGACACATAAACCAAGAGTATTTACTTCTCTAAATTTCAGGTTTGTTCATCATTATGGTAATTGGAAGCTACTCTTTTGCATATAATACAAATACGTGAGCTTAATTCTCAGAGGGAATCCTTACACCACCCTCACTATCAGTGGGACTATAACCATTTGCACTACTAACAGCCCCTTAAAATAGGTAAACGATATAATACCTTGTTTAAATTTCTGAGAGATGGACAATTTTTTATGGCATTATTTAAAGATAAACCTGGTCATCATCTGCCAAAAAAACCCAGAAAGCTATAGGAAATAAAAGTCATTAAGTGACATTGACTACATTTCAGTAATGCTATGTTCTTTCATCAAAGCAAGTTCATCTGGCTGTGGGTTTAAAAAGAAGAACAAAAATAACACACCAACAAGGTATAGTAGTAATCACTCATCAAGAAATTAGGATACTTATGCAACCGTTACATTCACATGTAATTACTGAGAAAGGTAGAAATACCAGTCAACATAGCAGGTGCCACACCATGGGGTGCTGCAGAGAGCAGTGATGAGCTGCTGTGATAGAGTCAGACATGATGGATTAAAAGAAAGGCCTTAGAACGGCATTCAGCCCATAGAGCCAAATATAATTTAATCAAATTATTTTCAGCAGAATGAATCTTCTGCTATAGGCTGAGCTCAGGATTCCCTTTAAAAATACAGTTCTAGAGCTGAAGTTGAGGTGTTTCCCAGGAAAAACTACAAATAGACTGTTTATTCAGTAACTGATCCTTCCTGTGTTGGTAGACCGGCAATAAAATTCAATAGAACAGCATCTGCAAGGCTACCATACTGTTGAAAAATATAAGAAAAAGCCATCTTTAGAAAGCTTCTTCTAAGGCTGGAAATAAATTACAAAGTAAACATTTCCTGCTACAAAGAGAATTCTGCATTTGGGTTTCATATTGATTTTTGGCTTCTAGGAAAATATGTATATGAGTTAAAAGAACAGATGTCCCAAACCTCAGCCAGAGCAGGAAGTTTTTGTCACACACCTTTTTAACACATTCTAATAAAACTTTTCACAGATCATATTTCACAATCATTTCTAACCACATATACCTACAAAAAAGTAGGCAGGCAGTGTTCTCCTACAAGGCTAACCCTCTGAGAGAAAAAGTGTTCTGATTGCTTTATTATGTTTTATTTCAAACTAATGCCATAAATCTGGAGTTCAAACTATTTGTGACATCCTGCATCTTCCAAGAAGAGAAACTACTGTATTTTCTTACTGTTACTGATGTTACAAGAGAAATTTTTATAACGCTTTGTGTCTGAAATAGGTACTTTCTGCCCAGTTATTTGATTTGTAGCTACACAATCTAATCCTCCTCTGACTTGAGCTAACGTAAATTTCCCAGCCAAAATCAAGAGTTACACTCACATGACAGGGTAAGACTTACTAATGAATTAAACCTCACAGCAACCCAGTAGGACAGCTAATTATTATTATCACCAAACTTGTCAGATCTAATACTTCCTTCAGAATAATCAACTCTATCAGGTTTGCTGCCTGCTCCTTTCAGACATTTTCAGTGCAGTGCCTGTGCACAGCTGCTCTTAGTGTGCACCAAGTCATCCACTGACCAGCTACACATGGCACGCGGTAACCTGAAGAAGTACTGACGTGTCCTCGTGATGAAAAGAGACCCATTAGAAGTCCCAGTCCCCAGCTACAAATTTATATGGCAGGCTACAAACACTCTTGATCATGTAAATCAGCTGTCTGCCGAACAAATAAGCTATACGCAGACATGAAGCAACATGATCCAAGCTGAATTCGGCACCTTGTTTAATGGTTGTGATGCATAATAAATACAGATGATTTACCAGAGGATACAAAGAATGAAATCCTCAATCACTGACTCTCAATATTTGGGCTAAGTGTAGGACTATTTCTCCTAATTTACACAAAATCTACGATAAGAGGGAAAATAAACTGTGAGTTGGTATAGAAAATACTCAAGTGTTCCTTGGCTCATTGCTATCTGGGGATTAGATTATTTAATGACAAATTAACTATGCTTCCCTGTTACAGGAAAACTACTTGTTAGGCCATGTATCACAAACTTAGAAAGGCAAATAGGAAAAACAAGAAATCAATTTCTAGTCCCTGTGGTGATATATTCTACATGTGAACTGTGTAACGCCTGGGGAGCACAGATTCTATCCTTAAATAGAAAATTTCTGCCTTGTCTTAGCTTTTTGAAATGTCTTTTTAGTTCAGACTTTCTTCTGAGAATATGCCTTACTGTGAGAATACCATGCTCCCATTTGTATTACTAAATGCGAAATCCATCTCTCACACAGAAAATTGTTATTATTAGCAGAAGCAGATAGAAGTTCAAAAAGTTTGAAGGGATGGAAAAACTCCCTTACCTTTTCTATCAACAACTCATTCAAAGTTTAAAAAGTAGCAAGGCCTGTAAACTATCAATTTTTTATTATAACTAAAGAAAAATCCAAGTACACTATTATAAGTGTTCAGTAACTTGAGATACTACTGTTCTACCTTAGACTTTTGGAAATCAATGAAAGAGTGAATTAGGATTAGATGAGAGATATCTGCTACCAGCTTCTCCCCAAATATCATATAGTATAAAGAAAGAGGAAGCGAGAAGACGAACTTGTGCTGTTGTATTTCTGTGTCCAAGTGTCATACACTATTGATTCATTTCCTTGAGGACCAACCAAGTCAACCCAAGTATGAAGAAGCAAAGTCTATTTATATATATATATAGCTTAGGCACAGCCTTTGTAGATATAGACCAATATTCCACCTAAATATTAAGCAGCCATGGTGACAACATGTTTGAAGATGACAGATGACAGTCACAACTTCCATAAAAGAGAAGGACTTTTGCCAGAGGTGTCAGAGTAGCTCAGAGCTGATAGCTCCAAGCGAGTCAGTCTGCCCTTGCAACCCTAGTGTAAAAGATATAGGGGGAAATGTTTGACAAGCCCACACTTAGTCACACAGGAAGCGCAAACAGGTATCATATGTTAGAGAATACACAGCATCTATAATTTATCCCACAGATTAAGCAATATTAAGGGAACTATAATCAGCCCAAAACATTACTAACAATCAGGTTGATCTTAGATTTTTTAAAAAACACCAAACCACCAACAGAAGTAAAACCCCCTTGATATTTAATCTCATTTGAGTAGTTAGATATCTCTAAGTCATCTCTTTTCCCTAAACAAAAACAAGTAAGACAGGTAATAAAGAGCACACTATTTTAAGATTTGAGATTTTTGGACTGAGAGATGTCATTATTGCAAGATGAACAAGGAAGATGCAGGTTGATGATAAGCTCACGGAAACTCTGATCTTTCTGCTTCCAGTTTCTGAAGTTGGGAAACTGGAAGAGTATCTGAGGAAAATGTCTTCAGTTGTTTCCAGCTGGCAAAAACAGTTCAGGGAGGTTGAGATGTAAAGAAAATTAAGACACTCAATTTCAACAAGCTGACAAAGTTAAAAATCATGACATCACCTTAAAAAACCCAACAAACAAACAAGAAAAACTTTTAAAATCTTTACAGCTTTCAGAGGTGTTTTTATTTTCAGATTAGTGCTCATGGTATGCTACTGTTACCATTTTTTGTGGATTTCTGTATAATTTTGAGCTTTGAAAAGTATTCTGTTTAATGAAAGCTGATATTCCTATATTCTCATTTAACTTAAGGATCTACCAGAAAAAAAACCCCTCCTTGTTTATCATGAGATTAGGAAAAAAATAATCACAAGATCTTTTAATAAATAAAATAATCTATGATGTATATTTAAGACATAAGATTAGCTATAGTATTTATGTCATCTAAAATAGCCTTACATCTCTGAGGTCTTGAACCTCTCTCCAATCTCCTACCAAAAATGTAAATGTCTGTGTGACCTGTAACATTGATATGACTATTTAGCTGCAATCCTTCTGCAGACCAGACAGAAATAACGATAATGAGAAGGTCAAGAAGAGTGGGTGAAGAATTGGTATAACTTAAGTTGACTCCACATAGGCATGGCCATTAGAGACTTTGAGGATGATATGCTGCTCTAACACAATAAATATGCCAGAATCATTGGGAGGGAACAAGATTTCTGTTACTTTGACTCTTTCCCATTCCCAGAGTATTAGACTTCTGACTTGCAGAAAAGCTGTAAAGCTTATCATCTCCTACTAGGGCTGTAAAATCAAAGCCAGAAGAGTTCAGCAGATAATTATATAGAAGTCCCCTACATTTATGTAAGTTCCCTGGTTTTAAATTTACAGGACAGATGCCTAGGTCTGGTGCAGTAAAGCTCTGGGACACTCATTGATGAACCAATTAAAGGGAAAAGAGTTATGGTGTGTGGCTGTTCCAAATCACGACAATCATTCAGAAGATCTAGATTTTATTTCTCATGGTTAGAGCAGCCCAATATCACTATACATCCCATTTATACACTCTTCTGTGCCTCACAGCCCCATTTGTAACATGGAGGTTATACAGGTACCTAAATCCCAAAGGAATTCCTGGCTTAGTTTACTATATGTCCGGGGATTATCAAAAAGAAGATATTGTGACTCAGAAGTGTCATGATAAAAAGGAAACAATAGAAATGCAAAATACTCCATACAAAGGTAAATAATAATGAAGTTCTGATGTGTGAAATAATCACAGCACATAGTAACATCCTGCCCAACTTAATACATTAGAAATACTTTATGGTTTAACAGTCAAGAACCTATTTAGATAAACGGTTAATTGAGATTAAAAACACATTTCAAAGTTATTCCCAAATCCTCAGCCTCATATGGTGCTCATTATATATAGTCAAGTTGACAGTCTTTTCAGAGGTATTTTATCCCAAGGACTGTTGTCAATTATATTCATCACAAAGAGACTTAAGCCCACTCAGCTAGGAGCACCAGCTTAGCTTATACTGGATAATAACAAACTGTAAGCACAGCTTCCAAATAGACCTTTTAAGGATTATTGATGAGAACTAGAAAAGGATATTACCACTAGTTGTTCTGCAGAGACAAGGAGAAGGGCAGCAATTATGAAATTCAACAGAAACTGGAATTTATCACGGCACCACCAGTAAAGTACAGGCTGAAATAGACACCACATAGGCAGGAGGCTGTGGTGCATCTACCACAAAACCACAAAAAGTGAGACTAATTTGCTTTCTTAAAGTTGAAAGAGCCTCATGGCTGAGAAAGGACTGCTATACCTGGCAGAATTTTTCACACATGAAAAACAGCTGCTGGAGCCATTTCTAATTGTCATGTTCCACAGTTTCAAGCAAAGTAATTAAAAAAAACAAACAAAATGAAACAAAAAATGCAAAACAAAACAAAAAAGAAAACAAACAAACAAGCAGAAAACAAAGCAAAAAACATTGTAATTATGCTCAGTCAGAAATTCTTGTCTTAAAAAGTTAGACAGTCTTTCATTATTCCAAAACAGTAATTTTTGTGAAAGAGTGTCTAGAGATAAATTTTATGATTATCTGTTGAAAGTAAGAAGATGAAATTATTAAAAGAACTAGACTGGGGTTTTTTCTTCTTTTCCTCAAAAATCTGGGACAGGTGTTTTTGTTTTCTGTTTTTATTTTGGTTTCAGTTTTTTAAAGCTTTTTATTCTTTTTTATTATTATTATTCATTAGGTCAAAATTGAGACCTTTCAAAGTTTGTTTGATTTTGTTGTGGAGTTTTAACAGGAGAGCATTCACAAACTGAAAAGTATCCACTAACCTCATGGTTATGAGAACTTCATGGGATGTTCAAGTTATAGTCACTGCTGTGAGTCACACCGACCACTAAAATGTGGCTCTTCCACTGCTGTGACAAACAGATTCAGCTGCTGTCTGTATTGTTATGCAATCCCTCCCTATAAGATTAGGACAGGTTTTTTGACATAGAAATAATCAAGTATTCCTCAAAACAACACCATGAATCTAGGGTCTGATAGATCTTTGATAAATACCTCAACCTCTAGTCAAATTCGTGCTGGATCTGAGAAATACTCTGAAAATATGTTTCACAAGAGTTTTCTCCAAGTAATTTTCATTTACTGTAAAATAAATCTCTTCAAAATGAAAAAAAACAAACCAAAACAAACAAAAAAAACCCTAAAAAAACTCAAGTCAGTCCTTAACGTTACTGAGTAAGAAGAAAGAGGTATATGTAAATCAGTCATTAGAATAATCATATCACGGACAATACACTAAAGAAGCATATAATTTCCTTTATGATCGTTTGATGGTTACCTATTACTTTTTATACAGTGTAAATTCAAAGTCCTTCAATTTAATTATTTAAAAATATCTACAAAGCTAATTATCTTTCTATCATTAATCTGGTTTCTCTGCATGCGTATTTGTTTTCAGAGACTGTTATCCACATTAGAACAGTCAAACACCTGAGAACAGTATGGCATATTGCTTTTCTGATTTTTCCAGTGTCATGGCAATTTGCTGCTGATGTATATGACATATCTGTAGCACTTTATGCTATGATAGACTAAAGATATCCAGCTAGAAGCTTTGCATACAATGCTGATTTTGAAGTCAAAGAAGTCATAATGTTCACAATTATATTATGTCCTAAAAATTTTTTGATTGCTCTTTAGCTTTATCTCCAGTGTTTAAATTTAAATGTATTTAGCATTCATATTTTTTAACTGCTTCACTGAACTGGAACACATTCAAGGCCTTTATGTGTGTGAGGGAGAGAGTGAGAGAATGGAGGCAAGGTCATTCTTACAATTTGTAGGATTTAACATTATTTTCCTCCTTAACATCCTTAAAACCTCATACTTAGAAAATAAGAAAACATGATGAAAACAGGGAAAGCGGCTTCACTGAATTCTAAAATGTAGAAGATATCTTACGGTCAGGTTGTCACTGGACAGATGAGATAATTCAACATAGCTTCAACTGAGTAGTGAGCCCTGAGTCCATATTACAGACAATTTTCATATCTAATAGGTAAAAAAATGAAAGGATTTTTTCCTGTGAGATTTCTGATACATACATATCTAAAGACACATCTCATTTGAAGCCAGCATTTTGTTTGCCATCTTGATGAATTATAAGACTCTATGCAACTGAATAAAACAAAGCATTGTGTATTCATTTAAAATGACTAAAAATATCCTCCTTAAGCTTAGGCTATCACAGATGTTGCATCTGAAATGACTTTTTGAAAACAAACAAAGTATTGAATGATGTTAATAACCAGAGCATGGAAGAACGTTAGTGGAATGCTCTTTAGCAGAAGAGTGGCTGATAACTAGCACCTACAGCCAAAATGCTTTGATTTCCACCCTTGGAAATGTAGGCATCTTAATTCGCCATCTGAGCAGTGATCAGTGAATATGAAGCCAGGTGAAACAAACTGCACAGTAAAAGATCCCTCACAGATAATCTCCTACCACATCTTTTCATACACCACTGATATTTATCTTGGCTATACAGCCTATGTGAAATCATGTTTCAAACTCAGATCTCTATTAACATTGACTCAAAATTGAAGAGCAATCAGTGGCGCTAAACAGCGACATAACAGACACTACTCTCAAAATCCAGTCATGTATGAGTGGGACAGACACCACTTTTCACATACATAATTTATATGATGATGACTAGGGTCTGTAAGCCATAAGCAAAATAAAAGGTCAGTGCTATCTCCTTTTATATAGTCGTCTTTGTGCACAAACAATTTTAGGGATGGAAGATTTTTTTGAGTGCACCTACAGTATGTTCTCCAAGCTACAAAAGGAGCACTTATCTGAACAAGTCTTTTTAAATAGCACAAATATCTCACACTAGTTGTGGTATTTTTCAGAAGAGTTTCTTAAAGCATGCTGTGAATTTTGTATTAAACTATTCCATATGTTCACCTCCCATGTGCGGCTAATTTTAAAATTCTAGTTTTTCTTAGCACCTTCTGCTCTGTTATGATCCTCTTAGAAAATGAGTGAAAGAAAAAATCATGGAGTTCAGGAATCTGCACTTATTAAAGGTCTGGATTTTATGAACTGCAAGGCAGTCTCATGGAGTGATTCTGCATCTCTTTCTCTTTTGTCTTCACTAGCAGCAATGGCAATATGAGATCATCAGGTCCAACAGAATAATTCTATCACCATTTTACAGCTTTCTGCATGTATCTAATTACTCTCTAATTAGATTCTTCTAACTTCTAACTAACTCTTCTAACCTGGCATTTAACTTGAAAATACTGTTTTTAATAAAGTATATTTACAAAAAGTTGTATTTAACATTACTCTTGATTATAAAAGTTTGTTCTTTGCATTTGTATTTCTTTTTAATGGATTCCATAAATATTTTGAAGCATTAACCTCAAATAAATTTTTAGTTTTTTTTATTGTCTCTAGAATGTTTACATACATTCATGAACACACTAACAGTATTAGCACATAAGAGTGCCCTGTATCAAACCATCATTAAAGGCTAGATAATGTTCTATTACTACTGACGTATCACAGTAACTGATAAAGTCAATTAAAGATTGCACTTTATTTTTAAAAATCCTTTAGGAATGGAATTTCCTTCTACTGATGGATTGTTTTATTTCAAAACATCTTTTTTGGTAGTGGTGAAAGTTTGAAAATCTGATGGTTTAAATAAAAAATAAGCAGAAGTGATGACCAGTACTCTGTTCCAACTCCAATTCCTCCCAAAAGATATTTCAAAAATATTTTTAGGTTTTCAAAACCATAATACAACACATTTTGGAAAATGATACTTTACAATGCAGAACAAAGTAAAATTGTGAAATATTCCTGCAACATAGGAATTACACATTTCAGCAGGATCCGTGACTTCTCTGGCAGAATTATGGAGAACACAGTGGGAGCTAAATGCAATATTAGCTGTGATCACTGTAATGGGAAGTGCTGATAGAAATTTGCAATGATTCATTCTACTCCATCCCTCTCCTACCCTTGTTAAAAAGTGTGACAAATGAGAAGCCCAGACTTTACACTGAAGAGGTAATGATGGCTACATGCAGACAAAAACTTACTATCCTATGCTCAGTTTCTCCCTTAAACAGACATCTTTAATAGATTTTTCTTCCTGGATCCCACTGTCACCTAATCTGTAGTTTTAATGGTCTAAATAAGCAACTACTTTTTTAATATTAACAAGACATTTCAATATTTGTAATACATAGCAAGATGACTAAGGCTAAGTAAAATGATGGGTAGCTAGGCATTTAGATGCTAAATCGAAGTAACTTAGAAAATACATTATAAATGAGTACACAGAGGTGTTAAAGCTCAAAGAAATCTGGAAGTGAGAGGTAGAATGAATGTCTTTTTGGCTATGCTACAGAGTATCATGCTTTCTGGATGGGCTCAGGGCTACCCTACCATTCAGTGAGAAGTATACTTACATCATTTTAATTTGATATTTATACTTCAGCATGAAGGAATTTGTAAATTTTACAGCTATTATATCAATAGATGTCACTAGTCTGGAACTACACTTTCCTATTCAGGTATGCTTATGCTTATGCTTAATTGAGAACTGAGAGTCAAAGTAGATCAAAACCCAATGCTAACTTTCTCTACATAAACACAAATAAGCAATCAACTGCACTGTCACCTAATCACCCCAAAGTGACTTACATTAAGAAAAGAAACTGATTTTTCAAGTTTCCTCAGAAAAGTCCAGCTTTCCAAGGTCAGCCCAAGAACACTGAACAAGTCTCACAGGACATGACAAATATTTTCACCTGAAAGTAGATGCTAAAGATAAAATATGTATTTTGATTGTTCATGTTGAATTTATACTAATTTTTATTTTTACCAATTTCATATCTGAGTAAATCACTAAAACAGGCAAAATCTCACATCTGTGTCCAAACACAATGTCAGAGAAACCCTCATTAAATATGATAAAATAGATGATAAATTACACATTAAAATTACACTTAGAAAGATTTAAATTATTTAACTAAGTAATCATTTAGAGAGCTATATAGATAACACTTGTTCAAGCCTATAAAGATACAAAAATATAATTCATGTTATAGATAAATGCACATTGCGGTGTTTAAACCGTAAAAGAAAGTATTAAGGCAGGTACAAATTTGCAACAGAATTAATTGTCTTTAACTTGTCTAACTGGCATGAAATGGACAGAAATAGGTTTTTTTTGCAATTTTGCTGTTATGTTTGAGTTGAAACAGAGCACATTCAACTGCCTCAGACATATCTAAGAAAGTCAAGTTTGTGTTCTGTCTTGACTGGTCTGAAATACACAACCAGTTGTCATTCACAGATGTTACAGGTACATTTCTTGAACTCAAGGCCTGGAGCTCATGGAATAAATGTTGTTCAGTTTTACAGTCTCCTAGTGTCACAGCCATTTCATTTCCCTAAATGCCATTTGCCATATAGAGATTAAATTTGCTTTGCATTTTCCAGTAACTACATCAAAATACAAATAACTGATGCTGACACCCATTCATAACCATAGCAAGCACCCAACGTGATTCCTACATTCCACAGTGAAAATACTCACACTCCTTTACTTGCCATGCACATGAAATTTAGTCTCTTTCATTCAGAAGTCTCTATTCATTCTGACCACAGCCCAAAGTCCACATGTTGCATCCTGTGTGTCAGTCACTCCGATATTGTTTAAAATCCAGGAGCCTGGCACCAGCTCTCCTACCTCGGAAGGCTGGCCAAACCCACAGTGCCTCCTTTTCCTTTCACCCCTCCAGAGGACTTGGCAGCCTCCCATTTGAGGAGGTACAATAAATGAATCGGCTGTTCTTAGTGCTGTGTCCTCACCCTTTTTATACTGTGAGGAAGGTGAACAACTGGGTGTAGCATAAGCCAGGCAGCCCCCCTTCCCAACTGCATGAAAATAAATTCCTTGGAATAGATATTCACTGGCTATGTTAAACTTTGTTCTTAAACTTGCAAAGAAAGTGTTTGCTTCTTCCCATAACATTCTCCATTGCTTTGAAAACCCTGTCTTTGAGTTGGACCCACCATCAGGGAAGCCACTATTTCCATCTCTTCATTTCATCTGTAGTAATGTAACCTACCTAATGCATAAAGAAAGTTGCTGCCCTCTTTTTTTTTTTTTTTTTGCCAGACAGGCACTTTCTCAATAAAGGATAATACAAAGCAAAGCTTTTCATAGCTTCATGTTTGTTTTTTGTTATCTTTAAGGAGGATGTAAACATATCCCTTTTTCAGATAAATCAATTGATTCTTCTGCTATAAAGAAGTGGATAGCATTCTCTCAGGTTTTGCATGTGCAGTTCCTTTGTTCAACACCTAGCACAACACTGGTACTGGGTCTTTTTCTATTTTTGTGAAAGATTTTAATACTGCAAAAAAAGGAAAATAATTGTGTTCAGTTTAGGATGACTTCCAGTCTTTAGCACAAAATCAATCATTACATGAACAAAATGAGAAATACATTGAATGTGTAATAAATGAAAATTGAATTACATCTTCAGAGAGCATCTGCAGGTACACAGCCAAATCACTGTTCCTAAGCCCGCTATTTTACTAGGACAACTTTTATTCTTTTAAAAGTTCATTATTTTACAGTTTAGCAAAATGCTCCAAGCTGAGACATTCATATACCACTTAAGCAACTCTAACTGTAGCACGTTAGTGAACCTCTTGCTTTTAGATAGATCAGCTCCTCTACTCAAAACTGTTCTGCTTCAGAGGATACTTAGCCATATTAGGGTGATACTGAACTTGAGCTAGTAAGATCAGCATTTCAGTCAGTACAAACTGTGCGTACAGAGATGCTGAACCAAAGCTTCCTCACATCCTTACAGTGAGACACTAGCTACAGGAACTTACTCTGCTGTGCAGGCTTGCTTCTTGTCTCGTTGATTATTTTTTTTTTGTCCTTCAGCTGTTTTTCCCAAGACATTCATCACTAAACCCACTTGTACATTGCTACTTCTTACTATCATTTCCTTCCTTGCTACTGTGCTATACAAAGGACTAATTATGTACCAATTTCTGCTATTGTAATGTAGGAAATATAGCCACTTGCAATATCTTGATGACTGTACTAAGCTAATTTTGGAGATGCATCTAGTAATTATTATCACACAATGATGTCAAATGTATAAAAAAATAAACCTGAAGAGAAACTAGATAGCTCAGAAACAGCAATAGGCTACAGAATTATGCATACCTAATCAACTGGTTTAAATCTAGCAAAACATAGTACTGATTGAAGCTAATGACCATGTGAGGACTATTATAACAGCCTCCAGGAAAAGTTAGTTGTCACAACTTGATTTCTAGTGGACACAGGTATAAATCATAGAAACGATAATATTACTAGTTTGCAGATCTCTTCCTTAATAAAATGGGCCAGGGCCATTCTGTGGTCCTGAAGGCAAGCAAGACACAGAGCTCTCCTCTTGCATTCACACACTTAGCAGACCTCCTCCCCAAAACCGGCTGCCTCATCTCAGCTGCAGTTGGGAGCTGTCACCACTGCACGCTGGGTGCTGGCACTGGCCACAGCAGTGCCTGGGGCTCCGCTACCAGCTGACCCCTGCAGGCAGTTACGTACTGGTGCACAGTCCCATACCCTCTGCAGCTGGCTAAGCCAAACCTCTCCATAGAGGTCAATGATGGAAGAGGTTTTGGCACACCTTGTGCAGCTAGTGGGAGTGATCAGTCAATAAAACTTCTTCCTTCTACTCAAAGCTGTCTGCCCGCATCCAACTACTTCTCTTCACTCATACTTGTCCCATGTACATACATTCATGACCAGCTTCCATCCCGCGCTAGTTATTTCAGTCTGGTTTGTGCAGTGGATAGGTCATCTTTCCGAAGGCTGGAAGAGACTCGTTTGTCAGATTGTTGGAGAAGATTGCTATTTTCTGCTTGCTCTACAGCAGCTTAGAGGGTGCTAGCAGAAGGTAGGAAAGTATATGCACGATGCCCAATGTAGGTGTTTCTACAGGTAACAACAGCTTAGCATTTCTCACTCCAAGGCTCACAGAAAACCTACTGCCCCAGTGTAACCCCACCTTAAATTGTCGGACATGACCTAACAAGAACAGCAGGTTGCCCACAGTAAATTAGTAAGTACTGTGGGCAGTAATGACTGAGAAACATTACCACAGCAGGGCAACACACTGCGCTAAGGTTAGAGTGAAATATCCTGCAACAATCCATAAGTCCTTTTTCCTGGTAGTTAAAACACAAATGACCAAAATTTGCCTCTAGAGCTATAGTTTCTGAAGAAGAGAAACATTTATCAATCTTTGCTAGAGATTAAAAAAAGAAAGGAACAATCACTTGATAGTTGCAATGCCAGATAATTCCTTGATGAATTATGCTAATAAAAAAAAATCCATCCTTTACCTCTTGTTTTCTTTTACTGCCCATTCACAATATGGACTTGAACAGTACTGGTATGATGAAGCATACATTTTTGCATTACAGCTATCCTTACCATAGCTTTATCGTAGATGAACAGAAGTGTTCAGTTTCAAAACTATCACTTCAGCTTCTTTCACAAACAGCAGATCAAATAGAATTGCTATTAATAATGCTTACTTGCATTGCAAAATAAGGCCTTTATTATTTCCAGTAAAGCAAACTGAATCAGCCGTTCAGCAACATTTCCTATAACAGATTTATTTTTTCAAAAGAGAGGGATACTCAAATCTCACTTTAGAAAATCCAGCCGTGTGCTGTAAACCTAACCTTGTTAAAAGGAAAAGTTGAAGGTCAGGTCTCAGTAATTTTTTAGGGAAGGATTATTGTTAAAAGGCCTAGTTTGCTGTTTTCCTGCAAACGCTGATTGCAGCCTCAGGCATCATTTTGAATGAACTGTCTTGTCTTTGGCACAAAAGATAATTATCCTAGTCCCACCCAAAGAACTGAGCTTGAGCCAGCAGGGACATCTGAGCTAAAACGGAAACAAATGCCATGTTGAAACTGAAGGTATTGTACCATGTTTCCAGTAAGATCTTATTGAGTTTTCTGCCATATTAAAATGTTATAGAGGGTATCATGTGCCAATGACCTACAATCAGTGTGTGAGAAGGGTAGTACTAGACACTTTTATCCAGTTAACAGTATAAGCAAGACTTTTACAGAGGTCTCATTCAAAAAGGCCAAATTCAATGTACTACGTTGTGTACCTGTAATCAACATCCTCCATGCCTACAGAACTTGTCATGCCTGCAGATTATCTAGAGAATGGCTTTTTAAGAAAGCTCCTGGTCAAGAGCAAAAAGTGAATTCCAGTAAAAATACAATAATAAACAAAACTACCAAACAGTTTAAAAGTAACTGCATCACTATGTAACTTGCTTCTTATATAAAACTTTGTCCTAGCTGATGCAGCATAGGTTTAGACCTGAGTGTGTGCAGAAAGCAGAGGAAACCAGTGTGCCAAGCTCTAATGACTGCTTAGAATAATCCCATTTTTAAAAGAAGTGATGTTTTGGGGATTTTGTTTTTTAGTTAACTCATTGTCAAGATAACAACCTTTATTAAGGAATCATTTAAAATGGAATCATTGTGAAGTTTAATTTAGAAACTCATCAAAAGTCAAGCCTGAACATGAAAACTAGATTCACACATCCAACACTTAGCATTTGCAGAGATAACCTCATTTCTTTTCCAATACAGTTATTTATTTGTATGCAAGGAGTCTTTTCAAATTTCAAGTAAAGTATTAAATCCTGTAATCAACATGTCCTCAAAATTTATCTGTTAGACAGTCAAGTGTAGACAACTGCCATATGCTTATGTTATACAAATTCAAAGAGGGTCTGTAAACTTCCAACACACTTGTTGTGGTTTAACCCCAGCCAGCAACTAAGCACCACGCAGCTGCTCACTCACTCCCCCCCACACCCAGTGGGATGGGGGAGAAAATCCGGAAAAGAAGTAAAACTCGTGGGTTGAGATAAGAACGGTTTAATAGAACAGAAAAGAAGAAACTAATAATGATAATGATAACACTAATAAAATGACAACAGCAGTAATAAAAGGATTGGAATGTACAAATGATGCGCAGTGCAATTGCTCACCCCCCGCCGACCGACACCCAGTTAGTCCCAGAGTGGTGATTCCCCGCCCCCACTTCCCAGTTCCTATACTAGATGGGACATCCCATGGTATGGAATACCCTGTTGGCCAGTTTGGGTCAGCTGCCCTGGCTGTGTCCTGTGCCAACTTCTTGTGCCCCTCCAGCTTTCTCGCTGGCTGGGCATGAGAAGCTGAAAAATCCTTGACTTTAGTCTAAACACTACTGAGCAACAACTGAAAACATCAGTGTTATCAACATTCTTCGCATACTGAACTCAAAACACAGCACTGTACCAGCTACTAGGAAGACAGTTAATTCTATCCCAGTTGAAACCAGGACAACAATGAAGATACTGGAAGATTAGCACATCTTTTCCATTGAGCTGGGCCTGTCAATTCCTCAGGTCTACATTTCCTAGAAGATAACATTGAATTTAAAGTATACTGTTGTCCAATCAACATGGTGAAAGTGAATGTTAAATATCTAGGAAGGACATTTGACATGCTCAGGGAAGCTGCAAGAGTGATAGCTGCAGTAGATATGGAAGACCAGCTAGCTGCACCTTGGATTTGTCAAATATCTCATTAGAACACAAGATCAAGTTCAAATTTTAGGCATATTATATGACTGCTTTATAGAGGCTCTTGTCAGGAAATAAAAGAAGAAACTTCTAACCAGTCCTGACTAGTAGTAAGGTGTGTCTTACAGATTATGGTTGAAGAGCTGCTATGCATAAAAGTAAATGAAGCTGACAAAAAGGTGCCTAGGTGGGACACCCATATAGGAACAAACATATTCACAAAGTCTACTACTGTTTTGTACTACAAGTTGTGAAAAGAAGAATTACAAAGAATAAGGAAGTTGTTATAAATTGTGAAGGGCAGTCAAAAGAGTAAATTCCTGCAGTAGGGTCAAAACTATTTAAAAACACAATATTGAAGGCCCAGGACATATGCATACCACTTCTAAAAAATTTTTATAAAGTTGAGAAAAAGCTGGATAAACATGAAGGTAGGAGAAGGTATTAAAATTGAGAAGTCAGCTTTCAAATAGTGAAGATGTTTGCAAATGAGGAAGATAAAATGGATCATAATCTTTATCAGGTTTTAGCAGGCCAAACACAAGCTTGAAGAACAACTTTAAAAATACGTAAAGCCAGACAATAAATATGCAAATATTTTCAAATTTTTGAACATATAAAAAGTAAGAAGTCTGCCAAAAAGACCACAGAAAAAGAAGAAAAGTGTAGCAGGAGTATGCAGACTAGATAAGGCCAAAGAGGTGGGTTTTTTTTAAATCTTTGCATTTACCATGGAGATCCATTTAAGTGCCTATTCTGAACAATCTTTCTTTGCAAGGAAAATACCAGTGATCCATCTCAAGATGAAATACTGATAGAAGAATTTATAGAATAAGTTGACAAAATAACGATTTCTCAGTAACAGATGAAACTCTCCATAGAGTTCAAAGGGAAATCAAGGATGAAACAGCTGAACTGTTGTTCATAATATAGAATTAGTGAACATTGGAATAAAATACATTGGGAAGGTTCAATATAGCTCTTGTAGATAGAAATACTACCTTCCAAAATATAGGGGTCTTCCAAAGGAATGAACAGGTACAGCAATAAATCAGGTTTGCATATCATCCACTTGGAATGACAAAAGGTGTCTCATAAGACCACAAAATGAACACTCCTAACAAACTTAGGCATAGAATGATGGCGAAGGTTCTCACATGGTTGGAAAACAGAAACATGAAGCAAAGTGATGAGTTTTCACAGAGCCGCAGATGTCAAATGGGGAGTCATGAGCAACCGTGATGGTGCCTCAACATATTTATAAATGATATGGAAAAGTCGATGAACAATGACGTGCCATAGTGTGTTGATGATACTAACTTATTCATGGCAGCAAAAAGGATGGCTGCTTTTAAAGAACAGAGGAATGCCAGGAGACTCAGTGATGGTCAGATGAAATTAATCATAGATAAATGTAAAGTAAATCATGTATGGAAAAAACAATTCCAACTTTACATATACACTGAGAGGCTCTGGCCAATCAGGAACATCCATATAATGATCAACAGAAATCAAGAGAGATACACGTTTGGGAATAACTAATAAAGAAACAGAAAATAAATCAGAAATTATCATTATGACTATGTAGAAAACTATGCTGCACCTTCTTGATAAATACTATAAGTTACGGTGTTCCCACATCAAAAAGGGTACAGTGAAAATTGTGAAGTTTTAGAGGAGAATGACAGTGATTATCAAGGTAAGAAATGCTTTCTGCACAAGAAGTGACAAAACAGACTAGGACCATTCAGACTGGAAAAGACATGGCAGGGTGAGGGGGATGTGGCACAAATGCATACAGTCATGAGTGTAACATGCAGAGCGAGTAATGAACTTGCTCTCTCCCCATAAAGAGGTACAGTACATAAAAATTGGTATACATCTAAAGAAAAAGTCCTAGTCCTTTGAAGGTGATAAAATGCAAAGCATTACTTTTGTCTAGGAAAGCCCCTGACCAAAGGCCATGGGATGTTGGGACAGTAGTCCAGGAAATGTCATTATATTTTTGCCATGTTCTGGACATCCACTGCTGGCCTTTGTCAGACATAAGACTTTGTCAGAAATGGTCTGAACTGATTTGGTTTCTCTCAAGTTCCTCATGGAACACTGAGACAATTCACCACTGCCAGACTGAATGCAATTTTGTAACTACAGTCTCCAAGAGTTGTTTTTATTTGTATATTTAATGTATTCAGAAAAATGACAGCACTATATATGGTACAGTTATATTTGACTAAATACATAAGAAATGGCTGGAACAACATTTTATGTCACTTTGCACAAAGCGCACAATATATTTAATAACAATCTCTTTCTGTAGATTTTCCTTTCTAATCACACAGGTATTGCTCAATCACTTCAAAAGAGCTGATAGCATCAGACGGATTTCCAGCTGTGCCTTATCTGAAACCAGGAAACAATGTGTAAGCTTGCTTGTGGAATAATGAGCAAGCAATTAACAGAATCAGGATACTTTTCCAAGTAGACTCCCTCTCTGCCTGTACAAAGATTCCCACATGTCAACAGTGCACTTCAAAAAACTTGTAGGTATTTTTCATCTACTCTCCAGTCTCTCCAGAGCTGGCTTTAGTGCACCTCACATTATGTCACTGTTTCACCTTTGAACAGACAAACATTTTACCTAATAGCTAGACAAGACAGGATGAAGCAGGCAGATCTGCATGTCCTTTACCTGGCCTGTAGGTGGTCTGGTATTTTTGAGCCTAGGAAGTCCTTCCAGAGTCCTTCTAGATGAAACACAGTTAACCTGGTTTACTGGAGTAAATATACTCCACCATATCTCAGGTTTGAAGCTGCCCAAGGAACCAGACATTGGTTCCAAATTACTATGTCCCTGCCAGGGCGTGGAGCACCTAGGAGCACAGCTCCGAACTTTGTTTCCTCCAAAACAGACTTAGTTCATGAGCACCAAAACTATGGGAGTCAATCAAATTCACAGTAAATATTAATATTCATGTGATACACTCTGTAATCACAGGATGCTATGAGCAAAAACTCTACTGCAGATGCTTCCATATGTGTGAATGCTTCTGCAGAGGTAGGTTACATATAAGTGTTATCACTGCTTAGAAAGGGTATCATACTGCACTAGCTATAAGGGAAAATGGAAAATAAAAGTCTTAATAGAAGGTACTCAAGATACTCTTCAATGTATAAGGTCAAAAACCCCCTCCTTCCTAACAAATGTTTATTTCTTTTTTTTTTCTTAAAAAAAAATCAGTAATTTTCATGGCATATTGCTAAAAATAAGTGAAGCAATTAATTAAAAAGCAATTATTTTAAGTATTATACAAATATATTTCTACAGGTAGAAAAGATATATTACAAATAATGAACAAAGTATACAGCCTTGGGAACTCAGCTGTCAGTAATTTAGAAGGTAACTCAACCATCTCTGATTTCTCCTCTTCCTCTCAATCAAACAGCTTCTACTCTATAAATCTCCCAGAAGAAAGAAACAGACCAAAAAAAGATATATTTAAAACTCTGGTACTTTCTTAGAAAATTTAACTTTAAATTTCCTTTTCAGTATGAAATACTGGAATGGTAAGGAACAAAATAACTAATTTAGCTAGGAGATTGTATCACTACCTTGGGGTAACAACTGATTCTGTTTGTTTCCATGTGATTTAGTACATGTGCTGGAGGTCTCACAGAAAAAAAAAAAAAAAAAAACCCACCACAAAAAAACCAAACAGGATGACTGTATGAAGTAATTCTAAAAACATATCTTTTTCTGTGATTTCCTCTTAGATTGCTTTCTATTCCTGGTGTACATTATGCTTTCACATCATTTTGGCTAATTTGACCCTTTTTTTACCATACCACATTGTAATAAAAAGAGATGCATTTCTTGTGAGGAAATGACAAAACTGTGGCAGCTTCATATACCAGTTGTTAAAACATATTTGATGAAACATTCTGTTTGTTGTTTGGTAGCTTAGCTACTTCATCAAGCATTCTGCTTATTTCCCTTCATTACTGGAATTATGCCTTTCAGCTACGGAGACCAAAAACATTAATATATGATTTAGGCAACAAGAATATTAAAAGTGTGTGTGAATGAAATACTGACTAGGCTAAAAAGAAAATGGGAAATTAGACTTTTGATGCTGAGCATTCTTATTCCCCTGGAGCATCATACAGATCTTACACACGTTTTTAAGGGTACATGTTCAAAACAAACAATTAGGCCCATTCTTCTTTTATATTAATAGAAGCTGTACATAGCTTTTCCATCTAGAAAATAATAAAAAAAGAAATCTGAATTTTTCAGTCTCTTGAATGACACAAAAAAAATAAAACTTTATTTTAGAATGTCTTGGTCTTCAGTTTGCATTACACACTAGTTTAACCATTACGATTTTTTTTTGCTGACTTGCTGACTGCAGGCACTCCCGAATCCAAAACAAAATGAAAACCACAACCCCCACCCAAAAGCCATGAACACTTACATTTCAAAGCATCTGGGAGTATCATTCCATAATGTACTCAAAGACAACCATATGTCTGAATATACAGGTATGGCACTTGAAAATTATTAATATAGGACTTAAACTGCAAGAATAAGAAAACTTAAGAAATACTTCAAATTACTTAAAATACCCCCTTCATCCCAACCAATCTAACAAAAAAAGTGGTTGAGTTTCAATTTAAAAAGTCAAAGCATTTATTTAAAACTTCAAGATGCATAGTTTTACCTTTTCTGATTATTTCCTTTTTTTTTCCTAAAAGTAGTAAATTAAGTGATTTCTGTCCCATTCACATTGGCATTTTATGTTAGCCATCTCTACTCAGGATAATAAACCAGTCTCAAAAGTGCCAAGCAATAACTTAAAAAAATTCCTAAGCATTCAAATTTTCAAAACTTGGATTAGTAAAATGATTCAGAATTTTCATCAGAAAGGTAATGGTAAACAAAACTCCCATGATCCTTAATGAGATAAAAGTAGGTCAATGCTGAGCACTTCTACTCCCACGACCCAATATTTTTGTCATAAATCTAAAGTAGATAAAAGGCACCTGCTATATTTTTCCTGGTATGTTCAGGCATAGAAAAGCAAACAAGTTCAGACCAGGGAAAATACCACGTTTTTAACAAGCAGCATGGAGCATTTGTGGAATGACAGTGCTCCAGGGATCTGAAGAAAGTGCAGATCCTTCAATCCTTTCAGACTTTGATGAAAGAAAAGTACACAAGTCTGGCAAAGTGACAAAATATATGGGACACATAGATTTTAAGGATTTTTTTTCTCCTGTTCCTTGTGTGTAGTTATGATTAAAAATACAGATGGAGAACACAGTGTAAAACGTGATTAATGAAGATGAGCTTTAATTGGGGTTAGAAAATGGAGATTGTCTGGCAAGTATACAATGGAATATTATTACAAGAGCATCAATTTAACAACTTATTAGATTGTTGTTGCACCCAGAAGGCTGTTCTTGCTCTAAACAGCACTCTCCAATATATGTGGGAGTATGTATACATATACATGTGCGTGTATGTGTTAATGCCTTTTTCCTTCTAAATAATAATAGTATGCTTCCCCATTGTCTCTAGCTTCTGTTAACTCTGAATTTCTTACAGGCCTCATGGTAGAAATTTGCCTGAAAAGCAGACTCAGAAAACAGAAATTTTGAAGTTTAACATCTGGTTTGGAAACAGCATGAAGAAAGCTGTGACAGAGGTAGACAGACAGATAACAAACGGTGTTTCACTGGCAGAGAGGAAGCTGTGGAGGAGGAAACAGAAAGAGGACAAGCCAGATAGGCAGGGAGTATCATAGCTGTGGAGGACCTTAAAAATAAGGAGAAGCAATCTGAATTTGAATGGTATGAAATTGGGAGCCAGAGGTTGAATTCAAGGAATGTAAATGGTATTATTGAAGAGGCAGTAAAAGTAAATGAGATTAGCATTGAATCACTGTGGGTGTTAAAGAAAAAAAAAAAGGAATGGATAGAGAGGACCAAGGAAGTTGTGGTACTACGTGATTTTTTGACTGACAGGTAAGGATGGTGCTATCCCCATCACTGTGAGAAAAAATATGGGAAGTTGGAAGGGTAAAGGAGAAAATTAAATTCTAGATGGAAAGACAGATTTTAGGAAATGAGATGCTATAAAGGCTACGGGATGGAGGGGGAAAGACTGAAAGGATGAGATAAATTGGTTCTGGAAATATAATTTTCAGATTACTACACAGCTTGCAAATGTATCCAGGAATCAGACTCAGTGTTATGTACATAGATACATTGCTCAAATAAGGCTTACTGTATTCTCCTACCTTCCTTGATTTGCTGGGGAACAGTAACAAGTCTAAAATTTATCCCAGAATAAATATCCTTCTTTCAAATTGCACCTGGATATCTTAAGAAACAAAGCTCGTTCAGGCATGCTGCCTACATTCCCCCTTAAAAACATTTCAGTAAATCATCTAATTCCAACTATGTTTGATGTAAGTCTAGTTGCATCAGAAACGTTAAGCCTGAGAAAATCAGCTGCTGAGTAGAAAAAAGAGATCAAATTTGTATCCCCACAGAATGAGCAACAATTTGAGTTCTCATTCATCAGCTGGTTAATCAAACAGCATACATATTCTTTTCAATAAATTAGCTTAGTAGTAGCTTCAAAGCAGTCATAGAGTACATTTTTTTTATCCATGCAGGAATTTGGAGACCAGAGAAGGTCAAGGTACTGTGGAAAAGCATAGGGAGTAGAGCATGGAACGATAAGTAATTGCTACTGGGGGGGGAAGAAAAGGAAAGGAGGGAAAAAAAAGCCTATTGGACATAAACCCTTAGAAACAGCATCATGAATTCCAGTGCTCACAAAACAACTTCTTCCATTAGAAGATTCTCCCTTTGAGGTATGTATAAAAGAAAAAACAAAAATACCTGCTACATTCTTTACGAGCCATTTTTCATTTTCCAATGACAACTACTTAGATCAATTACTACTTAAGTTTCCCTTTGCCCTGAATGTTTCATGTATTACAGGAGACAAGATATTTCACACAGGTGTAGCATAAAAATTCTGGTCCCCTCTTTCTCGCTCTGAGAACCTGTGAAGAAAGCAGGTCCAGTCTCACTGGCCTCATTCCACCCATACCACCTTGTCACTCTTTCATCACCTATTAAAGTAATCTATTACCAGTTAGGTATAAATTAAAACAAATCTTAGAAGCTAAGAAAGGTGTTACTCTATGAGCTGGGGTGGCACTGCTAAAATACCCAGATGTACTGATCCAGATCTTCTGTAAAAGACCTCTGTAAATTTCAGTAACCTACCTGACTAGTAAAAGCAAATTTTGACAAACATTACTTTAAATTGCACAGAGGTCAAAGCAGCTTCAAGTTCCTGTTCCAGGAAAAGGAACAGCAAAATCCATATGAATATAACTTTTTTTTCAATTTTTTTTTTAATTTATAAAATACAGTCTTTACAAACAACTGAATTTTAGTTTACTTGTGACATTCATTGTTACATGGTAACTGTATGAATATGAAATATCTACAGCATCATATGTTTATAAGCATAATCCTTAACACACATAATTCAGTGACTGGGAGCAAAATCCACTGCAGAGTAACGAATTAGCAATCCAAAGATTAGGAATCAATGCAGTTAAAATGACTGAACATATACTTAATAACATTCTCATGATCCAGATCTGGTATTTGGAGAAACAGAAAAATTCTATAAAGTCTTTGATAAAGTTTAAGATATTTACAGATCAATAAATGATGAGTGCACTTACACTCCAGCTAAGCAGATATATGTTTCCGGTTAGAAGCAAAGATTAGTCTTGTGGAATGAACTTTGTTTCAATCCAACAGCTGCATATTTACACTAAAACAAGTACTCTGCATCCTTAGTGATTTTACTGAGACTTGGCAAAGTAAGCTTTGATTTAGATTTAGATTTTAATGAAGTTAATCAGATATTGTCATGTGCTCATTACTGTGGCAGGAAAGCAAAAAAGCATTCTGTCATGTTCCCAAAATTCCCTCCCACACCATGCACGGATACAGCACTCAACCCGCTATTTTAGAGGTCTTCCTTGGTGGTGGGGAAAATATTTGTAGGTGAAAGAAGGATAAGGAAGATACGGCTGGAACTCTTAGCTCTCCTGTGTTACACATTTTTGGAGGTGTTATGGAGGGGATAGGATTAACATTCACATCACTGTGGGGTTCAGGAATCAGATAACAACTTTAAAGATTTTGTGACATCTCTTAGAGCTCCTGGCTGCCATGTGAAATTTCTATGCAGATGTGTCCTGCATCAATCTTGAAAAAATAAAAAAGCAAATTTACTTCCTACTCCAGGTAAAGCATCTGGATCAACAATTTTTTCACCATCTTCTAGCAATTTGCTTGTTCAATATTTACATTATCCCTGGTTTACTCTGTCAACTGTGCTCTACTGTGCTGTAGAACAAGTCTGTTTCCTCTAAGCAGTCACTTTTCAATAACACTTCACAATTTATAATTTTAGTGTTCATTTCTTAAAATAAATCCCAGTGGCTGAAGCCTGCAGTTTCCATACTAAGCTAACTCAGACTCTGCAGTCATTCTTAAATCCACTTAATTCTGAAATATATTCCCTGTCATAAAGCCACAGCTGAGAGAAAATAATCCTGTATAGTCAGATCATGCTATACACAAGGCTGAGGGTTGGGATTTTGGAAAGCTTTTAGTAGCTTCTAAACCACAGAAAACACAAATCACTTTCCACACATTACATCTCTTTGTGTCTGACTTTTATGAGGTGATAATGTGATGATGCCCAGTGATAAGGTTTCATAGTTTCTGGCTGACACCTAGATTTGCAAGGACATGAGATAAGTAAGATTTAGTTAGTGTCAGATAAAGCTGATAATAGTGAAAATGTACTTGCTAGCACTTCTGGACAAGATATGGTGCCTTGCCATAAAAACTGGTGCCTTCGTATACATTTAAAATTATTTAGAACTACCACCAAACTAGCACATAGTGCTCTTTTCCCTTCTCTGCCACGCTGTTATCTTCCTCTGTGTGATGCAACAGTCTTGCCTCCTTCCGATGGCAGTAAATATTTTGATGCCCAATACCCAAATTCAGAGGCTCAGGGTCTGGTGCAATCAAATCCTTGCTCTAGGAGAATGGCTCACATCTGTCAGAGCTTCATCTTGACCAGGGGGTGCACAGGATTGCAACAGAAGAACTTTCCTTGTTCACAAAAGTTTCACTCTTTTTAAATATTTGTTGTTAAATTGTTGTTAAATATTTCACTATCGTAGCAAAACTGAAATGATGATATGGAAGTTTTAATGGATTCCTCATTTTGTATTCTCTGGCCAGCAATTCATGTTTATTTAAACCTGTGATGCATCACATACAAGTGGCCTTTAACATTCTTACCTGAAGTGCAGAATTTTGCCACTAACAAAATCAGTACTTTCTCTATTTTTTTAGAATGTGTTACAATAATGTATTCTAGTGTTAAAAACTGAAGGACTCCTTGAGTACTATAACCAGCCTAATATATACAGTGTTATACAAATACTTTAATTTACTGAATTAGTCCCCAGTTAGCCAGCATTTCAATTTCAAGATTCCACTTATGGTACATAAGGCACTACAGCTTGGACCCTTCTCACATTGTTGGTACTCTGGATTTGTATCCTCCTTCTCATATGCTGCATAAATTTAATGCAAGATTTCTCTGTTATGATCAGTAGTCTAAACACAAGTCTTTTGGGGTAAACAATCTACATTTTTCACTCTGATAAAAGAATTTAACTGCAATGATTCATTGACGTTACAGAATGAGTCCAAGAGCAGAATTTGTCCCTTTGTCTAAGGACTTTTAAAAGCTGGAACTAACACCTAATCTTGGCTTATAAGAGGATAATCTGTAACAGACTCCAAGGGTCAGTTTCCACATTCAGTTATATGAGTTCAACCTAAATTAAGTTGGTGACTGTTCATAATCCATCTGAACCTAAAAAGAAGTTAGACTTATACAAGGACTTTAAAGAATGTGTATAATACACAAAGGATGGAGAACAGGATTTAGGAGACAGTAGAAGAATTATTATATTACAGAAAGAAATAAATATACTGATTGCTCATATCCTTCTAATAGGTCTTGACCACGAGACGGATGTAGGCTTGGAAATTTATTTTCAGTTTGCTACTCTTCTACATGTACCATTTTGTAGATATATTAAACAAATGAAAAAAAAAATCCCTTCACAAGTAAAATTTAATCTTCCAGTAGAAGAAAAGTTTCACATATGTATAGTGGTACTCACAGCACAGAAAAAGAAAACTCAGAGATACATAAGGTTATTTCTTAGAGAAAAACTTACAAAGAATTACTGATTAAGTGAGGTTGGATACAGGAAGACAAGCAAATTCCAGTAATCAGTCACTATTTTCTAAACTATAACAATAATAAACTAAATGGACTTACACATTAAGTGAGTAAAACTCTGTACTGGGAGATACAAATGTGAATGTTGCTGTCATGCAACAACATCCTCCTCTCTCTTTGCACTCTTTTGCAAAACCAGGAAATACTCAGAAACCCCTATCCATTCCTTTTTGAAGAACTGCATTATTATAATAATAACAAAATAAAACCACAGACTTAAATCTATATGGGAATATAAATAATTAATACTTTCTACACTGCATGACCAACTGGGCCATTTTGGGCCGGGAAGGGAAGAAAAAGATAAATGGGGGCATTATGGTCTTTCTTTGTCACAACATTTCTCATACATTTCTGCCCACTGCATTTCTGCCCATACTGTTCCCAAAAGGCCTCATATTACTTTTAAATTGCAATTACAGACACAGTTATGCTGACACTTATCACAGCCATTAATTTCAAGGCTTTCAAATTTCCCTTGTCTATAAATTTTCACTTTTTATGAAGACCAGATGACACACGAACTGGATGTTTGGTCATTCCATAAAGATGAAGGTTTAGACCTCAGATAGAAGCCTTGCTTTAGTCTTAACTGATGAAAATTATATTGCTTCCTGGGGGGGTTTGTAAAGAATTCCTATCTGTCACAATTAAAAAAGGGCATCAACTCTTCTCTCAGTAAAATGGCACTGGGTAATTGAAAAGTTCCCATGGAGTATTACCTGCATATTTTTTAACATTGATATTAAATACATTATAGTGGAAAACCATAACCACACCCTAAAGAGCAACTTCAGGGGTACAGAAAGACATCATGACACCTATTGACATAGGCATTAACAAACAGTCTGCAAAGGACGACTGTGAAAAGAAAAAGTAATACTAGCAAGGACTAATGTCTATACCAGTTGGTAGAAAAGACATAAAGCGTAAAATTCAGTTTTTTTAGGAGTCATTGTAAAGGTCCCCTTATCTTTTAGCTAGTGTTCCCAATGACAATTAAGCACCATGCTGACCTGTTCTAGATAAACTCCATCATGTGAAACTAGGCCCTCACAAGGGACTGATTAGGTTCTGACTGACTAAATGTTTTCATAGAATTATAGAGTGGTTTGGGTTGGAAGGGATCTTAAAGATCATCTAGTTCCAACTCCCCTGCCATGGGCAGGGACACCTTCCACTAGACCAGGTTGCTCAAAGCCCCATCCGACCTGGCCTTGAACACTTCCAGGGATGGAGTATCCACAACTCCTCCGGGCAACCTGTTCCAGTGCCTCATCACCCTCACAGTGAAGAACTTCTTCCTTACATCTAATCTAAATCTGCCCTCTTTCAGTTTAAAACCACTACCCTTTGTCCTGTCACTACATGCCCTTGTAAAAAATCCCCCTCTCTGGCTTTCTTGTAGGCCCCCTTTAGGTACTGGAAGGCTGCTATAAGGTCTTCCCAGAGCCTTCTCTTCTCCAGGCTGAATACCGCAACTCTCTCAGCCTGTCTTCATAGGGGAGGTGTTTCAGCCCTCTGATCATCTTCATGGCCCTCCTGTGGACTCACCCCAACAGGTCCATGTCCTTTTTATGTTGGAGGTCCCAGAGTTGAACACAGTACTGCAGGCAGGGTTTCACAAGAGTGGAGTAGAGGAACAGAAGCACCTTCCTTGACCTGCTGGTCACACTTCTTTTGATGTAGCCCAGGATACGGTTGGCTTTCTGGGCTGCAACCGCACATTGCCCGATCATGTTGAGCTTCTCATCAACCAACACCCCCAAGCTCTTCTCCTCAGGGCTGCTCTCAATCCACTCATTGCCCAGCCTGTATTTGGGCTTAGGATTGCCCCAACCCATGTGCGGGACCTTGCACTTGGCCTTGTTGAACTTCATGAGGTTTGCGTGGGCCCACCTCTCAAGCCTGTCAAGGTCCCTCTGGATAGCACCCCTTCCCTCCAGCGTGTTGACTGCACCACACAGCTTGGTGTCGTCAGCAAAGTTGCTGAGGGTGCACTCAATCCCACTGTCCATGTCACTGACAAAGATGTTAAACAGCAACTGTCCCAATACCAACCTCTGAGGAGCACCACTCATCACTGCTCTCCACTTGGACGTTGAGCCGTTGACTGCAAGTCTAAGTGTGACCATCCAACCAATTCCTTATCCACTGAGTGGTCCACCCATCAAATCCATGTCTCTCCAATTTAGAGACAAAGATGTAATGCGGGACAGTATCAAATACTTTGCACAAGTTATGTAGATGATGTCAATTTCTCTTCCCTTATCCACTAAGGCTGTAACCCCATCACGGAAGGCCACCAAATCCATCAGGCACGATATGCCCTTAGTGAAGCCATGTTGGCTGTCACCCATCATCTCCTTATTTTCCATGTGCCCTAGCACAGTTTCCAGGAGGATCTGCTCAGTGATCTTGCCAGGCACAGAGGTGTGACTGACTGGCCTGTAGTTCCCTGGGTCTTCCTTTTTTCCCTTTTAAAAATGGAGGTTCTGTTTCCCATTTTCCAGTCAGTGAGAACTTCCCCAGACTGCCATGACTTCTCAAATATGATGAATAGTGGCTTAGCCACTTCATCTGCCGGTTCCCTCAGGACCTGCAGATGCATCTCATCAAGTCCCATGGACTTGTGTACCTTCAGGTTCCTTAGATGGTCTCAAACATGATCTTCTGCAGTGGGCAATTCTTCATTCTCCCAGTCCCTTGCCTTTGCCTACTGTGACTTGGGCAGTGTGGCTGGAGCACTTATCAGCAAAGACTAAGGCAAAAAAGTCATTGAGTACCTCAGTCTTCTCCATATCCCAGGTAACCAGGTCTCCCATTTCCTTCCAGAGAGGGCCCACATTCTCCCTAGTTTTCTTTTAATCACCGATGTACCTGTAGAAGTTTTTCTTGTTGCCCTTGACATCCATGGCCAGATTTAATTCTATCAGGGCTTTAGCTTTCCTTACCTGATCCCTGGCTGCTCAGACAATTTTTCTGTATTCCTCCCAGGCTACCTGTCGTTGCTTCCACCCTCTGTAGGCTTCCTTTTTGTGTTAAGAGTTTGTCCAGGAGCTCCTTGTTTATCCATGCAGACCTCCTGGCGTCTTTGCCCAACTTCCTTTTTGTTGGGATGCATCATTCCTGAGCTTGGAGGAGGTGATCCTTTATTATTAACCAGCTTGCTTAGGCTCCTCTTCCCTCCAGGGCTTTACCTCATGGCACTCTACCAAGCAGATCCCTGAAGAGGCCAAAGTCTGCTCTCCTGAAGTCCAGGGTAGCGACCTTGCTGTGCACCCTCCTCACTGCCCTAAGGATCTTGAACTCCACCATTTCATGGTCACTGCAGCCAAGGCTGCCCTTGAGCTTCACTTTCCCCACCAACCCCTCCTTGTTGGTGAGAACCAGGTCCAGCACAGCACCTCTCCTTGTTGGCTCCTCTGTCACTTGGAGAAGGAAGTTATCAATACATTCCAGGAACCTCCAGGACTGCTTATGCCCTGCTGTGTGGTCCCTCCACCCGATATCAGGGTGGTTGAAGCCCCCCGTGAGGATCAGGGATTGTGAACGTGAGGCTACTCCTATCTGTCTATAGAGGGCTTCATGGACTTGGTCTTCCTGGTTGGGTGGCCTGTAGCAGACCCCCACTATAATGTCACCTGTCCCTGCCCTCCCTTTAATCCTGACCCATAAGCTCTTGGCTGGCTCCTCATCCATCCCCAGGTGGAGCTCCCTGCACTCCAGCTGGTCACTGACATAGAGGGTGATCCCCCCTCCTTGTCTGCCCTGCCTCTCCTTCCTAAAGAACCTGTATCCTTCCATTCCAACGCTCCAGTCATAGGAGCCATCCCACCATGTCTCTGCAATGTCAATTAGATCATAGCCATGCAGGTGTGCACACATCTCTAACTCTTCTTGTTTATTTCCCATGCTACGTGCGTTTGCATAGAGGCATTTAAGTTCGGCCCCCAGCGAAGCTGACTTACTGGCTGGGGTGGCTGGCATTCCTTTGTGCTGCTCTTCAGGTGTTCTCCTGCTGACCTGTGATCCCTCTCCAGGCTCTGGGCATCTATTGCTGGCACTGGCATCAAACTGGTAGGAGTGGGATGGATTGAGGTTCCACTCCCCTGGCAACTTTCGTTTTTCATGTAAAACAGAAGTGTTTTGACATTAGTAGCCAAACATGCTTGTAAATAGTTTTAGTAGTTAATTCATTTTAAAAATACCAGTGATAAGTAACCTATCTTATGCCCCTTGTTTCAAAAGTAACCAGAATCACAGAAGCAAATGCTTCTTTTTTTCTCTCATCCTTTCCTTTTTGTGTTCACCAAGGTAATGACAGATACACATAGGGATGATTTGTAATTAAATTAAATTCAGCAACAAAAGGTGTGTAAAATGCATTTACTCCAAAACAATAAACAAGTACATGATTAATTGCTTGCAATATGCCTACGTCTGATGTGTGAAAATAAAGATGAGGCAGCAGCTGAGTACGTTTGAATCAATTCAGCATCCACCTGGTAGAAAAGCGCATCACTTACTGCAGACTTAAGACAGGTTCCATGAAAGAATTTCCAAGATCTCTGGTGGAAATTCACCAGGACAGAAAAAAATTATATCCATTTAATTTTTCCTCCTCTACCACCATGACTTAGACCATTTCCCTGTGCACCCCCCCCCCCCCAAAGTCTATAAATCAAACTATGTGGTAGGGGAAAAACTAGAAAATGTAACTAAATATTTTTTAGACACCTTGATAACAGCAAAATATGATCAGCATTTGCACATTGTTTATCTTTTGTCATAACTTGTCATAATTTCCTATGTATCCAGAGATTATACTCATACAAACTGCAAAGAAATAAAATGGAGTCCTTTAGTAGTGGCATCTAATTTCATTCATAGTCATTATGTTTTGAATCCCTGAGCACTATGCTGTACTACACTGTAGTACAGTAACACTTACTAAATACACCAATACAGTGAATATACAGTTATATACACAATTAAAATAAAGAGGAAGAGATGTGGTAATAACAAAGACCATTCCTTCTGTGTGCAGAATTTTATTACTCTGCCTGTAATTTCGAGCATGTAAGATAGTTCACCCTACTTACTGTTTTTTGGTATCTATAATCTTTCTGGAGGAATCTTGGATTACTGCTGGTTTCCTCTCATTTACTGGAGAAGCAGTTTCATTTCAGTGGTGAGTAATGATGATATAGATTATGTGAAGGCTTGTTTAGGGTTAATTCTTTATGGTACTCATCTAAAACGTGTTGCTGTCAAAGCAATAGTTTATGCTGGATTTCAGCAGGGATCCAAGTCAAAAATCTATACTGGATGGGTTTGAGAAAATACTTTTTTCCCCAAAAAATCTTATAGATATATCTAGAATGCCAGAAAGTTGAGATTTTGAGATGTGAGCAACTGAGTGTGAAGAAATGTAACAGCTCAGTTCACTGTAAATTGAATAAACAAAGTTTTGTAACAGTGCTAAAATATTTACACCCACATCCCCATACACATCTGCACTTTCTTGCTACCTCTCACACTCAGTGACATTATACCCTTTTTTAAGTGGGTGTAGAGAATAAAGAAGAAAGGGGAAGTCAAGTCACTAACTTATAATTTTGTTTTCTTCTAGTAGCTGTAGACTATTAAGAGTTTACTAGCAAAAAGATAAATCTATGAATGTTCATATAATAGGATGGCACCCTCAATCCTGCCTAATGTCACGTGATTCAGGAACTACCTGTATTTGTAGTTTCTTATTATGATTTCACAAATTCAGGAAAAAGCACATTTATATAAACAGACCTAATATTTAAAACAAACAAAAAACAACAAAAAAAACCAAACCACAACACCATTTTACTAGATATGGAAACACTTAAGAGATAAAGACTAACAAAAGTAGCAATCCTTTTATTCCTAAACAGAACATGAGAAGCTCAGTCAAATGCAGGGAGATAGGTAACACTAGGACTACAAGCAACTGCTGTTGCTAGTATCTGCTTAGCTCCTTGGAGATTGGTTGCATTCATTTCCTATCAGATGACCACTCGAGTTTCACAGTCTGCTTTACAGCTCTTTTTACAATAGGGAGCATTCTGCCCAAGCCCCGGCAAGTTGTCATTGATTGTTTCAAATGTTCTGTATTCAGCTATTCACAGACTGATTCACTTGCTTTTCAAACTGTAAGCTAGCCTGGTGTGTCAAATATGCTTCTGAAGATAAAGGCATTTGTAAACGTAAAGGCATCTGTAAACGGGAAAGGTACTTAACTGTGTATGCAGCCTTTACAAAGCACAGGCAGTATGTGTGAGACTGTTCCTGGTGAGAAAGAAAATAATTCAGCATCATTTTTCCTCTTTCTGATTCAGATTTCAAAATAAAGATTTAGTAGACTCACACATAATGAAGTTAGGAATTTTAACAATACATCAGCTCTGGCCTACCACTAGTTCTCTATTTTCTGCACCACAGAAATATTAGCACTGTGTCTCCCAAGGAGCTATGATCCCTTTACAGTGTGCAAAGTATATAAATACAGGGGGTGGGAGGCCTCAGTGGGCAAACCTAACGGCATCAACACAATAAACACTCTGGCATATATTTACAGGCACAAAATCCTGGCATGCATTTATATACATTTACTCAGGAAAAAGAAGAAAAAAAAAGAAAAAAAAAAAGAACCAAAGGTCTGAGTGGAGGAAAAAGGCAGTAAGACCCTAACATTTCAATACTTAATTACTCCTTAAACCTTCCATCAAACCATGATTCTCTTATCTTATCAGTTCTTCCTCATATTTCCGGATCTCCTTCCCACAACTCTATCCCTTTTAGAAATGGAGAAAGAGAAAGGAAGATTTTCAACTGTTTTGGGGCTTGGAGATTTAGGGTTGAGATCAGCAACTAAAGATTTTCATCTTTTCCCAATCCTGATGAGCAGAAATGTATCAGCAACAGCCTGTCTGTAGATGAATTCTGCTTTCACAAGCAGGAACAACATGGCCTGGCTACTTGTTGTTTGCTTGGTTTGGATTTTCCGGGCAGCATGGGGTGGGGATTGTAGGGTTGCAATGAATAGGGTAAGAGGTAAGAAAGAACCAGCTATTTCATGGCTTGAGGGAGCAAACTGTCTGCCCTAATGTAGGCCAGCTCATGTGGTTCACCCTACTTGTGAGGGTGGGAAGATAATAGAAAACCAGACAATCAAACAAGATGAGGCCAACCAGGAAGGTCTGAATTTTGTACTTAGCTGAGAAACAGGCTTAGATAAGTCACTTCAACTCTGTGTGCCTTGGATTTCCTGACTGTAAAATGAGCATCATTAGGTTACTGAGCTCTTCAGTTAAGACAAATGCTGTCTGTAAGAACTGCTGTGATTATCTCCCCGAATAAAAACTCACATAGCAGACTCTTAAAAGGACTTGGACCATGCTGGTTCCTAAAGATCCACGGAAGGTTTGTCTCACCAATACTGAGGCTCAGCTGTTGGTATCAGAGGGTGGCCTGACCTCTTCCCAGCCCTCAGCTCCATTAGAACTTCATTCACGGGACAGTATACTGCACATAGCTTGCCTGAATGGGACTCTTACCTTTGGAGCTTGATTCTGTAGAAAACCTAATAAATTCTGCACCTTCATCTTTTCTGAGCCATATCTAGAGGATTAGAGAAAGGTCACATTTCATCTCTTATTCTCTAATCAACTTCTGAACAGAGTCTGTGCTCAAACTTGCCAACCCTACTGATATGGGCACAAGATTATTCCTCCTCTTGGTAATTTGCCAGCCTGCCACTCTGAGCAAACGCTGTACCAGATATCCAGATTCCCAGGCTGCTGGGAATCAAGACATCTACCTCTGTCTTGAAATGCATGCCCTGGACTTGTTCACATTCATACCCAGGAAGTTCAGGACATGTCTGGCTGGATAAAGCACTTTTAGATCTGCAAGTGCCACGCAGAAAAACTTCTGCATGACTGAAAGAAGAAAGGAAACTAAGGATATGGAGAAATGAGGATGTACATATTCCTGCATGGATTTGAAAAATGGAAGGACTCTAGTTTTTAACAATTTTCTCTTTAAACTTGTTTCTCTAAAAAGAGTTAAAGCCTTTCCTTCTTTAATTTGTCTAAAGCATATTCATCTCTCTTTTCATTGATCATGAAACAATATTGACCCAAAGTTTTAATGAAAATTAAATAAAAACCTTCTTATTATATTTGTCAATTTTATTTTTAAGGTGTTGTATATAAGGGATGATGACCTTATTATGTGAGAAGCTGAAACAGGTTAGTTTGATTGTGATATTCTGCCCACCAAGATGCTTTCCAAGTATCTGCCATGTAAAATTGAGTATGTATGCTTCTGCAAGAGATGGGAGAGATGGCAGCCATACTAACTTTGGTAGTATCTCTCTTACATATGTTCCTTTCCCTTCTCTTCCCCTACTAGATTTAGTACTGCTGTAGGGATCTGCATCAACTCTCTTTCAAAAAAATCTCCCTAAACTTATTAAAGTCTGTGCTTCTGACAATATCTACTCAGTCTAAACAGGTCTGAACACATGAAAAAGCAGAACATATGTAAATATCAAGCAACCAAGCAGGGGAAGAATTCCTTTCCTATACTTCTAAATACATGCAACAACCACCCTCCCACCATTTTTTTTTTTTGCTGTTGTTCCTGAAAAGCTCAGTCTTAGGCCAGTTAGCTGAAAGTACAAAACAAAAATAGCTGAAGGACATTTTGTCAATTGGGGAAAAAAAACACCAACAAACCCCACAAAAAAATCAAACTGGACAGCTATCTGACTCAAAATTTCAATCACCCCAAGACCCATTCCAGAAATACCTACAAAATAACCAGTCTTGGAAGGCCAATACCTTTTCACTTATGGGGAGCCGGAGAGGTCTCTGCACAGAAATGGTTGCAGACCTGGGGTCCAACCTTACCAGCTAGATGGACAGCTGCATTTCTGGCATGCTGCCTTCCTCGTGGTGGCTGGATTCTTCTGCCACCTACAGCAACGCAAATCAGAACAGCAGGTGCTGCTTCCTCCCTACTATCTGAAGGAGGTTACAGATTGCCCTAAGCCAAGAGCTGGCAACCAATCAAAGGTGGTGTGCCAGACTGTGTGTTTCATTCCCAAATCAGAATTTCAGCATACTGGCAGAGATACAAAACATTCTGCCTCTCAAAGAGGCAAGTTGTTACCTGTTAGTTGATTTTGAACCCAATGTGAGCTCAGAGACATTCATTTCCCAAAGGGGCATGATTAAACCATGTTAATGACTATATCTGGCTCTTGTGTCAAGCAACAGCTCCTGATTCCCAAAGGCTTGGGAGCAAATGCCTACTTTTAAAGTGATCTAGCAACACATTTGCGCTCCCTGTGCCATATCCCAATTCAATTATTGATGTAGGACCTATGACACCAGTTTCCCACTCCTCTCCATCCTTTGATTCACAGCAGCCTACATGGAAGAATAACACTTTTGGTGGTCTCCTTGGAGACATAACAGTCCAAGAAGTCCCCAGTCCAGACAAATGTGGGACTTTCATATATCTGGAGGCATGTATCCAGGATCAGTCATGAGGCAGGAGGCACTGCTTGAGCAAACCTTGCCATATATCTTTCAAAATCTGTTCACACCTTCAGCAGCCTTGGTCTCAGCTCTTTGTCCCCTTTCTATCTAACTTCAGAGGTCTAAAAGTTTGGCATTTAATGTAGGTAGTCATTTACACTCCTACAGTGGGGACAGTCAGGCAGCTACAGAAGGAAACTTTTTCCACTTTTTTTAGTCACCTTCCACAGCACAGAATGGCAAACACATTTCATTATAAAGGGAGCCTAGAATAAATGCTTAAAATAGAAAAGCTAAATTTAAGTTACCACATTTAGCAAAAAAGTTTACTTCCCCCCCCCAAGTAGTTTAACTTAAAACATTAGTTCATCTTCCTTTAGGATTAATGAAGGTAAAGTGAGTGTGCATTGTGGGAGGCCTCCTAGTGAAGAAGGAGCAAAAATATGCCCAAAGCAGCTCTAAGTTTAAATAAAACATGATGTTAGCATGTTAGCTTTTTTTCTCAGTTACTTGTAAAGTCCTGTGGTGTACTGTATGTCAGAAAACTCCACAGTGATCCTTCACAGTTTTATGAGTCTCCCTGAATCTTGTAAGTGATGTGTGAAATAGCAGATCATCTGGAGATGAGAAAAATCAGTGCAACAGGGAAGTTACCAAAAGGTATACAATGCATATTTAAAACTTGGTGGTACCTCTTGTGGAAAAACCAAGATTTGTGGTGCTGGGAGGACATATAAAATGTATATAAGTATATGCACTTATAAAATGTGTAAGTGCACCCAAAATAGAATTCTCACAAAGTAGAAGAACAAGTTTCTGCATAGTCCAAGAAAAGACAGAAACCCCGTTATATAGGAAATCATTAAACTGAAAGATCAAGAAAGAGCACAAGCACAAAACACTACATAGAGAGAATTCAAGGCAAGTAATAGTCGATGTGTACAAATGATGTGGCACAATGGATTTTGCCTACAGTGAGGAACTTTGTTATACCCACACCTACTTTCTAACTTCACTAGAAAAATCACTGCATTCCAGCAGTATGCGACTGGATTATGTAGAGATTGCAATTACTTGCTGAGCCAAATGGGTAATGCCAATGAGACTCCAGTTTATTTTGACACACCACCCAATTATACCATTGAAGAAATAGGCACAGAATTTGTCATCATAAAAAACTTTGGGGAATGAAAAAATGCACTTTACAGTCATGTTGGCAGTGTTAGCAGATGGTATGAAATTGCCACCATATGTGATTCTGAAGCGTAAAACAATGCCGAAGGAACAGCTGCCTACTGGAATAATTGTTAGGTGTCAAAACCAGGATGGATGTCTAAAGACTTAATGAAGGATTGGCTCAACGTTTTTCAGAATAGGCGACCAGGTGTGCTATTAACAAAAAGGAGGAATGCTTGTCCTAGCTGCATTCAAATGGCACCTACCACTAGCAAAAAATAGTATCAGAGAAGTTAATACTGTTCTCTGGTCATAATGGAAGGAAGGCATTCACACCTGCAGGTGGCTCAATGTATTAGTGAACAAGCCTTTTGAAGACCATTTGAAGTCTGTATATTCAAAATGGCTTTAGAGGTGATCATGCTATAATTCCTACAGAAGAATAATGGAGCCAGGCACAACAATGGATTTAGACAGAATGGTACCAGATAACTCCAGGAGTTGCAGTTCAAAGTTTTCAGAACTTCATATTCCATATTTCATATTCCATGGGTGGAAACAAAGATGATTCAATTGAATTCAAAGAAGTTGCGAGCAAGGAAGACACTGAAAATGACCAAGAAAGTGTATATAAGCAGGAGAGGGACAGTGATGGAAATGAAGAGGGATGAGATATGTAATAAAATTTTTGTTTATAACTTTCTATTTTGGGTGGGAAGGAGAGGTCATCTCATATTCGTTGTCATCTTTCCTGATTAATACAGTCAGTAGATGACTCCGATGCTCAGTCTCCACATCACAACTGCAACTGCACCAAGAAGGAGGTCAGAGCTGCCTTGCAGAACCAATATGTACCATGAACTAGGACCAGCAATGTGTCTGGGGAATGTAATTGAATCGGCAACAGTGTATCTTCTCTACTAGTTTAAATTTTCTGTGAACTGGTGAAATTCAGTTCAAAAAAACTGCATTACCAGAGCACCTCTGTCTTACAGATTGAAGACAGTAGCACAGGTCACTCAGGAGGCAACTAACCTACAGCTCATACAACATCTCACATTTTCACAACATGGCCTCACCTTTTTTTCTTTTTCCTAACAACAAACGAAAAACCCAAACCAATTCCAGTCATGGAAAGTGTCTCTGCACCCAGGGAAAGATACAAATTCCATCACAAAACATTTTTATGCATTTGTCATGTGTCCTCTGGGATTTTGGTGTATCACTCTTGTCCTTTTTTTTTTTCCCTGAATATAGGATTGCAGTAGTGACTAGATGACTTTGAAATGTCTTGGGTTTTAAATTAATAACTGGATGCAGCATAAGAATATAATTTAGTGCTACTTCTGTATAAATATATCTAGGTAGGTGGTTATAAACACACAAGAGTCTTTACAAAACTTCAAAGCCTACTCACACTACTGAGTTGCTTTTTCCTATTGCAAGATTCAGAGTTGTATCAGTTTAAACATTCTGTTATGATAGCAGGCATTTCTGCATTAAAAAGCTTCAGCATGAAGAACTGCCTAACAAGAATATAATCAAGTCTGTATAAAGAGATCAACTGCTCCCTGCCATGCTTAATGTAGTCTACATTTTGTTAATGACAGTTTCTCCCAGAAGCATCCAAAATTTCTGAATTTAAACACAATTGCATTGGAAATTCTAAGGCCTGAGGAGACTGACACAGTTTTTGCCCGTTTCTATTGAAGTAGCACTGGGAGCTAGTTCCTCATTGCTGCTTATAGAGCACATTCTTAAGAGTGTGGTTTAGAAGACTCTGGAGCTGGAAGAGTTTTAAACAGATTAACTGAGTATTTGTGCCTTTCCTACTTCCTAGTAGCTATACTAAATTTAGGACTAAATCTTTCTTGAACCCTTGTACTTCATCCTCAGCTGCATCCTCCATCCTCCTTCATCGGCACTGAGACTTCTCTTAGTAATGACAGGAGCAGAGTCAGTGCCCAGACAGCCATCCAAGGAATACAAAGGTATCTTAAAGTCACCTTTATTCACACATGCTTTTGGTGTAGTTCTTGTTCCTTGACATCACATCCCAAACTCAGTCTGCATTATTTTAAAGTAGTTTTTATATCTAGAATTTAAAATGAAATTAAGTGAAATAATCTTTTAGTCTGTGCTGAGTATCTTCAGCTTTTGCATAATCTTGAAAAATATAAAGTTGCTATATTGAAATTAATTTAAATATATCCCCAATATGGCTGTTATTTATCACTTTTTATGACATATCTCTGTGAAGGAATGGTACCTTGGTGCTGTATTACAACTTAAGATGTTTAAATTTACAGTTCCCACAGAAGCTTTCATTCTATTCTCCTGTATATATACTTTTTAACAAGACCTTTCACTACATGATCACATGCAGTACTTATGGGGAAAACAGACTGCTAGCTACTGTACATTGTTAGATTTATTGGGAGTGGGCTGGGAATAAGTGTTGCTTAGAAAGTGGTATGTACCAGTTTTTTAAACAGGTAAAGAAACACGTGTTTCTTGCTTCCTGAGAAATGATGTCCCATATAGGATCAATTTTCTATTAAAATAAACAATTCTACTGAAATCAAACTTTAGGCAAGGTAAACAGGTTCTTGGCTTGCCTTCTATATCTGTGGAATCTATGAAGGATGTAAAATTACCTCTTCAAAACAAGAGGTGCTTCAGGACACTAGCCAGATAGAAAGCAGCGTTGCCCAGCATCTGAAGGCTGCTTCCACATACATTATTAGCCCTAGCCCTAACTCTGTAGCTTTCTTGGCCAAAAATAGTTGAATACTCTGTTCATTATAAAAAGAGATTAATTTATCTCTGACAGAAATGATAGAAAAAAATGCCTAATAGAAAGCTTCCTTGAGAGCAATGTGAAATCACCATGAGATAGAGTCATGCCTGTGTCTGACAAAAGAATGGAAGTAGCAACTACTGATAGAGTGATATAAAAAGTATTTCTAATTGATTTCTTCATGCTTTTGTGTGCAGCTACTGTTCTGGGGCCAAAGTGTCATTTTTCTTGTATTAAAATACTCCTAAGTAAGAAAAACATCCACCCCTCCAAATATGTATTCACCATTAGACCTCCACCTTCCTTATAGGTGTTTATGTAAAATGAAATGTGGGTCTCAGATTGGTTTCCAGTCTACGTAAAATCCGTTACAAACTGACCCCCACTGTCCCAGTTAAATAGCCAAGAAGTGAATTAGCATAGAGACAAAGGATGGAGCTTAGTATTAAGTTAATAACAAGTTTCTTGCACAATAAATAAGTATATGGTAGATCAGAATAACAGAGGCTTCAGCGCTGTATCATAGTAAACCCATGCAACTTAGGGAGATTCCTAACAGACTTAGCAATGAATGAAGACTTAGCCTCAAAGAAAATAAAATTGTCAAGATCTCAGTGTTCTTTCAGAAAGAAATCATTAATGCCAATTAAAAACATGAATCAGAAGATGCATGTCTTTGTTTCAAAATTAAACATCAAAATATTTCATTTGAGAATGATGAAACAAAATGCTCCACTTCCTAGGGAAAAAAATAAATCACTTTTTTCAGCTTGAACTATTGAACAGATTCAGGACAAACGATTTTCCTTAACCTTTCTTTAGCAATTATTCATGCCCCAATCCTGCTTAATTTTAGCCATAAGTATTACAGACACTGCTAGTCACTCCAGCTAGGTTGGTGAGGAGTATCAAAAAGAGGACCTGTAGCTACAGGAGTTTGTTCAGACACAGTTTATTCCAAACCACAAGCCAACCACAAAGCCAGGCTAAAACTGTCTGGATGGAGGCTCCCATTCTGCCACTACGGGAGCCTAGACCTGCAGGATTCACAATTTCCCCCATAACCCAGCTGGTCCTGAACATGCCAGTCCAGTCCCTGAGCTCCTGCTCTGGTGCAGGAAGAAGCCCCATGTGTCATGAAATAGAAAGTGTGGCCACGTGGAGGTGAAGCCTGTGTTGGAAGGCACAGTGTTGCAGCCCAGATTTCCAGGAGTAGGTATGTGTGGATGGAAAGTAGTGAAAAGAAGTGCTTTATGATCCCAGCTTGTGGGTGTGCAGTAGAAGAGAGGAAAAGCTAAAAGGTAAGTCACAGAAGAGTGTATTTGCAGAGATACTGTAGCAACATTGGGAAGGTAGCAGATCCCAGCCAAGGTAAGCGGCTGTAGCCTGCAGGGATGAGGTATACAGCAGTCCTAGCTTCCAGGAGCAAGCGATTGTGCTTGGGAAGGGAGAGGAAGGGATTGAAGCATACCATCTCTGTGTGACAGGCCTGGCGCAGACCTGGAAGCTGCTAACAACAGCAGCAGCCATGCCAACTAAGTTTGGAAAGCTTTGTTGAAACAGGACAGTAGATTGATTTTTATGCAGGGCTCTAAGCTCTAGAAGGCAGTTCTGTATTTGCTACAACAGAGCTTGGACTTTGTGACCTTGAGATCAAGCTGTAAGGCTCCCAGAAATATCAGAGGTAGAGAAATATATTACTCCTTGGTATTGCAGATGTTGTTTCTCTGTCAATTGTCACTGAGCTATTGCCTCGGAAAAGAACACTGAAGTGTCAGCACTGTCTGCAAGCCTCAGTGAAAACATCAGTCATTCTAATTAAAGAGCATCCAGAAATTGTTTTCCCTTATATACTGTTCATCATCAAAGAATACATTGGGAAAAGACCATGGTCTATTGTTGGGATGATGCTGTTAAAAACCTGAAACCTGGCAGATATTGACATCTTATGCTTTTGGCAGAAGTTATCGTTCCAAATTAATCCAAATATTACATATTTACCCATACAGCTAAAGAAAAACAAAAATCTCAGGACAGTACCAACAAGACAACATGGAAGTAAGATCCCAGTTAAAGGGAAGCTACTCTTAAAGAGAAGATCCGGCTGAGAATTTCTCTCAGAGGACATATTGCCAAGACATCCATGGTAGAAAGAGCCAGTACATGGGATACATCTAAATACTTACCACTCTATGCCTTGCTCTCCATCCCCAGATTTTTAATACCCGGTGACAGTGGCACTTGGCTTTTGTCTCTTCCTCACTTACACTACTGGAACAAACGCATGCTTTGTCTTTCCCACCAACTGCTGTGCATGTGTTATCTAACAAAGGCATGGTGAATACCTGGGGATGACAGCATTAAAACTACATTTATAAGAAAAAGAAGATCTCCAACTCCAGCAACAAGTTGATATAATAATAATAGTGACCTTAAACAGCTAATGGTCCAAGCTAAAGGAGCAGGATTTTGGGGAAAGCATGCATATAATATTATCCCATTTGACTAAAATCTGCTAGTGTCAAAATAAAAGGCAATGCTGTTGCTGTTATAGAAAATATAAATCCAACTCAGCAAGCTAAATGGCTCTCAAACCCCCAAATCAGTGGAACATATGAATGGGATAATTACATGCTGTTAGCTTTTCTTGATCCACTTGTTTGAAGGATGATTTCTCTAAAATGCGTGCACCAGCCATCTACCTTCCCTTCTTTCTCTGCATTTTTTCCCAGCCTAGGTAAATTATATGATTTAGAACACACACACACACACACACAAAAAAAAAAAAAAAGAGATGGAGAGAGAGAAGGCAAAAGGCCTTGTTCTCCAGAAGTACGCAAGCAAATTACCAGTGAAAGATTCAAGATTGGCAGCGTAAGTCATTGTTTACATCCATCCACAAATCATTGCACGTTTGTTGCTTTATTCAGCGTGAAGAGGGAAGATGATGAAGAGAGAGAGAAACAGGTGAAAAGACAAAGTAATATTTTAAGTTTTCCTAACTCCTTAGTTTACATTTCAGCCTTAGTTAGCAGTAGTACTTCTGGACCATAAAAAAAATAGTTTAGAAATTAATTTCAAACAATTTTGCCTGCTTACCCAGGATTTCAAGGAATAATAATATATAGGTACCTCTATATGTCAATTTTCATAGCTAATAATTTTTGATATTCATTCTGTTCAAAAATTCAGGCTCAGGAATTAATTACAGCCCTCTGTTAAGAGAACAAAACAGCAATGTCTGTAATACCTAATGAAGCCCAACAGTTTCCTCATTATCCTTTGTTCTTAAGTCATACAGAATCTTGGGCTAAATTCTCCTAGTAGGACTCCACCAAAATTTTTCTGGTTATATTTGCTTTTCCTTTATTTTGCTAGAAATTTTCAGATAGGTAAGGGTATTCACCCTACCTTTTAAGCTAAAAACAGAGAGCAAAAGACAACTTCTTCAGTATCTGTTCTTTGAATTACTTGAATCTCCACAGGCTTTTGCTCCTCAAACCTTGATTTTATACATGAAAAGCCTCCCTTAGGCTTCTCTTTACTATTTAAGTAATCTGAAGTGTTACCCTTCAGAGAAGAGAAATGAAACAGGACTACTTTTCCAACTTACCACCACCACTACTCAGTAAAGAGGGGGACTGACTTTGAATGTCATCGGCAGTCTTTATAGGATGGCCATGCTTTCTAATTGCATTCCCTGCTTCTACTAATATTGGAGTTAATCCTACTGGATCATACTGTGTTATTTCCATTGATTACAATGGACTTTGGATCCAGCTGACTAAGAAAAAGAAATAATAGGCTTAGGCCAGCATGCTGAATTAGTATGTTTTACAATATTCTATGAAGAAAAAAAAAAAATCCCTAAAGAAAGCATCATCGCTTTTGCAACCTCACAGAATAAGGAAGCAGAGGAACCAAAAAAAGAGACTGAAAGCAAGAACAAGAGGGAAACAGTAACAGTGTGAGAGAGAAGATAAACAAGGGAACAGAAGTATTTAAACTCTGTGGTGTTTGAAAGGGACACAACAGGAAGGTGAATTTGTCTTGTTACCTTTTCAAACAATTGCCAGCTGATGCTTTTGGTGGGGAAGGGGGGGCCATTTCTTATTAAACAATGACAAAAGATATAATGCAAAAGTAAGCTATAATTACACCACTTCCTGAACTTATATAGCCAGTGAAGATTATATTGACAAAGAACTAAATACTTAAAAAACAGCTAAATTTTCTTAACATATACACGTGTATACATATTGGCAAGGGTTAGACCAAGTTTAACCCAAGTAAATTGTGTCCATGAAAGAAATTGGGTTTTGGAATACTAAACTGCTTCAGCAAGAGCAATATTTAGAAAACATTAATGCTATCAAGACATGCAAAATGAAGATTAAAATTAATCTGACCTTCCAACTTGAGAAAATACAGTATTTTGGAGCTGTATTTCAAACTTTGCACTTTTATGAGATTCTTAGAACCCATACAGCAGTGAGCCACGTATTCTTCTCCTGTGCTTAATATACATCAGAAATACTACAGTAAGGTTAAGAAATGGTAACAAGTATTAAGCAAGATTACTGTGTACAAACAAAACAGTGGATACAACTGTTCTATCTCAAAATGCCTCTGGAACTCAGAACAGTCACAGCTTTCTCTTTCTATAAATCCAATGGAGCTGGGTCTGCTCCTATCTTACTGATAATAGTGAAATGGGGATTTTGCCATAGAGTGAGGAGGGGGAAAGGATACTAATAAAAAAAGGTATACTGCCACTAAAATACTCTACCTCTGCTGAGGATATTGTGGCATTTATAATGAGGAACAAAAAGTCATGGGATCTCCCATTAATGAGATAAGTTGGCCCTGGACTGGATCCACTTGGGAATTTCCAGTGCCTGGCAAGAGGGCTGGAAGAAAATGCATTTTCCATTGCAGTGCAAGTGGGTGACCTGCCTTGTGACCCTGATCACCGCATTGCTGATTTGTATGCCTAATGGCCATCTCTCCCCAACATCAGGTCTGAAAGAATATTGCAAGCTTCCAATTAATTAGACAGAGCATAAAGGTCGAGTTCACTTGTTGCAGAAGCAGCTCCTTCTGAAGGTTATCACCTTGATTTCTAAGTCTTTGACCTATGACAAGTATTTGCCTTTACTGCTCACAAAGGATGCTTATATTATGCACTCACAAAAGAATTCCTCTAAAGCATGGCTACCCAGTCCTACATGCCATACAGGAGTACAGAGTCTAGAAATAATCTTGTGGTATCCAAACTTGACAGCTATCTGCTGAATATTACGTCAGGTCTGTCTACCCAAACTATTATCAGGTCACAGGTAGGTATATTTTTAATGTTTCTTCCTTGTCATGTAATCTTTTTGGTGATGTAAGGAGACTCTGACATTCTTTTTTTCAAAATTAGTTTCATATAACACAACATTATGAGGTAGCCTACTCACAGATATAAACTGGTCTGCCTATATATATATACTACATATACAAACATTCTGAATTCAGTGTATAGATTAATCTGGCTGTTCTAGGCCAAGAGACAGGTAGGATTTCAAACACTCTACCTATTTCAGCATTGCTTCTTGACAGGTACGAGCGTCAGTGTGATGGCGATTGCGGCTCTCAGCCAAAGGCATCTAACTTTTCTTACTCACTGTATATGCATATAAGCTGCCTAGTCTGGCTTGGTAAATTTATAGGTCTGGGCCCTTGTGTTGCTGTGCTTAGTCTAACAATGCCCAAGTTTTCTTTTAATCTGGGTGTAAATAATTTCTTTCCCAACACATAAATTAGAATATATTTAGAAGCCATCCACCTTGAATAATGACTTAGTTAAGTAGAAAAGAAAATATCACTCTATAATTGAGTTGGTGAGGTGAATGAAGGTCTTTCTACATGAGCAGAGAATAATGAAACTCAATCTAAAATGAAGCAGAGTGAAGACTTCTGTTCATACACAGCAGTACCAGTGCATCAGAAACTGAATACTGGAAATCCTTGTAATCATTAGTAAAAAGATTCTCAGCAGTAGTAAGTAGATTTCCAAAAATGATACCTGCTCATGTGGCATTTCAAGCTCACAAGTCTGAAGTGCTGGACCTTGAATCAAACCCAGTACACCTAGGCCCCCACCCTACTCCCAGGTATCTAACAACGGATGCTCTGGGGAAGAAAATTAGAGCATGTAAAGGAAAAACACAGTAACATGTGAACATGTGGACAAGTACATAGCAGTATTTTCTCAGAATACTTCTTCATCCTCCAATGGTAGGAGGTTACACCAGATGATCTTTCAAGGTCCCTTCCAACCTAAACTGTTCTATGGTTCTATGATTATATGATTCTAAACTAACATTGTCATGCACAAATATTCAGTAATTCAGTTGCCTGGGCACCTGTAAAAAAATGTTACTAATATGAAACCAACCAAACAAACAAACAACTGGAAGACAACCATTACTTTCACTAGTAGTTATGTACTAGGAGACATTGTTTCCTGAGCAGTTGGGGGGGGGGGGGGAAGTCTAATGACTCCTTGTTTTAAAATAACTACTCAGCAAAACACCAGCTTTGTAGAGCTTTGTGAATCAAGATGGGAATGTTGAAGCTCTTAATTTAAACATTGTTTCTTTTTTGATTACAGAGAAACAATGATGAAATTAAAAAGTAATGTGCTTTTTTTCCTGTCTGAAGACAGATAAGGGGGAAAATAACATCTTTGTTTTCAACACTATCTAGTTTGGGGAAGTAAAATGGAAATTGAACAGATGCCTTCATTCTACTCTAGGTTCTTTTTCAAATAGCTATTTCTGTAATTCCGTCAGAAGAACATGACAATCCAGCTTTCTGAATTAGAAAAAAAATGGCTTTAGTTGAGAGAACGGTCACTGTATACTTTTTACTTGTGATATCTGCTTTAAGATGCTGCATTATGAGCAATACGCTAGTAGCATGCAGCAGTTACTTTGAATCCCTTTGGATTTTCAATGAAATCTGACAAAATCCTACAGTAAATACATTTTATCCAAAGGAACAAAGTGGGGTTATCAAAAGATATTATTATGATACTTCAGAGAGAGAGGGGTATATGATCCTTCTCAGTAACAATTATAGTTACATGCATAAACAGATACTTAAGGCAGACCACCATCACGGTCTCAGGGAACAGCAAGAAATGGACTTAAGTGGCTAATGTTCGGTGTACAAGGTCTCAAGTTGCTGTTCAGACTTCAGATGTTTGAAACCAACCAAGCTTTCAGTAGCTTCATTTTAGCCAAATGGCCAATGCTTCGGCAAGAAAATGAGATTTGGGCATGCAGGTCCACCTGGTTTTAGGCTCTAACACACACATTTGACTTCCTCACTCCCTGTACAGTCAGTGGAGAAAACTCCAGAAGGTAATTCAGTACTCAAGTGGTTGAATGTGCCTGTTTCTCTCTCCACTCAATACAGAAGTAATAGTAGATAAGTACAAATTATCAGAAAAGCTCATTGAGCTCAATCTCTCATAACTGAGGGCAGTTATGAAATGGGATATCCATTTTAAAGACTGTACAAAGCATCTGCACCACCATACCTAATTCAGTATGAATAACTTAACAGTTTATAATACCTTGACATGAGCTTTAGAATTTTAATAAAGGTCACAAGTCCACAACTATAATTTGACACAGAAGGGCAGCAAAAGCCAACTGCACTGCCAGAGAACATTCTCCTTTCACTAATTGGGGATTTTTTACATAAAAATTCCAGAAGACCCTAAGCACCCATGCTACTGAGAGGACAGCCTTGCCTTGCCTCAGTCCCCACCAACCTGACCCAAGAGGAAAACCCCCACTCCTGAATTAGGCAAGTCTGCTCAGATGATGTGAATTTGACCTCTGTTCTAGATGTGTCATAGCATTTGCAGACAGACCAGTCTTTAAAAAAATTACTGCAGTACAGTAGAATGTTTTTTGGAATAAAGCAGCATCCACAATACAGTCTCATAAAATTTTCTAATAGTTATCTAAAGATACCAGAAAATTACCCTGTCACAGTCTACTCCCTCTGTGCCACTCTGACAGCAGGAAGACCTGGATAACCAACAGAAGTATTTCTGGCATGGAAAGCCCAGCACCAGCTTACAGAAAGGCCGTATACATACATAACACTTACCAACATACAAGCTTTGCCAAAGGAAAACCAGGGCCTACTCAGAGCACGCTGCTCTCCAATAATTCTTGGCTGCAGAGCATCCCCTTGGTTTTACCACAAGTTAAACACAGTTTAGAGATGTGATTGAGCTGTTCTAACTTATCCAGGAACCTTCATCCAGGGATTACCACAGACATAAAAACTGTCCTAAACTCACCCTTCCCATACATACCTGTATTGGGTCTGGCTGAGATGGAGTTAATACTCCCCATAGCAGCCCTCATAGCGCTGTGCTCTGCATCAGTAGCTAGAAAGGTGTTGATAGCACACCAGTGTTTTGGCTACAGCTGAGCAGTGCTGGCACAGCATCAAGGCTGTCTCTCTAACATCTTTGCCCTCCCCTCAACGGCAGGCTGGGGCAGGGCAAGATCTTGGGAGGGGACATAACCAGGACAGCTGACCTAAACTAAACAAACAGATATTCCATACCATATGACGTCAGCTCAGATATAAAAGCTAAGTAAAGGGAGACAGAAGGGGGGGCATTTTGTCTTCCGGAGCAACCACTACGTGTACTGAAGCCCTGCTTCCCGAGAAGCGGCTAGACATCGCCTGCTGATGGGAAGTAGAGAATAACATCATTTGTTTTTTCTTTGCTTTTGTGCGCGCGACCTTTGCTATCACTTTATTAAACTGTCCTTATCTTGACCCACGAGTCTTTTGTTATATTTTCTCCCCCCCCGTCCAGCTAAGGAGGGGTAGTGATAGAGCGGCTTTGGTGGGCACCTGGCATCCAGCCAGGGTCAACCCACTACAATACCTCTTCCTGGAAAAGGGACAATGGAGGGAGAACGTAAAAATCACTGACTTCAAACACAGCCAGGTCCAGGAATTAGTAAGTAAAAGGATTTTGCTTTTGAGAAGTTTCTGGACCTTCTGAGGACAAACAATGAGAATGGATTGGTTATGCTGAAAAAGTTAAAAAAAACCCCATGTGCAGAAATCATGAGATGAGTCACATACTGGAATTTAATTGATCCACCTTTAATTAAAACTACGATTATTTATTAAAAAAGAATGTTTTCATGCACACATCCCTGTACATGGGAATTTACGTGTTTAACTCTTCCTAGTATTCTGAAGTTACACATGCAAATTCCCACATCTCACAGTGATAGTGTTCCCCCTAAATTCGAATAGATGATTATCCTCAGCTGATGCATCAGTGCAAGCATTTCAAACTGTATCAGACAAGTGTAAAAATTCACAGAGATTAATGAATTTAAGCTTCAAAACAAGCAGCACACCTTTGAATAAAATGCATTTGCAGTTTTCTCTACAAAGATGCGTTAATTTATTTGGTACACCTATGAACCGATACCTTTCTTGAAAAAAGTATTGCCTTTTCTAACTGGCAGAACCTTTCTTTTTTCATCGGTTCTTCCCCACTCATATTGAATCACGGTTGGAAAGAAAACTGTTCCTTAACGAGGGTGTGATATCTAATGTCACAACATACTAGTCCATGAATGTACTTTGCTCTGGTTAGGCTTGCTGGATAAATAATTCAAGTTCTTTTCTAATTTTATAGAAGCAGATGATTACTTTAGAGTAACATAATATTCTGTTTCTCTGAAGCTTGCAACCAGAGCTTGGCAATAAATGTACAGAAGCCAGCAGCAGGCATTTCCATGCTCAAACTTTATTGCAACTTTTTGGTTTTGACACAATGCTTTATCCTAATGGGCTTTTTATCCCCTGCATACATTTTAATTAAACAATAAATAAGCATCAGCAGAACATGGATAATTACTGTAGGTATGTTAGAAATGAAAATCCCATTCTATAACTGTCTCCAAGTCAATGAAAACATTCATTATAAAAGTGTACCTTATTGGAGATTTCAATTGCTTACACTTATACTTTTAATCAGCGGCAATGCAACAGTTAGTAATAGACAGAATCTCTGGATGTAAGAAACTTAAGTCACAAAGACAGTTTAAAGACTTTTGGGTACATGAAAATTTACCCTTCTTTTTTAATTTAAAGACTTCTGGGCTTCTTCATTTGTTACACTCCTTTTAGAGAGAATGTTGCTGCTTCAAATACATTAACTACTGCTGAAGGAAACAAAACCATCCACTATTCTTGTTACCATACAGCAGAAGCATAGAAGCAAAACATCTCCCACCCCCCACCTTTACAGAGTGAGAAGTCTATTGATTTTGCAATTTGTCTATCATTGTAACTTTTATCCAACTGTACAGAAAGGAGTGGTTTGGGGTCTGTCTGTTTGGGTTTTTTTGATCTTCACAGTTCAACACAATGTTCTGTGGCACCACTACAGCTGTTTGTGGAATCTTTGTTAATAAAAAGATGAGCCACACCTATTCATCTCTTGCCTCTTCCACTCAAAATTGCCTAAAGCTAAAAACCTCTTTCTTCCCTTCTGCTCTTCCTTTTCCTGGCTAGGGAGTATGCAGCTATTATTAACCTATGATTTCTTTCCTGTCCAAATATGCTTGGCATTTTGACACTGCCAGCCCAGCTCTCCCTGGACTCTAGCAGAAATTGTCCTGGGGCAAGTCTTTAGTACATGGCTCATCTTTTGGAGGGCAGCACCTTGCCCTGCTGTCTGAGAATGCATTCTTTGCTGCCATGAAAATGGGGGTCAGAGTTCCTCACTGCTTAGGAAATTTTTCCAACCTAGTTATTCAATATAGAGGGAAAAAAATGCATATGAAAGATATGGGTGACAAGAAAGTTCTACGGACTGTATAAGCTATTCCACTAGGAGCAGATCTGGTCTTTGAAAAAATAATGGAGGTGAACGTCATGATTGATGTCAAAGGCTTTTAAATTCACCTTTGTGTAAAGATCCCAAGATCCCAATTAATATTCCCCTAGTAACAAGAAAGGACCCTTCCTTGTCAGCATTCTTTGAGCACTTTCAACATTGGTGTGTAACGCAGATATGTCCAACACTGCCTTAAAGTCTTCCTGTGTTTGGAAGGGCTTTTATTTTGAGAAATTGATTTTCAGTATGGATGCAGAACATAATTCAACTTCTATCTGATACCAGCATAATTTAGTATCAAAGGAAAGACAACTATATGAGTTCCAGGAAGCACACAATACTGGAAAAAAAAGTAACATAGTCAAAAAACCAAATTTCCTCTGAAAAATAGACTAAATGGAAGATTTTCAACTAAATTAAGACATAGGATGTCCAGTTTTCTAGAGAATGTTTCACTTACTTTTCTCTGCACAATCTCTTTCCCTTCAGTGTGATATCTTCACCATAAATAGAAGTGCATCTTAGGTCACTTTCAGCTATTAAATTCAGCTCTTATAGTCCCTAGAATCTATCCATCCTGTTGAAATCACCGCTCAAGCCTTAAGCTAAAACTTCTAAAAAATCGTTCTTTAAATATTTCTTTTGGTTCTTTTCCTTTTAAAAACCTCAACCAGAGAGAGAATAGAAATAGTGACACTATATTTCATGTAGTGGAAATTAGGCAATGCATTGAGAGCATTTCTCTGAACAGTTGATAATGGATTCCCATCATAGCTCTCAAAATTAGTCATCAAGTCACAATTTGAGATCAAATAAAGAGCTTTTCAAAGAAAATGAGCATGAACTGGCAATTAATACATTTAGACTGGAAATTTGAGGGTTTCCAATTATAAGAATAGCAAGAATCTGAAGCAATCTCCAGAGTAATAATAACGAAGGCAACAATCTACATATTGCTGAGGTAAAACTTGATGACTTTTGTAATCAGATTGGCTATAACAGCAAGAATTCACTTCCTGGATTTAGTGATCCAAAGGATCACTCTGAATGCTTATCTTCTAAAAGCTGATTTATTTATTATGAATCTATGTATCTTCCCAAAATATCCCGGGAAGGATGATGAGATGGGAAGGAAGGGAGATGAATCCCACTTTACAACATTTGGAAAATAAATGAGTAAGAGGTCATTAAAATCCTTTTTTAGATTACATTTTCAACTACTGCAGTGAGCTTTACATAAAAAGAGAATCCATACTTTTCCAAAAACCAGAAAACACTGTTCAAATTATTTTTGTAAGAAATAGTAGATTTCTAGATTCTTATACAGAATTAATTATACGCCCCTTATTATTTATAGATTATAATTTCTAAACCCAACATGACTCCAAGGTTTAACACCAAATGGTATTTTTGTGAAGTAGTCCAACTACATTGCCAGTAACCAGTTACATGTCTTTTCATTAGTTCTTATAATCAATTTTAATTAAAATGAGCAATTCAAATATTTTGCATTACAATCTCAAACATTAATCTTCTCAAGGTAAAGAAACTTAAAGGGCTATGATGCAAAACATAGTCTCCAAATTTGAGTTAATAAGCTTGTGGGTGTAAGATGAAGGATCCACAACTTGGCTTGCCCTCTTACATGATCTTTGCCTGTGCCAAAGTTGCTTGGACAAGTCCCAGTAGGGAGAGTGGAGACATCTAAGTACTCAGAAATACATCCTTGGGTTTCTATAACCATAATAGCAGACACATACAATAATCAAAGGTTAGACAAAAGCCACTTTGAAAATTTGGTTTAAGCAAATATTTTATATTGTTGTAACCTTTGGGAGGCCTGGAGCTGCTGTGCATTACAGAACAAAAGTTCAAATAAGATTTCACTTAACAAGAACTTAGCTTCACTGTACGCTTAAAAAAAAAAACCCTAACGGAAAGAAAAAAAAAGGCAAAAAAACCCCCAAACCCACTTCATCCTGGAAACTGAAATACTTTTGTGGAACTCAGATTCCAAAATTCAGTAGCACAAGATAGGAGAAAGAAAGCAGTTCAGTTAGAATCGACACAGGTACAGTGTGAAGTTTTAGTTATAACACATAGAACTCTTGCATATCAAAAGTCTTTCATATTTAATTGCTGATAATAAAATATAGGAAGTGACAGAACTTTTTTTTTTTTTCAGTGAACATGGAAGATTTGGGGTTTAAAATACACTGTAACTGTATTCAACAACACAGTATACCTAAATCTATTTTAAAATAGTTCAAAATGTATTTTACCCATAGCTTTTCTTCTATGTTCTGTTACAATAAGTAGTACTCAGGATATTTATACAGTATACAAGAGGTCCAAGGGTAAACAGAGATAAACTTAGGAAAATAAATGTGTTAGATTGATCTTCAACTTCTCTAAACTGGTGAACTTGTATTGACTCAGTGAGATGACTATCTACTCTATAGAAGCTGCTCACAGCAATCTTTCCCAGACTCAGAGATGAAAATGCAGTATTTCAGAGACTTAAGTAGCCATATTCCATTTTACCCCAAATACATCCACCTCATGGCATGCTCTCCAACTTGATGTAATAGCTACAGAAGTTTCTGCAAGCAGAAATGTACATTATTGACATACCAGTTTTGCCTCAAGTTATGAAGCAAGTCCTTTTTTTTGTGCTAGCCTTGTACAAGCTGAAAAGTGAGAAACTTGTTTCACGAAAGGAGAGTAAGAGAGCTTGAAGTATTTACCTAAACAAAATGAAGACCCAGAAAGCATACAGTTGTTCTCCCTAAATACAAAGGAGGAAAATGAGCTATTTCACCCCAGCAAAAGTATTAGCAACACTGGCATTGGAACAAATAGGTATGAACTGGCTGAGAATAAATTCAGGCTGCATATTGAAAGAAGGCTTCAAACTATCAGGGAAGCAAGACTCTAAGACTACTTTCTATTAGAAACAGTAGAAACAAAGGAAAAAAAATGATCATTTTCAAGATTTGGCAAACTTAAGATTAAAATATGACATGGCAGATCTGGGACTGACAGCCCAAGAGGTCCTTCCTTGGCTATCTTATATCTTGTAGTCATATGAGGGAAGAAAAAAAAAAAAAGTATTAATCACACCTACTTTTCAACTGGACTCAGTTCTACCTTAGGCAGAAAATTACAGATAGCCCCTTTAATTCTGAGCAATGCTTGGTTCATGCTATTCCAGCTGTTTACCCCATAGGAAAACCTTATCTGCAAGTCAGTAGAAATTTCTGCTGTTTATTTGTATTTCGGTGCTAATGAAAATGTTTGTTTGCACAAACCAGAGTTTTAGATCATTGCAAACTGAGTCCAGAACCATTGTGTATATGTGCACGTGTGTGTATATCCATGCACCAGCTGGCTAAAGGGTGAATAGACTGATGCAATGCAAAACTAGATGGAGGAAATGATAAAGCTGTTTTCTGCCAGATCCATAGTGCTGCTGGCAGAACAGACTAGGGGAACACTCCTCATCCATTTCAGCTGCAGCATCCACTGCTTCATCTTAAACTCAACTACTTCCGTTTACCTGGCTCAAGGCTGTTCAAAGCTGCCTTTGCACGGAGTTGATAGATCACTGTGGCATATAGTTCACTGGTCTTCCAACTCTGATGGAAGGTTAATAGCCCCCTAAGAGATAGGTGACCACTACGAAAGCCTAGGGAGGGGGAAAAAGGCCTTCACTGTACACAATTTATACCTAAACAGAAAGTGCACAGAAAATATCTGCCTAAGTTCTTAAATGAATAAACGTGGGAATAGACATCCAAAAGTAAGTCCTAGCTTTGAAAAGTGCTAAAAAATGTGCTGCAATGGTATATTTGGGGATACTAATATACTACAAATGACATTATTTTCATGACGCATCAAAACTGATGGAAGACGTGCTTGCTGATAAACTGCTGGTCAGAGGCTCAGCAACTCAAGTTTCAGCTGCTGACTCTGTTGTCTTCTGACCTTCTTCCCTCTGACCATGCTTAGCTTTGTCTGTGTAACCTTCAATCTCCAGTCTGTAAAACTGGTATGACAAAATTTCCCTAACTCATAGTTTTAAGAGGATTAGGAATTGTAATAACTAGACAGAGTGAGTGCGAAAGTAATTTATCATTTAAAGTTTATGAATGCGACACTGTTACCACAGCAGCTATTTTTGTATGCTAGGGGGACATACTATTGTTAATAAGAAAAAATGAGTCAAATGTATAGCAAATATTAATTAATTGAGTAGCAAACAATGAGCATTCTTTTTTGGCAGATGAATACTGTTGTTTGCCCAAGAAAATGAATATTTGTATTAGCACCAGTATTCCTTCAAATTCAGAAGAAGATTGTTCATATGCTCATTAAAAAAAATTAAAAGACATAATTATGCATAATTTTAATGAGTAATTAAATTTTGAAATTGTGTTCACAAGTATTTGCCAATTATTCGAACAAGCTGCAAACTAAATACAGTGCTTCATTAAAAAGAGCATTAAGACAGCAAATTCAAGGACTAAAATGTGACAAAATCACCACACTTAGGTTGCTTGCACAATTTCATTTCTAACCCGTTGTCCGTAGTAAAGTTTGGCAATATGATAGTATCTTATAACATGTACAGAACTTTTGTCACATTTAATACAGAGAATGAGTGATATTCAGAGAATGGGTTTTTTTGTTCAGTTTATTGTCGTCTATTTCTTTAATTCCTTTTTTTTTTTTTTGTTCTTTTTTTTATTTTCTCTTAGGCATGGTGTGGCCTAATTCCTTATAGACCCCATTTTGTTGAAGCATGATTTCAACAGTATTTTATATCCCTATATAGAATATTTTATCACCTTAAAGGGCTTCTCTTACTATTTTCTAAAATTCTACAGCATGTTTTCAAAGTTAGGAAGCTCTCTGTGAATATTTCACAGGTGGGAAACTGAGTCATACATAAATATAACATTTAGGAAATCTAATTCTGGGTGTTAGCTTGATGCCAATATATATATTTTTCATATCAGAGAAGCTCTCATGTTTGAATGAAATTCTAAGGTGTCAGCATTTCTAAGAATTAGGATTCAGGATGCGTTTCATTCCACTTAAATACATCTGATCTAAAGAGGAATACATGGAGAGAAAATAGGCACTTAGTGGGCAAATATCTCATCCAAAGGTAAAGAACCAATATAGGTGTAACTCATGCCTGAAAAGTACCCAACTCTCGTCATCAACAACAAAGGGAGTCAAAATATCAAACTCACATGTAAACATCCAGACTTAGGTGAGATGAACTCAGCCCAGAATTCTTCAGGTTTTTGACCGTTGACATTAAACATCTGAGAGTTTCTATTAAATCATGAAGCATGTTTGACAGAGGGAGTTGTTCTCATAAATCTTTGTTCTCTGTCTTAGCTTTGACAAATTCCGTGGCACCAGCTGTTAGAAAGTACTGGTAAATTTAAAAATTATACTAATGTCCCTTGGCATTCATCAACTTACACTTCTCTTGTTCAGTGGGGAATGGAAGAAAAGTTAAACACTTCTCCAAAAGCATAAATTTGTCCAGTGAGATGCCAAACCCTCTTATCTTCATGGTGCAACTGATGGGACAGCCAGTTCAATGAGAGAAAACTTTCTCTTGTATCTCCTAAAACCTCCGAAATGCCTTGTTCTCCTTTTTTTGCCTTACTGAAGACAAAATCCTGCAAACATTGACTGCCAAATCTGTCAGAAGACAAACAGAACATGCGTCTGGATTGCAGGTTTTTTCCAGTGAAAACCTTGTGGGGACGGGGCAGGGAAGTAAAGGAAAATAAAAGCCTTTTCTGGTTATGAAGTAGAAAAGCAATGTTCCATAAAAATCTCTAGCAACATCCACCTGCCACCAGGAATTTTACAAGCCAAGTAGATGATTGTTGCATTGGCTGCAAATGAAGCCCAGACCTCCCATATGGCAGTGCTAATTCAGCCCCCAAATGACCAGTGGTACAGGAAGAAGTCCTCTACCTCCCAGAAGCACTACCAGAGAAACCCTGCCTTTTCACTCAAGGTATTCTGCTTGCAGGATTGGCTGTCCTATGATTTTTATTTTGAGTTTGTGTTCCAAACATGCTCAAACACCAAAAAAGTTTTCAGCTTTATGACATAGGTATTCATACATATAGATAACAGTATTTTTCCTCCAGAGCTTGCAAACCTAAACAAGCAAGTCAAACATACAACAGTGGAAAATCCAACATTAATAGACTTTTTTAGGTAGGTATCTTCAGTACTTAGCTATTATTGCTGTTTTGCCACTTGTTTATACAAAGCAGCTCTTTGATTCTTTGATTTTTAGACAATTTTAAAGCCAATGACTGTGCTAAGTACCACTCAGTACAGTCATAATGAAAGATAAAGCTCCTTTTTCTGCAGGATAGCAGGAATCAACAGAAGCCTTCTTCCTGTACAGTACTGCACCAGGCAAGGCCACATCAGAAGTGTGAGGTAAGAAGGGCTTGATAGCTGTAGAGAGACTAAAGGATTTTGGGGAGGGCTCTGAATGTTTCAGCCATGTGCTCAATCAGAACTGATCCCATTCCTCTATTCTTCTCACAGCTGGTTTTAGATTTTATAGCTTTTCCTCTCATACAGTTTAGCAGCAGTGAATTCTGCTTTCCACAGTGCTTAATGTGTCGCTCTTCCCTGCATCTGCATCCTAATTTAATTTCTGTGAATAACCTCCCTTCTCCCTCCCACCCCCCTGCCCCGCCTTTCTCACTTCTTCACCAATCATTGCTTTTAAGGAGGCTCAGCTATTTTTCAAGGGAAAATTTAAAAAGAAGCAGGAGTTCTTTTACAACTGAGCTGCTCTTCATCTTTCCTTCCCACTTTGTTTCCTCAGGGGTACAGTAACATTATGGGCCTTCCCTTGATGGAGGAAGCTGGTGGCCTCTTGTTCTCACACAGGGGTGGAGAGAACTCAATCTCTTGTCATTGGCATAAATGTTTAATACTCATGCAAACAGAACTGTCTCATGATGGCTTGCTAATTATCCACTGTAACAGACTCTGGATCTGATGCCCTTAGATTATTCTCCTTATTGGCTATGATTTAAAAAATAATTACTCATCATATTTTCAGAAAAATCAGACAGTATGTTTTCACAGCAAAGGCTCTACTAGCAATGGGGAGGATACTAAAAATAGAATGAAAGAGGCCAGTGGTTTCTTTGATTCATTGGCACTGCTTCTAGCTCTGCAGTCTGCAGTGTGTGAATGGAGTTTGTACAGAGAGCAGAACTCCAATAAAGAGGAGATCTCCCTCATATCCAAAGCTGCGTGCATTGCTACTGCTGAATGAGTAATTAGGTGCAAATTGCAGAAAATGTGCAGATATTTTTAAGGAGAAAAGTTCTTTGTGTCTAGGATTGCCATTTTACATACTGCAGATTTGGTGGTACAGAACTCTAAAATATAAGTCGGCATTACATTTACACTATTCCCTGAGCATTGATGTGTGCCCTAAAATGCAGAAATGAAATAAGAATGACTGTATAATTCAATATCAGACAAGTTGAAACAGACAATTATCCAAAAGGATAATGGTTAGATTTTTTCAAATCTCAAGATTTTGCTTTACCAAACCTGAATAAACATCTGGAATTTCAGATATATTACTTTATCACAATCAAAGTGCATAGACAACCAGTGGAAAGAGACTAAATGTCTAAGTTTTGACCGATCAGATGTTGAAATAAGTGAAATTTAAAGCTACAATGAAACATACCTAGAATATGAGAAAATTTAGTAAGAGTGCAAGAAGGGTAGAACAGAAGGGGATTTGGACACCAAATTTACTGTCAATGTATTTGTGTAAGAGGCAATACAGAGGCCAAAAGCAGAATCTGCCAGTATGGAAGAGGCTGTCAAACTTGCCTACAGTTTGGAACCTCAAAAATCAAAACCAGCAGCAAAAAGGAAAGAACAGGATGCTAGTGAGTTCATATATACAATGGCATTAACATGTGACATATGGTTTGAAAATAAACATTATAGAACAACAACTAACAAACAGACATATTAGTATATGAAGGTTTTTCCTTAAGAAATGCTTTTCAGAACCATACAGATATGCCTGCAGCAACTCTGCATCAAGTGGACACAAAAATGCAGGTTCAGTTCATATTTCTACAAAAGCATTACAGATTATACAAACAAAAAATCCTTGTCAATACTAGGAATAAACATCCAGCTACTCTAATGATTATAATTATGCATTAAACAAAGCAACTTCCAAAGGTAAAACTCATGCTGTTAACAGGTTTTACTGTTTTACTATAAAACTGCAGCAGACCATTACTTTCAAGTTTATCCTTCTTCAAAATCCTGTAAACTAGACATTTTAAAAGAATATTCAGTGTTAACTTTTTCAATTTACCTTAAAGAAATAAAATTGAAACTGAAATTTTTTTGCTTTCAAGCCATTTATTGTAGCCAGGTAGGACATGGGAAGAAAAAGGGATTCTTGGCACTCTATGCACAAGCAAGTGGAAACAAACCACCTTTCTCCTTGTCCCTTATACTCCAGAAACAGACAGAAATACAAACATGAGCTGATGCATTCAGGAAAGTGAAATCAATGAAACAGTGACATACCATAAGAGACTACAATCAACACTTCTAGGATGAATTCAGAACCAAGTAAATCTTCCATCTTGGCAAAATTCTTCTGCTATATTTTTTTCTATAACACTGTAGGATTGGCTATGTTATGCCATGAAGCATGCAAAGACTAAGTATTATTCTGGGGAGGATATAACATATTTTTGATTTACAGAAAAGAATCTAAGTCCTTGTTTTAAATGCAGAACTTAGGTGGCAATTGAACATGCAGCTAAATTCAGGTTATTTACTACTGATAGAGCATTGGCTCAAGTACAAAACTTGTTTTCAACGATTTTGCCCTGAATAATATCAAGAACTGGTATAACTGATATACAGTTTAATCATGAAATCGTGACTGATTTGTACAGGCTAAAGCACTGTTAGCAGCTACTGTGTAGGCATCACATCCACAGATGGGGAATAGAAGACATACGAAGAACTGTATCCAAATATATATATATATATATGCATGTATACATACATATACCTTCTGTGAAAAAAAAAACCTAAAACCAGAAATGACAGAATCCCTTTGGACTGCAGTAAAGCTGATTTTTGCCCCAAAGCTGGGGGATACTTCTGGTATTTTTTGCTGGCTCTTCAATCACTAAGCCTCTAGACTTCCTAATGACAGGGAACAGCTGATATTTAACTCCATTCTACAGTATTTTGTTGAACTGTTGTTTGAACATCAGGTGAAGCCTCCCGTTGGTATAAACAGCTGGAGAAAAACTGCAACCATGGCAGCCATGTCTGAAACTACTCAATGTCCCAAACTGTCAGAAAAAATTGTTCAACAGCTCTGATGTTCGTTCTTAGTAAATTAACTTTTTATCCTAGCAAAAAAGTGTCATCACCTCTCTGAACTTCTCACCCAGTGCAGATTTTCTTTGTGTTTTCCTCATGCAGGAGTCATCTCTGTGGTGGTGTATCACAACTCAAGTACCTTATGACAAGTCATTTATAAACTTTCTTAATACTTTTAAACTCATTCCCTATTATTTTTTCTAAAGCTTGAACAATCTCTACAGAACAGCAAATTAATATAGGGTATAACTGCTGTACATGTGACCTGAATTTCTATGGGTAATTACTAGTCTGGGTTATCTATGGGAGGCAAATACACATCCACGGGCAGTTTAGACCAGGTAATTTCACCTGTTTCTCCAAAAGGTCTGCATTTGGAGCATATGTTGATTTTGCGGACCAGTTTATATAGTGATAAATGCAAGCTTTTGATAAGCTAGGGTACTATTATACTCAAACATTGCTTGCATTTTAAATTACTACTATTTCTTATGCAATGTATAATGAAGGATAATGCACGTAGCTTTAGAGCTCATTTTGAGTTTCAAAACAAGTTACAATGCAATCACCTATTAACCTTTTCATCCCAAGGGTTTTTCTACAAAAAGCTAATATCCCTGACAGCTCCTTGTTTATTTTCAGATCCATGCACTGTTTGCCACTAGTGCCCTTGCAAGCAGATTCACACCTTGCAAAGTCCCTGACCTTGTAGTCATTAAAATCCAATCACACACTGGGCAGGCTTCCATATTCATTAGGACAGCAAGAAGATAGATTTGAACATGCCTCTGAAGTGACCAATACATTCATCAGCCAATTTCCATCTTCTTCAACAATTTCAGCTTGCTTAGGGATATTACTAGATTAATTGATACAGAAAATCTTTTGCAACAAAACAGTAGCAATGTTAAACAGATGCAATATGTTTCTAATTAAAAAGACTATGATCAAACATAAGTCATAAATTATAGGTCATCCTATGAATACCCATATGAAGTTCCTAGAAGAGTTCTTTTTGCTTATGCTTTTGATGTAGGGGTCAGAACGTTTTTTCAAAACACATTATAGTGAAATTAGCATATAAAAATAACAAAGCCATGTCTACAACTGAAGGAAACTTCATGTAGGATATTTTGGGGAAAAATTAAACCTACCACAGGAATGTGCTAAATAACCCTATTAAGTTCCTATATATCTATTTTGTAAACACATTTGGAAGGTAAAATTTTAACTCATAAAGATAGGATTAATGACAACCTCAAAAAGAACAACAGAACCTGAAAGAAACAAACTAAGACTTAGGTGTAACATTTTCTCCACTCTGTTGTGACATACACTTCCTTTCGTCTACACAGATTGTTCTCATGGAAAAGTGAAATTTATGTGAATATACTTTGAGGAAAAAAAAAAGATTTTTCACATTGGGAATATTTAGGCATGACCTCTTCTGAATTTAAAGCGAGAAGGATTTGAAAGAAGGTGGGATAAAGGAAGAAGTTGCAAATACATAAATAGCAAGCCTCAAATGAATCACTTCATGCCAGACAGGTTGCTCAAAAATCTGTGTTTGCTCTCATCACAAAGCACATTTACAGCATTACTGTTCAAAAACATTTACATTTACCTGGCAAAGGCCATAGTTATATCAAAAGATTTTCAAGGGGACTGAGCTTCAATACTTTGGTCAAAGGTCTCTGCGCAGAAGGCAGCTGAGGGCAGGTTGTAAGCTCCTCTTGAATTTTTAGGTTTGTTGTTATATTGTGCACAGGGAATCCATCCACATTAGTTTTCGTCAAAGCACAGTCAAGAAGCTTTAAATATCCACATTTCTTATTCCTTGTCTTAAAGTTGTAAATAACATTGCTAATTAGCCTTGCAATTTCATTCTGGCAGCCATTTTAGTTTATTTGTTACTGAGATCTGTCTGAGGCACATCAGTGACAACAAATCAAACCAAAGACCTATTGGAGAGAACTTTTGATTCAGAAGGCTTTTGCTTGATTAACAGCTTTTGAGTAACATTTGAAACAAACCACCTCTTTCTACAGATTCCTCCAGCTGTCTGACAGCAGAAGCTGCAAATGGCATGCGTCCTGCAGGGGGCTGACACACAAAATTAATGTCTTTCTGTGTTCATAGGCCAGCATACCACTTACACATAACTTCAATGAATACAAGTTTGTTAAAAAAAAAAAAAAAAGAAGAGAGACTAAACACATTCATGTCTTAAAAGAAAACAATTTTAAGGACCAAAGATAATTCTAAAACTGGCTTCTTAAGGAGAGAGGACAGAAGAATGATAGAAAAATCAATATTGCTCCGAAAATGCATTCCCCTAGATAGAAAAAGGGCTGTTGTCTTGAGAATCTAGTGTATAATAAGCAACTGGTTATTTCCCCATGTTTGTTCAGGACCATGTGATGAATGTCCTGAAACAGCATCTGTAACTATAAAACTAGTATAATAGACTTTCCTTACTACTGCACAGTAAACAACTGGATACAGAACAACACTGTCTGTATCCTTTGTGTAATGGTCAAATATTTTTCATTTATACTGCCCTTTCACAACCTGTATTATGCTCACATTGAGCCAAAGCTCAAAGGCTTTGGCACCCAGTTACACCATAAATTGAAATAATGTGAATGATTTTATATAGTTCTACAAAATGCATCTAGGGTGCTGTGTGTGTAATGTGAACAATTTTGCAGCCAAGACTTTTTCTGTGTAGAAAACTAAGGCCCTGAGCTTTCCTCTGCTTCTGGAGAAAGCAGGGATGTTTATGGCAATAAATACACTCTTTTGAAAGCAACTAAATTTAACAGGCCCATTAGTATTTACTGAATTAATATAAAGAATTTTCTTTCAAGAAAATTAGGTTCTTGAGCATAAATGCAATTATCTGGCATTACCTTTGCACACAAGAGAGACATTTCAAGTCATTACATCATATGTCCTACATATCCAGCAAATTAAACATACCCCTGATACTTCAGGAACACAGTAGCTGAGAAGGTGAATGTCTAAAGAAGTATATAATAATTTATTCATAAATTAAAGTAAATATAGGATTTTAAAACAATAATACTGTTGGAACACAAACTATATATACTATAGCTTCTTCAATGCCTATTTTCAGGAATAAAATTGTGGGAAATCTTTGGCACTTTCTTTCCCATTGTTTACAGAGGAAATTTCTCTTTTTAATGTTCAGAATTTTATTTTGTAAACAATTATCAAAGTATGGTAATGTAGTTCTCAATAGTTACTATTTAAATGATGAAAAACAAATAAGGTTTAAAGAAATAGATTAATAAAAAATGAAGAGCCATATATTCTGATTAAAAAAGAAAAAAATCAGTATATTAAAAATTAAGAACTGTCCATTCTTAAAATTAACACTTTGTGTTTACACAGCCTGCATTTTTTTCTGTTGGCATTAGCACTCTAACTCAATTTTTAAACACTGTTAAATTCACAAAGGAGTTGAGGATCATTAAGATTTTGATTTGCTGAGGGGCTGAGAGTCTACATGGCCTGTTGCCTTCAAATGACTCTGCAACCTCCTCTGCATCTTTGAAAAACTAAAAACAGGTTCTAAAACTTTATCCTACGCATAACTAGTCCTACAGCCATGCAGTTTGTTTATATGACTGTGAAAATATCAGGTGATGTGACGCCACCAAAAAAGTGAAAAAAAGAAATAATCCAAAAACTAATAAGTATGCATGGAAATAGTCAAAATGAGCACAAGAGAGTATCAGCCCACATCATTTACCTGCAGAAAAGCAGCAGGTACAAGAGTGTTGCATTGCAGTAGGCCAGCACACAGTGCTATTTCATTTGAGTGATGACAACACTGATCTGTCTCTGGGTTGCATTATCCATATTTGGACTGTATTTAATATCTTCTAATGTCAGTGTTATACCTCTATTTTAATTAATCTTTCCTTATTCACTTCAATTATATAATTATTTGCCTATTTGATTTAAAACAAATAGTTTTCTATGTTGCAGTTAGTCTCACTCTTACTTTGTCTTGTTGTAGAAGAATTTTGCTACTCAGCTTCCAGACTTCTTCAATACTTTCAGATGGCTCTCATCCCAAAGCTCCATTTATTTAAAATACCACTGACTTTCTGTTTTCAGTGTGTTTTAACTGGGCATAACCATTACCTGAAAATATTTCCCCAAATAACATATTTTCATGCTAAAATATTATGTTAATAACCAGTTCACCAAAACTCATTTTCTTTAAACAAGGATGAGAATGCAACTGGGCATGGATTTCCTGTTCATGGCTCCAGCTGGAATTCCAGATTTAATGTAATTATTATTTCTGTGTTTACTAAGCCTCCAAAGTGCTTACTACAGAGCCAGTGAGTGCTTAGAAAACTTGATAATAAAGCACAACTTAGAAAAGTGATAATGGTTCCACTTAAAAGGCAGGATTTAACAAAGGTTCATCATCTTCCAAGTCATAGAAATAGAAGGATGCTTAAAATAACCATGACAGTAGGAAGAAAAAAATCAAAACACTGCCCTGATGCAAAAAAAAAAAAAAGTAGTAAACCATGCATCCCAGAAAACGGAGGATCAACTCAAGGGAAAAATAAATCACATCAACATTAATTCTTTGTCATGTATACTTGATAATTTACTTACTTGGTTGTATCTCTGCACTCTCAAGGGTGACAGAAGATGTGGATGTTCCCAATGTCTTGTATCTGTGGCGTGACCTCCAAAAGAGAAGAATCAAAGATCCTACACATTGTACAAGTGATGGGGAAAAACAAAAAGTGGGAGAGAGAGAGGGATCTTTTGTTTGTTTGTTTTGCTTTGTTAGAGGGTTTTTTGTTATTGTTATGGGGTGGTCTTTGCTTTAGGGGAGGGAATGTTAAGCATTCTTTTCTGCAATATTATGTAGAACAGAAAATACTGTTGGTTATAGGGGTTGCACACTGCTCTGCTTTTTTTTCCTTTAGCTTTCACAGGAATAGATATTTAAGTCTTCATGGACCATATTTTCTTTCTTCAGACTAAGCTATGGAATTAAATCTTTGTTCTAGGGAAAGGGGCATATTCCCTGGCTGCTTGAATATTGTTCAGGCATAGAATTTACCACCCATTGACCAGCAGCCACAAAGTCTGCCATTCTCCTAGACCACAATGAAAACTGTTTATAGAATTGTAGAATCATTTAGGCTGGAAAAAACCTTTAAGATCATGGCATCCAACCACACTGCCATGTCCACCACTAAACTATATCCCTAAGTGCCACATCTACACATACTTCCAGGGATGGTGACTCCCCCACTTCCCTGGGCAGCCTGTTCCAATGCTTGGTAACCCTTTCAGTGAAGAATTTTTTTTCTAATATTCAATCTAAACCTTCCCTGGTGCAACTTGAGGCCATTTCCTCTTGTCCTATCACTTGTTACTTGGGAAAAGAGACTGACACCCACCTCACTACAACCTCCTTTCAGGAAGAGAAACAATCATAGCCAAGAAGGAAAAGACTCTACAGTAGAAAAAGTATAAAGAACTTAGCAATTTCAAAGTTAAATTTAACACAAAATGATCCCAACGGTTCACAATAGCGGCAGCTAAAATGTAGGTGGTGATTTTTAGGGCACTTTATATTTAATTAGCTCAAAGTATACAACTGAATTGCTTGTGAAGAAGCCGAGGCAATTTTAAGCTCCTATCAGAAATTGATAATAATAACAACAACACCACCACCACCACCACAATATAACAAACATACACTTGCATTTTTACAGTTTTCTCCCTTTCTTCAAAATGTACGCATTTTCTGGAGGATTTTTTTTTTTTTTTTCTGGATCTCTCAGTGTTGCTGAATTCAGGAATCAAAATCATGGACTTTCACCTAGTTGTCAAGGTGAAGAATAATTATCCTATCCAAAGAACAGAGAGGTATTGATGAAGAAAAATCAGAAAAAAAATGAATACTAGCTGTGAATGATGCAACTGTTTTTCCAAGTACCAGACACTGCTTTTTTAAAAATAATTTTAGAATTTTGAAGATAAAATTTACTTTGAATCAAAACAAAATCCAGTGACTCCAAGATTAAGTACCTAGGAGAATTGTGAAGCATTTTCACTTCAAGATGACCACACATTCAGTGAAATATAGTTTCATCAAAAGGTATCTAACCATCTCAATTAATTAAAAAAAGGTATGTGATCTTCCATCTGATTAATGATTCCAAAATGGTTTGTCTAGAGGGAACCTTGCATGACATTGAGTAGGGGACAAACCACAAAAATGAGAACAAGCAGAAAGTTACTTTTGCTTCAGTCATAATGTGAAAGATTTGATGCAGCAGTTCCACAGAGACTCTGTAATGCCAAGACTGAGAATTTTAATATTGCTTTCCCCTACCTCACGCTGCAAGAAATGCTTGCCAAAATATGTCAAACCAGTATCGACATTTACTAATATGCAATATATCATGGAACTTTGTGATGAACCTTGAGAATAATAGCATATGTAAAATATTTACAAGATTTAAAATATCCAGTAATAGGGGGTGGGGGGAAGATAGAGAGATTACAGTGACCAAGATGCCAAAAATAATGATAAGGCAGAGTATTGTTTGGAACTAAAAATATGTTGCCACAGCTAACACCTGATAAGTTTTCTACAAGATGGTAACCAGATCTCTGGATTTAAGGGCACAGTGTTCCAGTGGAATACGAAAAGAAGACTATCCATCTGGTATCTCAAGTTTATACACCAGGAAAACATGTCATAAGAAAGGAAATGTGATCTGCACAAGTATTTCAGACTAGAATCATCAATATCTCATATGGGAAATCCAGTGGTTACAGAATTATAGTTTAGATAGCAAAGGAGAAGGAATACTGAAATGTCAGTTTTACAGACAGTTATCCAAACATATTGTAACTTGATCCTGCAAAGGATCCACACCACTGCAATTGCAACTGTCTTTCAAGTCCAACAAGTGCTTAAGTGTTTTGCTGACCTACAGCGCTAACAACAGCTGGGACAGGCATCTTGTGAGTTCCTGAGGAAACTGGATTAATATTTCTTAATATTCAAAATGTTCACTGGACATCTCACTCTGATACTTAAGCATCAATTAAAATCTGCAGATGACAAAACTTGAAGTTGCAATTATATAATCTTAGTTATTGCCCAGGCTAAATTTAAGGAGATTTATCACACACAGTTCTCAGGACAAATATATTCAAGATAAAGCTGACACAAGGACAGAATCTGTCTCTTCTCCTTTCTTCTCCCATAGGTTTAGTTCTAGTTTTCCTCTCTTTTATGAAATGAGGCCACTTTCACCTCTTCACTGCGTTTTCCCTGAAGCAAACATTGCAGCCTTCCCCTACTGCTAGCAGGCTTAAACTGTCATCTAGTCTGGCTGCATCATTTTAGCTACTACTGGCCTCTCCTGCCCATTTGCTCCTGGGGTCTCACTTGCTCTTACTCTGATCCCTGGAGGCTCTACTTCCTCATCATGATCAAACAGAACAATGGGGATCAGTTATGGAAGTGGGTACATGACAACAAGACAGAGCCAAACTGAATTTTACATAAAGAAAAGAATAGCCAGCATTCAATGAAGACACTTTTACTATATTCTGGTGGCCAGAAACACTTTTAAAACAAACAAACAAACAAACAAACAAAACCAAAAAAACACACCAACCACCATAAAGTAGTCCTACAGCAAACCCACAATGTTGGAGCTAAGATAAAAGGAATGAACAGTAATACATTTGTAAATGCAGACTCACAAAACATACGTAGAGGGATGCATTTTTAGAGAAGAACTGAGCAACAAGGGATATTAGGATAAAACTAAAAAAATGTGAGTTCATTATAAAATTACATTGCATGAGAAACTTTTTTTAGTGGCGTATTTACAGTGCTCTTTTTAGACTGTACCAGTGAATTTCTGGAATACTGTAAAGGCAGAAAAAGGCAAAGAAAGTTGAAACAGCAAAGTAGTAGCGACTCTTGAACATATGGCTTACAAAACAAAATTTAAAATATTTGTATTCTCCCTGAGGAAAATGAATTTAAAAGTGAGCACAGCTCTGTATAAATACATGGGATCTATGAGTAGGCCAGTTAAGTGTTTAATTGAATACTAGCAACAAAGTGCAATGGATGCAAGCTAACCAATATGGTACAGTTAGTTTGGCTCAAACTTTTTCAGATGTATGCAGTTTAAGCATTAATCTGATATATATATTCCAAAAGCCTCTTTGCACTCACAAATAGTAGTATAATAATGGCACATATATATATGTGTATACATAACATGCATACGTGTATATATATGTAAACACATTTACGCACACAAGTATCCCAATTTACAGATAAATAATTTCATACAAGTAATTTGGACTACGTATTGCAACAGTGGTGAAATATGAGGGAAAGAAAAATCCATATTCATTCAGGTTTCCAACAGCCATTTATGAGAACTTACAAGAAGTAGTATGCCAAAAAAACGTGAATAGTACAGTATCTGCATTGATCTTGAAATATCTTACCTGAACTATCAGGTAGTTTTTAGTACTTCTGAAGTAGTCAATAATAGGTTTATGAATGATTCACAAATTGAGAAGTCCACATAAGTTTATTAGAAATAAATTATACAATAATACAAGGTCCTGTAAAAACGTATTAGTAGTGACACAAAATTGTAAATGATTGGGTCAACTCTATCAAATCAAAGAAAGTTGCACCCTGCTGCTGGAAAAAAGTCACTTGAAAAACAGTGGAAGCTTTAGCGCCCTAGAGATCTACTTTGTGTATGCTTTCTCTTGCAACAAGAGAAACTACTTTATAACTCCTAATTAGCTGGGAAACACAAGATTGGAAAATTCAGTACTAACACAGTGGTACTTCCTGCATCTACTTCAAACAGGTTTTAAATTTCCTAGGACAATTATTTTAAAACAAATTTCATCCAATAGGTTTCAGATACTTTGCCAAGGTATTTCATATGACTTGTCCCTATCCCTTATTGGTCTTTCTAATTACACCTGCAGACCTATTAAAGTCTCCAGAAACTTTCTTCCCTTTTCTGTTGGCAATCCTGACCTTAGATACTCGGTGTGCCAGTACATAGGCCACAGTTCAGCAAGAAGAGGTGTTCAATACTAGTTCTGACTAGGAGGACCCACCTCCTGCCCCTCATCTCTGCTTGCTCCTTCCTGCTCCTGCTCTGCATGATGCTGTTCTAACACAGCCATCGGCACAGCTGTCAGCCCAGGCCAGGGAATGAAACAGGATAAAAAAATAGGTGAGAAGGAGGAGGCTTTATTTTTAATCTAAATCGGCTCCCTGATCTGATTTGATGCACTTCACACCCTCACAAGCAATTTTCAGGGACTTGGCAATAGAAGATATGGTCAGGGAAAGAAACTACTTAAACTGTCATTGCACTATCAGGGAAGTAAATTCTCATTTTGTGTTTTAACCAGCTGACAACTCAGCAACAGAATAAGCATGATAGGAGATACAGATGGACAACTTACTCCATCCCAGTATATTGCCAGTTTGGTTAATTTCCCCTAAAAATGCCCATTCTATTTTCTCACCATTTTTTACCATCCTAAGCCATCCTAAGCTTTCTAAGTTACCAGAGTGTCAGATGGATTTAAAATGAGATTACAATATTCAGTACATTCTTAACCACTCATTTAGGTAACACAGCTAGCAAACATCCAGTACACATTTTACTGAGTAAAATGAAGGCTACATTAAAATAAAATTAATCTTAGATACCACCTATTAATTAATCTTAAATACACAAAGCACAAGTATTTGCCAACATCTGATCAATTTACTATTGCTCTAATGATCTCAAAGAACATCTCTCTCCCAGTACAATACTTCACAGAAAAAATGCGCTCATATGCACAGTCTGAAAGGTCCATTCTCCTGGACTCATTTGGCTGCCTTTCTGTAAATGCTGGCACTAGTGTTTTGGTAGCACTCAAAGAAAGGTGGATTTTAACTCTGTGGATTAGCTTTAATTAACTTTCAAAGTTGCAGCAATGTGGCCTGGCATGAGGCAATGAAATGACTTGGGTGCACAGGCTGAACACCTGCAAGAAGGAGTTTCTTGAGCAAGGTATTACTGTGTTCAGAGTAGATGGAAGAGGAAGGCTTTGACCACAACGGGCCACCTGAGCTCTCCCTGTGACTGAAAACAATTGCCATTGCTAACCTTCTGTTTCAGAAACAGCAGGTTTTTTAGGTCATCCCTAAAACTGGGATTTTAAGTTCTTTAACCTTCTGAATGTATATTGGTGATGACAACCTCTATATAAGTAATAACCCTTTATATTCCAATCTATTTTTACCCATACATACAATGGAGTAGAATTTACTCACATTACTTTCAGGTAACCTATATCAGTATCAAGTGTAACACATTTCATTCATTGTAAAGCCTCAGAGAATCTTTTTTATCCACAAAATCTTTGCTCAATGGCATCTGTGTGAGTGCTAAGTAATCAAAAATGTACTTTGTTATCACTTTTATTACTGTTTTGTGTGTTAATGGAATATAAACAGAAACTGAAGAAATCTTTCTGCTTTGTTTTTACTTAGCAAAGCCAAATGTAGTTCATAAAGCCTCTATGTTAACTTTGGTGTAGTAGTTCTCCATTCCCCCACCTATATATTATTTTCTGGTAATATTAGTAACAGAAATTATGCAATCTTAACAGTAAGTGTGCTACAAAATCTGACCTGTGTAGCTATCACAGTGCAGGCAATAGAGAGGCATATGGAGCAAAAGCTTCCTGGCTGCTTCCATGTCAGTGTTTACGTTCTGGCCAAAATTTAGCCAGTGTATTTAAAACCAGCATCAAACAGTCATCATTAAAATAAGAAATTTTAACATGGGCATTCCAAAATCATTTTGCATTTTGAAAGTCACATCTTACTTCCACTGGACCTTAAGGAATACCTTTGAGAAGTGAGAAAAAGAAATGCCATATAGATTTTATACTACTCATCCATCCACCTGCACTTTTGTTTTATATCACAAAATTTAGAGAAAAGAAATTCCCGCACCAAAGTTTGGCACAACAGACGTTTCTCTTGTAGTGTGATTTGATTATTCTATTTGAGTAATGGTTCTTGAAAACAGAATATTGTGTACTACTGAGGGCCAAATCTTTAGATGGCATAACCTGACATAACTCCATTGATTCAGTAATATGTATCAAACTCTCTGAGAAAAAGATGTAACATTTTATGCTTGGAATGTACCACTCACATTGTGGGTGTTATTGTAATTCAACTAGATAAAAACTGCTAATAGCTGAAAACTGAGTCTTTCCAGGAAAACATAAAACCAGCTTCTAGGTAAAGAAGAGTCCAAATAGTAACTAATTGGAAAAATTAAACATCTTATAGACTACTATGACAACAATTTCTAGCAAGTTCAGCACTGATATTTTCCTATGACATTTTTTCACTCCATAATAGTGTTCATTGGTAACAGAACACCATAAATCCTTTTTCATTAACATGTAGAGTTTGATGTTAAGCCATGTTTTCTGAGGTCAGCTATCTGTTAGCGTAGGTATTTCCATATGATGGAAGACACTCAGGAATCATGCACTGGACCACCAAAAAGAGGAGGATGTGGAGTAGGACTACAACAATGGGAACTTTATTAACAATACATACAATGCAGCAAGAATAGATTTTGACTTTCACAAAGCTAAAAAAAGGCAAAAAAAAAGGAGAAAAGATGAATACAAAATGTCAGCATTACAAGAAGACAATCCAGAAGCCCAAATCTGTTAAGAAAACTAAATAATTGCTCATCTAATTCAAAACTGAGCAAGCTGTAAATTGATCTTGCAATAGGAAACTGATCAAGTGGTTAAAAAAGGCAGGAGGGGGAAATGTTTCACAATTACAACTGGATGCTTTCTCATTTTTCCATTTGCAGAAAAACAGGAGAATTTGAAACTGAACCCACAGGAATAAAAACTACCATTTGCTCTCTAAGCATATTCAGTTCTGACTGCCTACTCTTATTAACCAGCTTGTCACCAGAAAATGTTTCTTATTAAATTGTCCAAGTAATAAATTATTATTATAATAATGTTTCTTTGTTTCTCTTCATATAAAATTAATGTATCCAGACTGGCATTGTATTTTCTATACTTTGCACTTTAAATGTAAATATTATCAGTTATTTTCATTACAAACCTGTTGTACTGATGTTTCTGTTAATTCAATTTTCCTGCCACCAGCTTTGCTCTTTTTCAGCAAACATCCAACACCTTCTTCATGAACCCAGATAATTACACTCTGCCAGACAAAACAATTTCTGCTACCAGACTGTGGTCAAGTTGGAGTTAATGTAAGTTTCACACAGGAAAGTCAAATAGAGAGGCAATAGGAGAGCATTTGATAGCAACAGAATTCAGTTTACTACTACAATTTCAGAACACAGGGTGGGAAATGGTGTCTATCTTGCTAGACCTAGCAATGTTTATTGTAGAAGTACTTTGAGATTAGTCATATTAATGATCTGTAACACATTTTCAACTCACTAAAAGGAAGGCTGGCAAAGTATGAAAAGAGAATAGAGACAAGGGAAAGTCTCACCCCAAGCTAGAACAGAGCTGAAGGAACTAAAGGAAAAAAATGAATCAAATTTAGCAGTGAAGCTGGGTGGTATCAAAACTGAGACAAGACTATAAATGTGTTTGTTGTGGCTTCACACGTTACTCTGAGATACTAATGCTGACAAATTTGAAAGAGTACTTCAGTGGCTATTTCAAAACAATATTCATATTCATTTTATTACTCTTCTGTTTACATTGGAAACTCAGTTACACCTTTTAATGGCTACTGACCCGCATACTTCCATGGTACTTCCATACTAGATGAAATGTTTTAAGGATTAAGAGAGGGAACACTAACAGAATAGCAATTTCAGGAAGCATTAGATGCTCTAAAAGACAATGTGATTCTCAAGGGAAAGGAGGAGGAGGGAAACATGAAGAACATTTTGTTGCAATTTCAGGAACAGCATTCTCCTTGGAAAACAGCCACTTTGATATGCTTAGAGAGAATCCTTTCTGTGATCTGTCCAGAAGTACCTGTTCTCTTTCCTGGTAACTTCTTTAAATACTGTTCCTGCTTAATAAATTTATAGCACCCAAACAACCTTACCTTTCCCTTGGACAACATCTATACAATAAAAAGTCTGTATGATAACAGGAATGGAAATGCATGAAAATTTTTTTTTCTCTTAGTTCGTTTTTTAAAAAAATTCAATCTTTTCCATCTTTCCTAACTCCCATCATATAACTATAGAGTAAGATAAAGAATGTTTAAACATCTTAACAAATCACTTTCAGATCTGTTTTCTGAACATTCAAGCTCAGGAGGGTTTGGGTTTGGGTTGGTTCCAATATTCCTGAAATTATTTACAACATTGACATAACCACGTAACTGCAAACAAGGCTAGAAAATTGTGTTTTAAAAAGACATGGCAATAGTTAACAAAACATTCCCAAAAGCTTATTATCATACATTATTTCTCATGATTTGAAAATGTATAATATCAGGAAAAGATACTAAAAAAATGGTTAGATGCACAGATATTGGGCTATTTTATTCTTCTTTGGGAAAGGACATATTACAAGTAGTTCTTTACAGAAATCCCAAACCAGAGAATTCTTTATCTGATCCTGATAAAAAGCAGGAATAATAATTAAGAGCTTCAGAAAATCTCATTATATTAGTAACAAAGAACAATAGGGGAAAAAATCACAACATCCTTTACATCAGAAATGTATACTGTTTTAGTAAGTTTGATTTTACGGAATATTCAAAAACTTTTTCAGATCACTTGCACAAAAAATAACCTTTTTAAACCAGTAGATTTCTCAAAGAATAACTTAAGTACTTTTAATTCCTGACGAATTAGTAAGTTTATAAATTATCAATACTCACTCTCTCATATCTTATTATTTTCAGAAGACTGTAGTATATTTTTCTGATTCCTCTAAAATACTGAGCAGCAGAATCTCAATTTAATACTGGGGTGTCTATGCCCATTTCATATTTTGCAATGTTTGACTTCTACTTTGTACAGTGCTGTACAGAACTGAGGCCAGACAAAAGTTCCTAACCCAAGGAACTCAAAATGCTTTACTAAAGTAGGGAAGTAAAACACCATCATTCACATTCCATGGAAGGGAAGTCACTGTCAGAGATTCAAAATCAATAGCCTGAGGTCACAAGTCAAGTCACTTGCACAATCCTTTTTTAAAATTACAACCAAATCCCCCATTATGTTCATTTGAATGAGGAAACATGCTTAGCACATTTTAGGGGCAATATTAAAATATTAAATGCATATTTAATGAAATGAAAAGTGGCTATAGGTCTTGAAAGTACTGAATAAATTCTACTTCCAGGACTGTCACACTAAGAGACGATCTGGACCAATGCTTTTTTTGGAAGCATGTCTAGGAAGACACACTTTTGTACCCATGCTCTGATGATTATATGCTGCAGAACAAGCAGTTCACTATTTAACAATCTGCCTCCTGTAACAATTCTGCTCAAATTTTCAAGAGTTCCCAGCACAAGCTCTCTGTCATTGACTTAAGTGGGTGCAGAGGACTCACAGACTTCATGAAAACAGAACAGTTCCTTCTGCTGCCTTTGTCTTTCAGATCTTCCAGCACTGCATATTTCTTCGGTACCACCTTTACAAGTTCTAAAGGGCATCTGTTGATTTTGCACTGGAGTTAAAAAGAAAAAAAGACTTGTAAATGAAGATGGCAACTTTGAGCCACTACATCTGTCTCTGAAAAAAAACAACATATATCCTACTCTTCTCTGTGAAAGCTTAGTCTGTATTAAGGTAGCAGCCAGGAAACCAGTCATTTTTCATGTATTGCAACAGATCTTAACACCATTTTTACATACTGTTGATTTGTTATGTTTGGCCATTTGTTTGTGGGTGAAATACTGTAAGCATATTTCATTTTCTTTTGACTTTGCTTAAAAAGCTTACCAAAATCTTCTCTTTTTTTCCCTTATAAATACTCTATGTTCTTTTCATCCTGTTGGAAAAATGCTACATAATGATAATCCAAGACACTAACATTACCCTCAGTGAAGTATCATCTGCGGGTTTCCTTAAGATCTGAAGCACTGAATGGATGATTCTAAGTACTTCTTTCACTCTACAGACTTTATTTTTCCTCTTTTACAATTAAATGGAAAGCATGGTTTCACATACTTTAACTCTATGTTCCTCTATTTAAAATCCTCTAAACACCACCAATAATTTTGAACCAGTTAATACCTTTAAACAGCAGATCAAGATTGCTCAAAAAAAAAAAAATACTCATTAGACAAGAACAATATAAAATCTACTTTCCAATTCAGATTCAGCTAGAAGACCTGCTATACTAATACCCTGGAAGCAATACAGTGTATAAATCCTTTAACAGCAGCTGCTTTGAACACAGTAGCTGATCTGAAATGCCCAGTGATTTAAATCCAAGTCGTACACAAAGTAATCCTCACACAACTGAATCCTATTTAACTTCTCAAAACATCTAAATTTGAATGTAAGAAAAGCAAGCGTTTCTAAAACCCCACTTTTAAATACACATTTAACCTTAATCTCTTTTTCTGATTCTTTCTTGAAGTATACCACCTGTACATCTATCTCAATTATATGTTCATTTATATACATATATTTAAATGTATAATGTATGCAGCTTACTAAGAGCAGATTCTAATGAGAATTTTCCTCAGTTCTAAGACTACAACTATCAATGCCTGGTCACAGTTTGGACAGCAATATAGTGTATCTATGCTCTATGCTTTTTTGAGCTGGTAAGAAGGAAATATTTATTTGGTATTGTTTTTTCCTTTCCCAATACAAGAAAATTGCCAAAAAAAAAAGCAAACAAAACCAAGTAAATCCTATTCCTCACCAGGCCCAAACCAAGGTATTTCAAAATTTGTAATGAGAAAAAAATGGATAGCCATACAAGAACAAATAATTTATGCTATGATTTATACCAATGTTATATCAAAACTTAGGCCTACTGTTATGGTACTCATCTGCAAACAAGTGCTGGGTTGGTGCAGCAAATCTGTGTGTGAAAGACAAAAGTCCTGATTCAGATTACTTCTCTCTGGACTGACATGAGGAGAAATTTAATCTCTGTATTAATCCATCACCACTCCAAATCTAAGAGGGTACAACTCCACTAATGCATTCCTTGAGCTGAGCATCAAGAGTGCAGCTCAAGAAGCTTACTTTTAGTTACTGGCTTTCTGCCAGTGGCTATTTTTTTTCCCATCAGCCTAAAGCCATGACTGGGTGAGATGTCCACACCCTCTAGCTTACCTCACATCATGTCAGGAGAGGACCCAGTAAAGCTGTCAACTCTAAATCAGAGAATTTATTAATTTTATAATTTCTGGCACCCAGAGGCTTTGACTCTTATCCCTGAAGCCCACAACCATGAGGATTCAAAAAACTGTATTTCTCCAGCTTCTTAATTCTCTCCCCTTTGCTTGAAGCTACTACCTATGGCAGAGAGGACCATTTCCGTGCGCCAGCCATTCCAGTTCAAAGCCTAGTGTCTTTACTGAGCCACACAAAAAAGCAGCAAAAGTAAAGGCAAATGTCCACTTCTGTCAGCTTTGCTACAGCTTTACTACACAGAACGTAACTTCCACAAAAAACAAGGATGAAAGGTTTGAAATAGCAGCTTCTAAGAGGCTGCAGCAAAATTTACCAGCAACTATCCATCAGAGATCTCCATGCCTCTGGAAGCTAACATCTATGCTCAGCATCTCCGTATTTTTACAGAGCACTTACAAATAAAAAAAAAGAAAAAAATGGAAAAAGTTTAGAAGAGGTGCAGTACTTGGTCTAACAGTAACAGACTAAACTCATTTTAACTTTCCATCTCCTCAGCTACTTTTCAGTCTGTTCAGTGGTACTCTTTCTCATAAGTGGAAATAAAAGCAGTAATTCATCCACTGTCTGGTTTTCAGAGACTGCAACGCTTAAGTTTATTTGAAAGGTTTGTTGATATTGATAACTTTGCAGTATGATGACACACTGCTGTTGTATCATTTTTATTGGTATCATAGTGATGTCTATTCAAGCCCTAAGAAAATCTGTCCTGCACCTTGTAATTTTATTTCTATGGAACAACACTTTAAATAAAATCAATAAATAATGTGACCTGAAGATACAGTGAGCTGCTCACACTGCCTATGAATTGCTGGTACAAGTCTCCCCTAGGCTCATAAACTTCCTGTCACCTGTCTGGTAGGCTTCAACACAAATTTGAATGATTCAACTGGACACATTGGGACAAGTGAACCTAAAAGGAAAGAGCAAAAATCAGCCCTCTGACATGATAGGAATTTTGAATTTTTTCAACTATAGGAGCCATCGAAACAGCCAAAATGAAAGTGACATTCAGAACCAAAGCATAGTGTATTTCTACATGTGATTTTAAAATGTTTCAGAAGATATCTTCCTTCCCTTCTGACAGCTCCTATTTTTAATTCAGTCACTCCATTATCATGAGACAGAAACTTTGTTCCCCTTTCTTCTGTATGCCAGACTATTAAACTATCCCATGGCATGCAGGGGGACATGGTTTGGCATAAGCATGCTCATTGGGGCAAAACCTCTCAGGAAGACAGAAGGGAAGAGCTGGATTTCAGCTTATACAAGTAGGAAAATATTCCTATATTCCAATGACTACATTGACCCACACAATCCTGTGTAATTTTTTGCCTCTTAAAATTGTACACAGGATACAACATAAATAACTGTGCTAACACAACTGCTAACATGAATTTAGTTAAGCTTTGCAAAGGTAGCTTGGAACAATACGGCTTATACATCTTCCTGCATTGGATATAGCAGTGTAAATTTGTTAAATGACTGTGTATGTGTATCCCAACTAGGCAGGATACAGATGTGCAGACATGCAGACCCCTTAAACTATACCAGTTACGGATAAAGTGGTAATGTTTGTGGGTAGAGAAAGCCTTAGGCTTAGGGCCACAAAAAACATTTTGGATACTATAGCTGTCTGTTAGGGTGATGTTTCTACACTGATAATGGCTCCAGTGTACCTGATGCTATACGAGTAACAACCATATTACAAGAGAAAGTTGTTTTATGGATTGGCATAAGTAATATTGTCATAACACTTTTTTTTATCTTGGTGTTAGCTTTAGCAGCTAAATAGTGGCCTCTTTTCCTAATACAGCCTAGGTATTACAAAAACATATGGACCAACTATTTTAAAGCAATACATACAAAATTAAAAAAACATTTATTTGAAAAAATTACCAAGAATCAGGGTAGCATGACTTTTGCTGCTTCTTGCTCTCTGTTTTGTTGCCTTTCATTGGCGACGAAGTAAACTGCATTTGAAATTTAGGGGGGGTGGGGGAGGGAGAGAAAACCAAAACAACTCCTCACCAAAATGGCTACTGGATGAGGATTCACATTCTCTCACTTGTCCTTAGTGCCGTGCTTACACTTGGACAAGAACACCACTAAATACAATACATTTTCAGTCATGTATATCGCATAGCTATGAGAAAGTAGTAAAAGTAGAGAGAGAGGAATGACGGGTTATTAACTAAGTTTAGAACCTTCTAATTAATATAGTGATGTCTCAGCACCATCACTGAGCTGATCAATATCACAATCAATATTCTCATTTGCAACTTTATGGGTACTTAAGGGGAACAAGGCATCACAACTTTAAAAAAAAATAACTTCTGTATATAAATCACACTTAGCACTGAAGGCAAATAATAAATGTTCAGCTGACCAACTTTTCTAATGTTTACCTAAAGGAAACTAGCTTCCATCTGTTAAAGTAAATCAACATCAGAAACAAAACTTATCTTCCAGTCCTGTTGAATAAACAAAAAGAAAAGGAAGCTTGCAATTTCAAGAGCTGTATTTTCCTAACCAGAATAACTGTTTTCTCCAATTTTTATTTGAAGCTCCCTCAAATTCTTAATTCATACATCCAAGGAAAAAACAATGAGTTTTCTTTTCAGATGACCATTTAGCAAACTCCACAGACTGACAAGTAAAACACTGAAGCAGTATCTGAACATTAATCCCCACATGCCAATGAGCCAACAGATGCCAAAGCAGCAGTAGTAGATACCAAAGTAGTGACACATTCCTCTTTCTCTCAGAAGACTGCCAGTTATTTCATTAACAGTCATTACCATCATTCCCACCATCTTATATTTCTATATGCAAAACTGTTTCACTTTTCTAGAAAAACAAGTGAAGAAAATGCTAACAAACTTTGCTAAAATGATCTTGTATTTTGATCTTTTTGTATCCATACAGAAACTATTTTTGATGTGAGTCTGCTTTACAAACAACAGAAAAAGTTCTGTAGTAAAATTGGTCATTTGTGTGCTTTAATATTATTATGACATGCACTTGGGAAAGGAACAGTTAGAACTTAACCTTCTGCCTGTGGAAATCCAGCTTCCTACCACTTGAAAGAAAACACAGTCTTCAGCTATTTTAGTACAAGGTATATGTTGCACAACTCTGATTCAAGTGCAGGGACAGTGGCATTGTTGTATGCTGGTCAATTTACTACAATACTCCATTGCTCTCCTCCTTGACCCATAGATATCTAGACTCATAAAAAAAGAAACTACATTTGAAAGAAGCAAGCTGTTCCTTGAAAGGTCAAGAATGTGTTACATAGAGCACAGATCATAAAGCAACACAACATCCCGCTTGTTCTTTCAACTGTACTCAAAACCATTCATTTGCTTTCTTGTTATAAAGAAAATATTGCAGACATATCTGAACAATTTTTATGGCATACAATATTTGCCATACTAGTGTGACATAGGAAGAGGATATGCAGTTATCTTCTCTATATATCTATATGGACATTTGATTTACTTTATCATGAAATAATGATAAAATGTGCAACTTCTGTTAAACTTCTGACAAGTTCCTAGCTTGTTTTTAAGCATATTTATATAGAAATACACACGTATATAAAAATTAGGCACTTTACATCAACCTAGAATAGACTGATAAAACATAGATTGGTTAATACTTTTTGCTGAAAAATGAGTTGGCAATGATGCCAAATCCAAATATTTTCAGCTGAAAACAAACATTGGGAAGGGTTAGAATAGTTGATTTGATTTTGTTTCAACAAAAAAAATCATTTTATAGCAAGTACTGAAGCAATATTCAGGTGACAGCCTTCTCTAACTTGCATCTCCTCCCCATTCCCTTTTCTGCTCCTCACTTTAGGTGAGTCTTTTGGCTAGGATACTCACATGAGCTCTAGTCTTCCTATTCTTTGGCCTGTTTCATAATTATGGTGTAGAAGCCAATCTTTTAGTTGCCCAAAGACTGTCCTAAATGTTCAAGATAGCAGGCCTTCCCTTGAAGAAATTCCATTTTCTAAAAAATGTTTAAAAATACACAAGAGCAAAAACTGAAGGAACAGGTATGCAACCATGTAATTAGATGGTGGATGACAACAATCAGCCCTAGCACTTGGTAGACTTTGTCAGAGTCATCTACCTCCCCTCATTAATGTAATTTTACACTCGTATTAAAATGCTCAGAAGAAATTTGTAGATTTCTTCAAAAATCCTGAAAAGTATTGGCTTCAGACTGACCCAAATCAACTTGTCTTCAGGTGGGTTTCTGAACTGAGAAAAGATCAGTTATTATACCCCTAATGTAAAACCATGTGTTAGTCCCTAAGATAGAACTATCAAGTCGCACAACTCAACAGTCAAAAGCTTTAAGAGTACTAACAAGGAAATGTGAAGAAAACTTGATGCACAAGGTGGTCAAAGAGGGGTGAGAGGAATATAAAAAGACATGAAAACTTCTTCCTAAAATATACTGAGATGCACTGCATCCCTTTCAAGAAAATAAAAAGGTGTGAATGCATAATAAAAACAAATATTAATACTGACTAGAAGTTTCTGTTCTCCCTCATTTACAATTCAGGAATACTTACTGATAAAATGAACACCAGTTTAAAACTTGTAATCTGAGCTTCTTTTTTTTCCAGAAAGAATATATTGCTGAAGGATATTGTCATGGTTTAACCCCAGCCAGCA